>NW_026623355.1:14157-21312 GCF_030028575.1 Malurus melanocephalus
AAACTAGGTAGTGGGGCTTTTCAGTAGTAATCATGAACCCACTGAACTTGCTGACTGTCAACTGGATTTTCTGGTCGAGCTCAGACAGGGACACAGATAGGCGAGAGCCACATCACTGAGCTGGGTTTCTCCAACTGTGGAAGAGGGACACAGGAAAGGGAGCAAGACTGGGAGGTCTGAGCACCCTAGAGCATAACAGCCTGGTCTTCCACTTCTCCCTCAAATCCATCCAGTGTTCAGTCTGAGCTGTCACGTAATTATTCTTAATGTACTGATTTATATACAGCATGGGCCAAGCTGTTTAACATGAGTTTTTTGGAAACAGGTGCTTTGTGGCTGTTTAGACACAAATCTGAGCATGTGTGCAGGAGGGTGTATTTGGCAGGTGCTTAATGTSTAAAGAATTTGGGCACAGCCAATATTTAAATTGGCCACCAGTGTCTTTATTTTGGGATTGCCAGTTGCAGAGAGATCTTCACACCAGAGCATCTTTTATGTGTGGGCTGATTCTTGGGAACTATAATGATAACTTTATGTTGTGACCTTCTGTAGACTTGACTTGTCCTCTAAATCGATTTTCTTGGCATCAGAAGCAGCTTCATGGTTAATTAAGTTTTCTTTCATGCTTACAAACAATTTCGTAATGCCCGGTCAAGTTAAGATGCAGCAGAAAGTTGGATACAGGCAAAGTGAAGCAGTCCTAGTGTTTCTGCCTATGTGTCTGTGTCTTAATTTTTTTTTCTGAAGCCCAAATTGACCTTGTTTTSTGAAAGGTTTGCAAAGTGTTAACAGCAGCAAGATGCTTTTTCTGCAATATATTGTCATGGAAAATCAGCACAAGACCTTAACTCTGGTTAAGAGAAGAATTAGTAACCTGTTGTCTGAGGAAGTCTGGGAACTAAAAGTGACTTCATGTTATCATGCAAAGCAACTTTAGTGCTATGAAAGCCTGCCATAATTTCTTCCTATTATCTCCCTGTATCTTCAGAATTATTTTTTTCCTACTAAATGGAATTTTTCTTTTACTGTGTTCAGCAAGAGGGGAAAATAAACCTGGAAATTATCTGTGTTTGCAAATCCTCCAACACTTGTTCTTAAGTGTCTCTATAAAAAAAGTAAACATTTGACCTAATTTTTAAGGAGCTGAAAAACTTGGCTAAATGCCAGTGATTCTTGCTTTGTGTTCACTATATTGAAATGTCATAATGATCATGTGTGCTGGTTTCAATGGGAATTTTTGTATTTATCTTTGCTTTTACTTATCAACTTTGTATCTCAGTACTGCAGAAGCAATCTTGCAAAAAACTGGATGTACAGAAAAGACGTGTAGAAGGCAAAGGATGGGAGACCATGGGGTGTTCTACTGGAAGAAGTAGACACTAATTGATTTTACTGATCACATGGAGTGATTACATAATTGTTATTTTAATTTAGCTGAAAAAAAAGTTCTTCCAAAGCATAGTGTAGTGCAAAGTAGCCTTTATTTTTGCTCTCTGATTAAAATCTTACTGTCATGGTAATGCCACAGCTATGCTTTAAGGAGAAAGACATCTCTTTTCCAGAAAATATGAAATAGCAGTGATATGCTGCAACACACATCTTATACTGTGCTTCCTGAATTGCCTTATGATTGTTGAATGGACACCATTTACACACAGCAGTTTCAGGGCTTGCGTTTTCACTTCAAATCTTCACAAGGATCACATGAAAATAGAAGCAAATCTGTCTGGTGATGAGCCAATGCAAATAGATGTTTCAGTAAGTATTTTTACTTTACCACGTCAATGAGACGTTTGCATGGTTTATGAATGCTTCCAGTAATGGGCTATCTACAGCTCCCTTGGCTTACAGGTTTCTCTCAAGCAGTTTGAAAATTGCTGTGAACCTTTCCTTTGTGCTGACATGAAATTTCTGATGGAACCTTATTGAGGTTGCAGCTTTCTTTAACATATAAAAATGCACCAAAATTTTTGATAGTGTTGATGATTTGGGGTTTTTTTAGCAGTACTAAAAAGTAGTTCTATAAAGATTAAAAAGCAGTATTTAAAACATTTATAGAAATTAGGATATGTGTAGTTTCAGAGATTTATTCTGATCTGAGGTTATCCTTTAAAGCTGTCTTGCCTTTAAAAGATGGAGTTGGAGATTTTTTCCTTTAGAATTCCATATACAAGGAATTACCTACTGGCAGTCAGCTGTAGTTTGTTTCATGGAMGTCCCCTTGTCTCTCCCACAAACTTTTTTTTTTCAAATGCTCAAGGATCAGTTTTATGATTGATAGGACTTTTAATAAGTATATTGCAATGTTTGTTGTGCTTGGACTAAAATAAGAATCTGTCCACTTCTTACATGCTGAATTCTGTGTTACAAAATGAAATTATTGGAGATTTAATTATTAACTTTGTATATTCTTGGTCAGAAAAAGTCAGTCATGGTATATTGAAATAGAACTTTAAATTCTTTGCTTTCAGTGACTTTAAAAAGTTGCAAACAATGAAAAGAAGATCTTTGTCTTTTGCTTCTTTATTAATTGAAATTAATTTTGAAGCAGCATCATATTGGCTTTTCTAGCTAATAGAAATGCAGAAGTGCAGAATACTTTCCCAGCTCTAGATTATTTGTTCTTTATCATCCACAAAGGGAGATCAAACCCAGTAATTTAAAGCTTTTAAAGGGGGAATTAAATGATTTACTCTCAAATCTTGCCTTTTGTGAAAACAAGAATGAATATGCAGAACTGGTGATTTCTAAGTTACYCTGGTCTCAGATTCTGCGCTGAAAGTTTGTTTGGATCCACTGTGTTGTAACCACCTCAGTTTGTCAGAGCTTTTAGAAGTGTCCTGCTGGAATGCTACTATCTTTTCTCAATGTTTTATACATACACATTATCCTCTTCATTAATTTCATTTGCTGCCTTGTTGAATTGTGTAGGAACAYTTTTGACTTTTCTCACACTTACCTGTTCCTGCTGTCTTATCCATGAAGTATTTTGCTGAGGAGAGCAGAAGTTGTGTTTTAGGGATGGGGGTTATAATTGGCACTTTCCCATCATGTGTTTTTTGCTTATGTGATTTTTTTTTAACTRCAGAGATTTCCTATTCTATGGTCCACCAGGAATTGAAAAGACACTGGTAGCTTGTGCACTTGCTAATGAATGTAGCCAGGGTGATGGGAGAGGAACCTTTTTTATGAGAAATGGTGTCAAATGCCTGAGTGAATGGGTAACTTCTTAATTCTTCATAACTGAGAATATGAATAACAGCTTTGTTTATTATTTGAGCAGGTAAGGCTGAAATGTGCCACATGTTTTGTCTCAGTTGTAACTGATTTTCTGTGGTACAGAAGAAATTCTTTTTCATGTTTTGTCATGTTCTTCCACTGAAATGGGATTGTCAGTGTTTCCTTTTCCAGTGGGGTTTTTGGGAGCTTGAAATCTTGAGATCTATTGGGAAAACAAACAAGAATATTAGTAAAGCAAACAAGAAAATCTTGCAAAGTACCACCACCCCCTCAAAAAACCCCAAACCAACCAGTTCCAGTGCTCTTGCAACTGTAATGTTTTTCATGTATTTTCTCTTTCAAATAGCRCTGTTTTCCTGATATCAGTATTCCTGTGTTTTCATTGTAGGCCTACCAGATGCAGCCTTTAATTATTTTCCCTGATGAGACTGATGCTCTTGCTCCTGTGCGGTGCAGCAAACAAGACCAAGTTCATAGGTAGGACATGTGTTGTATGTCTGTAGAAGGTGCTTAATCTTCGTGAAAAGAACGCAACCTATTTAACGTGGTGTGACACATTAATTTAACATGAAAACTAGTAATTTAGTGCTAGTGAATTTCAGATGATTTTKAAATGAGAATTGAAAACARTTTCCTAAGTTTGAAATCAGCACAAGGTCTGTGTTATCTGTATTTAATGTCTTAAAATGAGTCTTTTGCAAATTAGTATCTCATCGTTGAAATCTTGTCCTTTCTGAGGGATCAGTGAAAAAGGTTATGTGGAACTGAAAAGAAGTTACTAAACTAATGAATGAAAATCATATTTTTCTGTTAGCTCTGTTGTAGCAACACTTCTGTCACTAATGGATGGCTTAACCTGTAGAGAGGTTGTGGTAATCAGAGTCATCAGCAGACTGGATTCTGTAGGTCCTGCTTTATGAAAACCTGGATGCTTTGCATGAGAATTCCACTTCAAATTCAACTTGCCAAATGAAGAGTTAAGAACTTCAACTCAACCTTASTGCTTATGTGGCAAGGCCCATCTTTATAACAAACCCCTGTAACAAGGCAGCGCCACAGAGCAGGGCAAGTCTCCATCAGCAGTGTCCAGCTTGGACACAAGACAGGGCTGTCTGGAGAGATTGCATTTATTGTGAAGGGCAGGCATGATACTGGATATATGTGCGTAAGATGATTTCAACAAGTAGTTAATTCTCTGATCAGTTTCAGTTTCACTTGACCAGTGATGGAAATGAGATGCTGCCAGACACCAGAATGTTTAAGAAAGATTGAGTATATGAATTAATTATCAAGTACTGCTGTAGCATCTTGAAGATGAAGAAAATGGTGTGCATTCAAGAATTCATTTTTGGTTACAAAAGCTTTGATCTAGGCTGGTGCTGGAGCAAATTAGATTGGGATCTGACATTCTTACTGGTACTTATTAACAGAGACTTGGACTAAGATGTAAAGTGCACTGCACAGGTGCAAGGATTGGGAACCTTCTAGTTCACTGGCAACAGCTAAACAAAAAATGAGTATGCAGCAATGAAAAAATTTTGGGATGGGGGTGGTGGTGGCACAACATAATGTGCAAAACTGAAACCCTGGTTTTGTGTTTTTTCTCTGGCTGTTGCTGATACCTCTTAACACCTTCTGGAAAAGAGGATCAAAGGCTTATTGGATTGATGGCTAGTAAAGTGCACTAAACAATGCATTTAGTGCAAACATTTGTCTCCAGTTTTTATCTGCTTCCAGGAACAGGAGATGAGGTGCCATGAAACAGATCTAATACAGGATTCCCCACTGTGGAAGACTTCTAGAAATCTGCCATAATTAATCAGGTAATACTTCAAAGGAAGTCTTGCTATGATCAAAGATAAATTTTCTGGATTAGTGGCAGTAGTTTGAGTTATACTTACTCTTCTTGGTAGTAACTGTAGCAATTTGGAATGGAGCGCTCAGACTGTTTTTCTCAAATGAACTGACAGAAAAGCAAATTTAATSAATTGAGACTGTCACCATGAAATTTTGCTAAATTTGAGAGAATTTGATGAAAAATCTAAGTAGGCAAGATTTTACTACAAATTTTTATCAGAATCATTAGATCTCACACTTATGAAAACTCCCTTTTGATGGAAGCTGTACACGCCTTTTATTTCACTGCAAACCCCAGCAAGGGTTTAATGTAACAAGTTGAGAATTATTAACTTTACTGCTTGAAGATGCAGAGAGTGTTAATAACTGACCGTTAAAATACTTAAAAATATAGCAGGTAAGAAAAGTATTTTTATTGGGGTAAGGGTTTTGGGCAGGGTGGGTTTTAAGAGAAAACTTAGAGCAAACTAAAGTGCAACCGTTTTATTTTCAGGCAAGAAAAGGGATTTTCAAAATTCATGCATGAGACTGGACCCTGAAGCCATTGGACAACTTTCTTGAAGAGCTGTCTGAAACAGCTCCAAACACCAAACAACCCCACATTTAAGTGACAGGTGCATAAAATTTCAGGCAGGCCTTTCAGATGCACTTCAGGAGGCACAGGAAGCAAGAAATGATGGGAGTCAGAATGTGACACATAACAGCAGCTTCCAGAGAGAAATTAGCTCTTCCCACAGTCACTGTTGGTTTTCCATCCTTCTGAGCTGCCCAGGAGATGTAAAAGTTGGTGCAGGAAGAACTCACAGGACTGTCTGTGCTCTCTTAAGAGCAGGTTGTTGGCCAGCAACATGGTATAGGTTAGGCATTGCAGGACAGAATTGATGAAACAAGTGTTCCCTGGGTTTTGGAGGCCACTTCCAACATCCCAGTTTTCCTGACAGGCCATGGAAATATTCTGTGGAAGATCCCATTCTGGCTGACCCATTTCAAGATGGAGGAGGACACTGATGGAGAGGCACCACCATTGCAATGGTTCCAATGCCTTAGTTTTGGGTCCATTCTTTCTCGTGTGTTCAAACTGCAGAAATCAGAATTAATTTAATTGTCCCACACTCCTCAGTGCCTCTTGCTGCCAACCCTATTCATGCAGCAGTGCCACACAGGATTTCCTGCTGAGCCCCATCTTTGTGTCTTCCAGGAACTCTCCTGCAAATTTTCTTCCACTTATGGATTTTTCAGTCTCACATGTTCTCTTCTACTTCTCTTCCATTTCCAATGTGTTGCTTCCTGTACTGCTGCTCCTTCTTTTTCTTTCTCTTTTCCTTGCTGCCTTTACTCTCCAGTGCTGGCTACTGTCTTCCAGCTTGACTCTCCAAAGGCTGAGGCTACACTCAGACTGTTTTGACTTCTGCACAAACAAAATTACATTAATTCAAACAGTCACTCTCTCCCCAGGTTTTTTCCTCCCAAATTTGGTCTGGATTCTTTTTTTCCCCTCTGCATATGCTCACACCAAAACTTCTTTCAGCTGCTGACAAAATGCCTGACAACACAGGAAAAGTTCTGCTTGAAAACAGGGCAGTGCTCCTTTGTGAGTGTAGAATGCACCAGAAGAGTCAGTCTATTTCCATTCCCTTCTCGCCCATGATCTACCAGAGCTATTAATGGATTTCAACTGGGGTTTACTGGCCTCAACTGGTACCTGACACCACTGGTACCTGACACCAATATTCAATGTTTATTATCCTAATCTGTGTGCTCACTTACTGCAGTGTGTGTTACTGAGGATAACTCCGACTGGTCAGAATACTGACCACAGAAGTGTTATAGAAGTTGAAGACTTTAATTTCAGCATTTGTGTGTCTTTTATATTCCCAATCTGCAGATTTACTCACTTTTTCTTTTCAGCAGAGAGAAATGTTCCTCGGATTCTAGTAATACTATTTCAATACTTGTCAATAATTAGAATCATCAATACTTTTTAGCCAAACTAAGTAAGTTTGGGTGGTTATAACCCACTATAACCCCCATCTATAATTAATGGATGAATATGATCTG
>NW_026623355.1:22489-28972 GCF_030028575.1 Malurus melanocephalus
TGTTTGATATAGCTAAAGATTGGAATAAAGATCATCTCTCCAAGCAAAAAGCTCACTGTAGAATTGTAGTAACATTATTATATAAGCYAACAGAAACATTTAGTCTTCTTTTCTCTGTTWATCAGTTACCAGTCGATGAAACTGAGTACACAAGTCACAAAGCTCTATAAAATACATTMATGGTGTTTAAATTATGATATATCCAACCTGTAAATAAATTCTGAGTGAATACTGCTCAATTCCTTTTCCCTCACTTGGGAGACAGTGAGAAAAATGTGTATTTTGAGAGAAAAGCTCTTCAATTGGTTTTTAATACTTCATGCATCCCAATAGACATGGGATGGTTTTAAATTATCAATTCCTCAAGACAATTGCAGTCATTGCGTCTGCAGTGTCAGAGACAGGCACTGACCCGTTTTTCTGGCCACATGTGTGCACTGTCTCACACACACAGAACACCACAACACCTGCAGCATGTGAGGTTCTCAGGACATCATAGCACATGCATTAGTCTCAAAKTATCATAGTTTATACAGTCTAGTTYCACTGAAGTGCATCAGCTCYAGTTATTAAACAACTAGCTTTTAGTAAAAAATAATAATAAAAAAGCAAAGAACATCCCAGGCCACAAAAGAAATACTGAAAAACAAAAATGGGATCATTACTACTCTTTGATCTTTGCCTAGTAGATAGACCCTACAAGGCAAAGCAATACAAAGAGTACAGAATTAGCTACAACTAAACACAACCAACCAACCAGACAAGCTTCTGTACTTCTAAGCAACCTAAAAAGAGTTGCTGTGAAAGAAAGGACAGACAAGTCACAGTTCAAGTGAGTGAAGGAAACATAAATAACTGGACAGMTGAAACCTTTCTTTACATGCAGTCATTTGAAAACTTTGAAAAATCCACAGCATGCCAAAAGCAAGGGCTTGTGACTCAAAGGTGCATTTGATTGAGGTGTTTTTTTTTTGTTTTTCTGATGTTTTGTTTCCCCCTGTATTGCTTTGGCTTCCTAATAGGAGGGTTTGATTTGTTTGCTATTAATGCAAGAAATTATATCAATTCAGTTCGTGATCTGAGGCCAAAAATGCTTTTAGGAACAAGTCAAGATAGTCTGTCTACAACGACAAACCATTAAAAAMCCCTAAAATTCCTTTTTAACAAGTCCAAAAAGATACACTGTTCTGCAGGTCTGAGGCAAACTGTTTCCAAATACTTTATTTTAAGGATTTGTGTCTAAAGCTTCTGTACTTCCGTACTGTCTAGAGATTCTGTACTTCAATTGAACAGAACTGTAAATGTGTTTCCATTATGCCTTATCCAAGTGCAGAAAAAGAATCCATCAGAGTACAATGTGTAACCAAACTCTGTTTTGTTTTTTTTTTCATTATTATTTTGTGCCATCCTTCACCATGATTTTACATGCTGATAACAGAATGCCAGAAATGTGCCAAGCCCCCGACTCAGCTGTCAGATCTTGCCAGACATCAACACCATTCTATTTGARTGCCAAATTTCCTGTAAATCACTCAGGACTTGGGAAGAATAGCATTATGGTATTGGAGGAGATGAGTGTCTGATGTGGGGTAGTTGGTGAGTTTGTTGGAAAGAAGCACTTGGAAAACATGCACAAAATCAGACTGGGGCAAAAAGCAAGATCGAGGATTGACATGCTTTCTTCTCTAGAATAAACCAGTAGAGATATTTTGTTACTGTGCCAGAAACACAGCTTTAAACCCAGAGACTGCAAGTCCACGTTAACACAGGCCCTGAATGAAGAGAGATGCCAGCCAGAGATTGAGGAAGAGAAAGTAAATAAATGAGGGAGGAAAAAAAGGCAGAAGAGATGTCTGTGTTTTGATATGGGTGGCATGAGAAGGAACAGAAGGATTGCTTTGAAAGATTTTCTTATTATTTCATATAGTTTAATGAGGTTTCTATCCCAAGAAAATCAGAAGGACATGACTCCCKCAAAGTCTTGTGCAAGTATGACCAAGTTTAGTTCTCATCTCAAATCCYAGATAACAGTCATGTTCACAACTTAATGTCATTCTTCATTTTTTTTCCCCTCTTTTCCCTCAGATGTACCTTACCTTGCTGTCATGGTTTGGATGCTGCCCAAATGCCAGGCACTCACAAACCTGTTCACCTGCTTTCCCCAACCACAGCTGGGCAGAGGAGAGGGAAGGAAAAAAAAATTAACGCAAGGGTTCATGAGTTGAGATAAAAAACAGGGAGAAAACAGTCCAAGGACAAAACAGGCTCAGCTTAAGTTACAAAGTGAATTTATTACTAACAAAGTTAGAGGAGGATAATGAGAAGTAAAATAAACCCTCAAAGACACTGTTCTTTCCCCCATCCCCTCCCTCATTCCCACTGACAGTGGGGGTGAGGGGTGGACAGGGCATGGGGTTGGTCAGTTCATCACCCGATCTTCTGTAGCTGCTGAGGGAGAGGAGCTCTTCCCCTGCGTTGCTGCACCTGCTGCCACATGAGCTCCCCACGGGCAGACAGTCATCCCAAAACTGCTGTGCTGTGGGGTCCCTCATCCACAGGGTGCAGTCCCAAGGCCAGGCTGTTCCATCTTGGGAGCAAGGCCTCTCTCTCCATGAGTGTCCCACTGGACCACAGCCTGCTCCAGGTATCCACCCACTCCGGCATGGGCACCTCCCCCATGGGCTGTGGGTGGATCTCTGCATCCCCTGTGGACCCCATGGGCTGCAGGGGCAGAGCTGTTCCACCATGGTCGTCACCACAGCCCGCAGAGGAATCCTGGCTCTGGAGGTCCTTCTCCYCCTTCTTCATTGACCTTGGTGTCTTCATCTTGTTCCTCACATGYTCTCATCTCCTCCTCCTTCTCTGGCTAAAACAACTGCATCCCCCCCTTTTTTTGATTTCTTCTTAAATCTGTTATCACAGAGATGTAACCACCATTTCCAATGGGCCCAGCCTTKGTCAGTAGCATTCCCATCATCCTTAGAGCCATCAGAAATTTGCTCTGCTGGACAGGATGAACGCCTCCAGGAGCTTCTCACAGGAGCCATCTTTGTCACATCCCACTACCAAAAACTGGGCCAAGCAAAACCAACACACTTGACTATCCCAAAGTCAGGAACCAACTCCCATGATGGTGTCATCCATGGAAGTAATTCYAGAAGACTCTTGCAGCAACAGTACCTTGGCACATTATGAACGCAAATGGATGGCAACTGCCTCCAAGAAATAAAAGCAGACAGCTGACTGCAGTGCATGCTCAAATGCATGTAAAACCCTTCGCTTCCTGMATCCCCTGACACAAGTTTCTCTGCACCTCAGGTGTCAAATCCAATCTGGGGCCCTCCAGCATGTGGGCAAGTGGGGACAGAAAGTGACAGGAAATGACAGAAAGTGACAGGAAGTGACAATACTCAACAGATGCCCAAAATACTTGTGTGAGGTATCAGCATTACCAGGATATCTTAAACTATTTTACAGTACCTGTAATAAACAGTCAGTCTTTTTTTCTGTTCAATCTCAGACAATGTCCAGTTAAACATTTCATGTTGCCAGAGGAAAATTCCTTGGAAAAGAAGGAAGAACATAGTTCCTTTCTTCCAACTCAGGAGGCTGGGTACCCTGAGAACTGCTGGTCTTAATGTTAAAGGCTGTGGCATTAAGTATCTCTGCTTTTCCTCATCACGTTATAGATGGGATTTTGGAGGCTGGTAGCTGATTTTGAAATTAAGGGGCTTTTGGTTTGTTTTTTCTTTCATGAAACGCTGTTTTTATGCAAGGCTTTGCTGCAATAATTTTTTCAAAGGCTAATGAGCTCAAGTTGTCCACAAGAAGAGTGTGGGAGAAGACCTTNTTTTTTTTTTTTTTTTTTTTTTTTTTTTTCTTTCCTGAGAGCTATTTCTTGGTGTAGAAGTGGTTCGGTACATGTCAGGAGAATTATAGAGTAAACTTGCCTCAACAAGTTAGAATTTCCTTTTTAGCTCAGTATAAGTGAATCAGAAAACTGTATTCTTCCTTCTTTTCCTAGGAAAGTTTAGTTTGCATCCTCCAGCATATTCCRTGGAAGAGCATTAAAATGTCAAAGACAACTGAAAAATGGGTCAAAAAGTGAAGGAGAGTGATTCTTGTGGCTAAGTCTCCTTCTGGAAATAAGAGGATCATGTTTTCTAAACAGTCAGATCTAAGTGAGGACTGAAATTCCCGATTGCCAGAGGCCAAACTTCTGAAGACGAACATTCAAATGGCCAGTGACAAGTCAAACTGGACCTTTACCTCTGTTTTTCTTCCTGAGGAAGGTTACAGTATTTATTCAGTTTTAGTCTTCTTGCATCTATTATTACTTCTGTTGTGTCTCTCCCAAATCAGCACATGGTGTTTCTTGCATAACGTTGCTGCCCCTTTAGTTATGCTGGCCAAACTCGTGTTTTTCTGCAGCTGCTGTTCTTTTTTTTTTTTTTATTCTGTAGTTTTTTTGAAAACAGTACCTAATTGAAAAACAATCTCTTGGCTTTCATTTCTTCTATGAGTAGCTTCCCAGTAATAAACAGTATAAGCTACAAAAGCTGTACTTCAAGCAATGTGGACCCAGAATCACATGTGGAATAGAATAATTATGTCCCAATGTTTGCAATGCAAGATGTTTTTCCTAACCTAAATTACTTGGAGTTCTACCGTGCAGTGCTGTAATGGCAACATGACTACTTTTTTCCCTWGTGGTTTTTTTGTGTCCAAGTTTCTCAACTTTATGGAACAGACCTTTGCCAGAAAGAAAGTCAAGCATTTTCTAGTGAAAAAACATGGTAGCAGTTTTCTATGTTATTGCAGAGAGGTACCTGTTCCAGGTATGGGATACTTCACTGATACTRTATTCCAAATAAAGAGAAATCCTGMCTTAAGACATTTTTGTCACTGCAGATTTGCAGGTACGCCCTATGACTCATGCAAGATGTTCTCAGATGGATGGGCAATCACAAGTATGTGATGGAAAAACAATGAAAATTTACACATGGGGMGAATTTTTTGATTACCCTGAGCTCAGAGCAAGTCTAATTTCAATTTTGTTAATACTAAAGTGTCCCCATAAAGTGGGACATTTTCYTGCTGCCTGTACAGTTGCAAATTCAGTTGGGTATTGACCAATGCCAATTCAAACAATTATGGGAGGGATATTCAGCTTGTGAAATAATTCAATCTGGAATGGACGATGACTTATTTCCACAGCTGGTGGAGATGGTTCCTCTTACATTTAGTCAACTAAATTTTAGAAGATTCATTTCTTCTCCCAGTTTTTAATGTAACAGGGCTTTTTAAATTTTAATATAGCCCACTGACAACCTCTTAGTACTGTTGGTTATTAATGTCTTAGCAGTTTTTTATGATGGATTGGGGTGGGGTTGTTTTAGTTTGCTTTTTGCATGTTTTCATTTAATAGGAACCAGAAAAGGACCTTGATTTTCAGCAGTAATGACCTTAAACCCGAAGTTTAGTGACCTAAAGTTTACTCTGGATAAAATACTTAYACCTGCTCTTCTCAAATTCTTTCAAAATCCAGTGTTAGAGTTGTGCATTCATAGAGCTGTGGTGTTAAAAGGTTATTCTGATCCCTTGTAGCAGAGAAGTTGCCATCTKAGGCTACAGCTCGAGAAAGGGTCAAGAATGGGTCTAGCTGCAGCTTTGTAAGGATTGGAGAAGGCCCTGCCCTTCAGAGGATATTGATGTGAGGAAAATCTGAGCAATTGCATGCTGAAGTGCTGGAGGATGTTCAAAGCAGAGGAGGCTGCTTTTTACCTGCCATGATGAGAAAAGAAGTATTRCAGAATCACAGAATCACTTAGGTTGGAAAAGACCTCCGAGACCATCAAGTCAAACCTTTGACTGATCACCACCTTTGTGACGGTGACAAACCATAGCACTAAGTGCCACATCTTGAGCACTTCCAGGGATGGTGACTCGACCACTTCCCTGGRCAGTCTCTTACAATGTTTAACAACCCTTTCTCTGAAGAAATTCTTCCTGATGTCCAGCCCAAACCTGCCCTGGCACAGCTTGGAGCTATGTCCTCGGATCTTGTAGTTTGTTGCCTGGGAGAAGACTTTAGAGGAAAGTGATTCCTTTTGAGAGGACAGACGGGGCTGCCTCAACTGGCCTGACTCAGCACATTTGGAGCAAAATATGGCCAAGTGCAGAAAGAAGCATTTGTAATGCTTGCTCCAGAATACAAAATAAACAGAGTGAATGTGCAGCTGGCCTRGTAGCAGCAACACAGCCTAAGCCTTTGCTCTTCATTTGGCAGGAGGAGCWGCAGTGCCTGCATAGGAATGAAACMTTTTCTTTTCCCCAGACCTCTCTGCCACATTCAGAAACACCAGTGATACAATACAGCACCAGATCTGAAAAGTGGACAGATCCTTGTTAAGACTTTACMTTAAGAAAACAGCCAGTGTGCTCTCAATCCATTACATACTGATTCTTCTTGGTTCATATCAC
>NW_026623355.1:30519-67363 GCF_030028575.1 Malurus melanocephalus
CAAAAAACAGATCGGTATCTTTAGAGTGAGAGAAACGATTAAAATTATCTGAAAGGTTCAGGAATATGTTTTCACAGTACCAAAAAAAAAAAAAGCAATTCAGGGAAGCCACGTAGGAGTGTGTCCTAAGAGACATGATGAGTACTGAACAAAGTCGCAGTTGAACCCACATTTCAATGACAGCTGTGGGCACCAACAGAGAGGAGGCCAGGAGGAAAACACAGCCAAACCAAGAGCAGAGTGAAAACACCAGAGATAARAAAGGTATTTTGTTTTATCCACGCTAACCCATACACATTAATGCATGGGCTCTCTTCCTTTGTTGCAAAGCCATCCTCCCACTACTTATAGTCACTTCAGTGCTCAGTCTCAAACACAGTTAAATAATTWCTGCACTACAGCTGTTTCACCATTCTCAAATTATACATAAACACTGCATAATTAAAAACAGCTAAAGCTTTTCCTGACAGTTTTCTTGCAAATATACATGCTCATTCTTCCAACTTTGAAGCATCATCACTACTTGCAAAAAAGTCTACTCCTTGCACTAAACAGAACTACTTAGCTGATTTATAGGGTATTTACTGTAACTGTTTCTGGTCACAAACAAAGCAGTCTTTTTTCTTTTTCCTTTTCTCAGCAAAGAACCAGAACTGTCAGAAGTATCCATTAGCACAGTATTTGTCCAAGAATTCTGTCATATTGCTGTTATTACAGGAAAGACAAGAAAAGCAATCTCAGACAAGGACATATGATTTGGCAGACATGTGAAAAGGAGATATCAGCCTAATATTCCAAGAAGAAACTTAACTGCTGCCAGCAAGCTGACAGCTACAGTTCATGTGCATCTGCTATTTCCCAGGAACTGCATTTTGCAGAAGTGTGAAGTCAGACACTTCACAATTCTATCAAGACATTAAAGAAAAAAACCTCAGCACTCAGAATCCATATTAAAAAAACTCAAACTTTAATATGTTTTTTTCCAAGATCTAATATACAAATACAATGGTAATAATGTACTCTTCTTTTGTAAGCTTGGATGAAATATATTGAAGTCCACTTTTTGCATGTTATATAAATAATCATCTAAAGCAACCTAGAAAAGAAGAAARAAGGCTTAACCCATATGATACACACAAATAATTAGGCATTAAGTTTAAAAAGCAATACGTAAAAGTGGGAATGGGAAACTTCAAAAAAGGCTTGACAGTTTGCCTGTGCTATTAGATGGCAGTRTAATGATCACATTCCAAGCACATAAAAAAAGCCAAGTTTTGTGAAGAGAAGGGTTACCTTTTAGTAGACCAAACAGCAAATTATGAAAATAGACAGAATTTGGGGCTTTTGCATCAGAACAGCAGTCTATGAATATAYAGACATCTCAGGGAAAATTATGTAGTTAAAGCAGAAGGATTAGAAGAGTCGATTGAAACTGGCACATATGATTTTTATGAATTTTAGGTATTACATCCTCCCAAAATAGAGAGGTAAAGTAGTAGGTAACCATGCTTAATTTGATACTCTTCACAAATGTATCAGCACAGTAATGAGACCATCACTTTTTCRAACACATATATCACACCCACCGTACAGAAAAAAGCAGGATACGCCTTCMCAGGAACTTTCTTACTGAAAGACCTAGCCTAAAATTAAATGGGGTAAGGTGGAAGGGAAAAACAAAACACAAAAAAAGTACTTATCAGAAGAATTTAACATTTCAGATTGAATGTCAAGTACTATACATAACGTTTAGAGGCAACAAACAGTATTATGACCTTCATCCCTTTTTATTTTGACATCCTGAAACTGTAACATTTCGTTCCATAAAAGCTGTGTAAAAAAGTAGTTACACAAAAGTATGTAACCTGGGAGAGGCTTGCTAAAATACTTTTATGAATTGACAGACTTCAAGACTACATACTATATATCAAAGTAAATTAGCATCCATTGTTCCAACAAAGTCGCAAATCACGTCTAGTTTAGCAAATACAGTTCAACAAATTTTTTTTCCCAATGATAGACATGATGGAAGACCAGAAATGCATTTTTCTGAGTGCAACTTTTTGGTTCAATGTTGCCATCAGTCCCAGGAGTCCAGTTGTAAATGCTGTAGTTACATTTCTGAGACGTCAAAATTATCCCAGCTCTTCAGTATCTACATATAAACATCTTAAGCATGGCTGAATCAAATCTGCAATTTAAACTCATATTCAACTCAGTACATCTAACAGAAATGAACAAGTCTTCCTGTAATGCATATTTATTAAAAAAAAAAAAAACCGTCCTTGTTTTACCTTTTCTTACAGGTTAAAACAAATTAACCCTCTATAAATACTGATGAGAATCTGTGAGSTTGTTTGTTTAGGTTTTCATAGACCCCTCTAGACAACTGAGAAAATCAGCCTGAAACTTTAGGAGGAAAAAATTATCAATCTTTTCAGAAGACAAATTATTTTAAAACATTGAGATATAATGTTTGTGTGTGTGTGTGTGTGTGTGTGTGTGTACCTATTTCTAAAATAGAAAAATGTTCTTCCCTGATCTAATTCTCTGCCCTACCTTATTAATTGTGAGATGAAAAAATAAAGTAGTCTTTTTTTACCTTCTTAAACCAGAATGGGTCACATGTCATTCAGAAAGCATTCTATCTCCCTTAGTAAACTGAGTCCATAATGATGTAGCATAACTGAGACAAATGCAAAAAGCCAAAAGGGAGACCCTTTCTAACAAGAGGAATCATGGAAGGGGTGCTAAAGATAATGAGGGAAACATGTAAATGTTTCTGTAGGCTTTCAAAGGGAACACTGTGGGACTGACAGAACATTTGTTATATGCTTCTACGCTGATAAAACACACAATTCCTATGGAAAACTGCTATCTTTATTATCATATTTTGCCATCTGCTGGTCATCAGATGCAGTGTCAGGAAGACCTGACCATACTCCAGAAACTTTTCTCCCAAGGCTCAGGGGCCACATTACTACAATATGCTTCATGTAACATGACTTAGACTCCGTTCAGCATTTCAGATTTTTGTCTTCTGGCTGTGAAATGGGGGTGGTAACTGTTACCCTCATCCTCTAAAATACGTGGTTTGTGTAACAAATGCCGAGATTGCTGAAACCTCTCTGCAGGTTTAAACTTTACCCTACCCTGTAATTCCAACTAAAACAAAGGATAAGTGGCTGGAAAGACCCTCAGGCAAAACAAAATGGTGATTTTATACAGCARAACAGATGCATTTAAAGGCACCAGCCCATTAGATTCACCTGAAGTCCTGAAATACCCAGCAAATGCTGCCAGCAACAGCCCCTTTTGTCCCTTAGGGGAGAAAGTACCCTTGTCCCTGCATTAACAAAGACCATCTCATTATGAAGGTGGCCAATACCATGTTACTGCTGCCAGTTACAGCCAGTTTACGTGGTTTGAACACTCTAGAGTTCCTGCACTGTCAACTATCACTGATGATGAAGACTAGAAGCAAGTATTCAGAGAGAATTTTTTWAAAATTTTAATTAATCTGATAAAACCCACCTATTAAAAACCATAAAAAARGGGGGAGAAAAAGGGAAGAGTGCCAGGATCAACATTCAGTTGAATAAAATGTTAATGCTGCCCTAATCTGGTTTCCTTGTGTTTATACTTTTCTGTTTAGTCTCCAATTACATGATCATATTGCATATTTTCCACAGGACCCTCCCAGTGCATAACATGGGCAGGGCTGCAGGAATGAAGCAGGAAGAGAGGAGGCCTGTTCTCTTCAGAAGCTGGTAGGCATGTTGGGAGCCAGGGGACCAATGCACTAAGAACTATCAAATTATCTGAAAGGTTCTGAAGAAATTATCTGAAGAACCAAATTCCCTCCCTGCTTCTGTCCCAAAGTTTCCATATAATACCAGCAAAAAAATTTTAAATATGTGGACCATAAACACACATTACTCATTTTCCATGCCTCATATCCCTGATATGAAGCATTTCCAGCCATGCACTTGGCATTTTTGTAAGCCRAAATTGCAAACAAAGCCAATGGGTTTTATAYACTGTGCATTATAGGTTGAAGAGTGAAGAATAAAAATAAGAAAAAAAAATTCAGGTTAACAAAGATAATTGACTGTTTTGATGCTCTGCTTCATCTCTGTTCCCTGCTTCTAAATGGCATAAACCGTTTTCCTGGGAATGTGACCACAAAAGTGAGACATCAGGTTAAACAACATGAACAGGAATGTCTTAAATGCGAATTATAATTAGTGTATRAAAAATAAAGCCCAAAGGTTCACAGAATCAYAGAATGGTTTGGGTTGGAAGGGAYCATCTGGTTCCAAACCCCTGTCATGGGCAGGGGCACCTTCCACTAGATCAGGTTGCTCAMAKAMCCATCYATCCTGGTCTTGAACACTTCMAGGGATGGGGCATCCCCAACCTCCCTGGGCAACTTCTTCTAGTGCCCCATCACCCCCACAGTAATTCTTCCAAATATCTAATCTAAATCTGCTTTCTTCCAGTTTTAAGCCATTAGCCCTCAAACATCCTTGTAAGAAGTACCTCTCTGGCTTTCTTGCAGGCCCCCTTCAGGTACTGCAAGGAGGGCTGTTATATACACATTATTAATATAAAATAAAAACATTCGTCAGGTAAGTAGGCACTGGCTGAACAAACCAGGGATGCAGCATTTGACCAGAAAAACGATTGAGGTCTATTTTTACTGCATAAGACACTAGGATCACAGGTAGTGCCATGATTGAGGATTACATTAATGGTGCAGAGATAAATGCAGAGATAAATCTGGCATTTCTTTGCTCTGAAGTGGTATCTTTGCAGACTATCTTGATTGGAAGCACTGGGTCCAATACTCAAAGTATACATGTACATGTACTTGGTAGACATAAGAAACTCTTTACAGTGCTTTCTTTTCCAGAAAGGGCAGACAAAGCATTGCCAGTAAAACATTCTGCTGCTTTTTTACTATGCACCAGCAAGCATCTCAGAATGCAGCTGAACAAAAGCATGAAAGAAAAAAGAGCAAGACTCTGCAGTTCTTCAGGGCCCATCATCCACTATTCCAAMCAGACTTTCCTAATTGACTTGGCTRTGTGCCAGRAAAGARATAAACAGAAAGCACCTTTCTCAACATCRCTTTGGGCATGGCTGGTCATGTCAGGGAATGAATCCCCCCTCCCACACACACTAACCAGCAGTCAAAGGCAACATGCTCTATTTTCCTGGCAGTTATTCCACCATGCTGTGAAAAACCATATGCAGATGTGCTTTCTATGGTACTGATCCCATGCTGGCACATAGCTGCATTTATAAAAGTCTGCTTAAAGTTTCTSTTCCAGTAATAATTCTTTTAAGCAGCATTCATATATATTAAATTGGACCTGGTTGTGAGTAAACTGTCTCCTGTACATGAAGATAATATYCATACAGAGGTAGTTGCAATATTTGAATCTTTCGTGCGGTGGGATTTTTTAAAATGTTAACTCTGAAAATAATAAAAGGCAAAATATTGGAAATKAAGTATGCAGCTTTAAGTCTTCGAACAACAAATGCTTTGTGAAGACCAGCATCAATTATGTTTACTTAGAYAAATAAAATGAGAGGAATCTCACATGTTCTAGATGAATATGGGCTTGGCTGGCGATGTCATAAATTACATCTCTCACATTTTTCTCTTGCTTGCCTCTTATGAAATCCTCTTGAGAAACTCCATGCTAGACATAGGAAGGAAAATCAAAACCAAAACAGAGAACAAACCCTCTATTAATATYAAGTTTCCATTTTTGCTTCTCAAAAACCTGTCCCAGCAACCAAGCTAAGGAGAAAAGACTAAAACAGCCCAAATGTTTTACCAYTGCTCTCTCCTTTTTCTTAATTCCCTTTTTTTTGGTCAGTCACTTGAAAAAAAAATTCAAGACAACAAGRAGAATAGTTGGTACATACTCTCTGCATGAATTTGTTTCCTAAGATTTTGTGGTCAGTACAATAACAAAGTCAGATCTTAAAGTTTGGGGAATTTAGATCAATGTAGATCCCCAATTTTTAAAACCATAATCCAAGAATCGRTATTAAGCAGAAGAAAGCCAGTAACAGCTAACATAAAAGCCATGCTGGCTTTTCAAYCTTGGGATTGGTGTGCACATGTGAGGCTTGCAAAAAAAACCAACCATCAACCCACAGAACACCAAACAAACCCATCTCCAAAAACCAACCAACCAACCAACCCCAGAATCACCAGAAAACAACCCTTTCAAACCCCAAAGAACAAACCCCAAACTTATTCTTTGACTATAGTGACCAATGTTAGGACAGAATACAGCATATTCAGAATTGCACCAGTTGCCCACTCCTCTCAGTAACACTCAGGGCATGTAAGAGCTGTGTGAAGGTGGGCAGARAGGCTTCACAGGAGGTACAGACTCCAGGAGAACTCTGCAGTTCTTGCCAGCAGCTGAAACTACAAGACTGTCTGCACAGAAGGGATACAAGCTGCTTCTACAGTTTCACTGCAAAACGCCTTCCATGGCAAGGAATGACTGAATTTTCAGACTSTGTTTGAAAAGCTGAAAACTTGGAAGGCCTCCCATACCATGCAGTTCCAGAAGGGCTGAAAGCAGGGTGCAATTCTTTTCTGCTGTTTCATAACCCTGACCTATATTATTATCTACATTTTTTGGAGCTACCTACCTTACTAAACTTCCAATCAAAACTTTTAATTGTATTGAAATTATATTCAGAAAATTCTAACACAACTGCCTCAGGCATCACCACAATTGCACAAATTTTGGTTAAGTTGAAAAAGAACAGCATTAACATTCAAAAATAAAGACTGGAAATTAAGGAGTAACAGTTGAAATGCCTACAGATCAACCCATGGAACATTAATAAAAAATTCTGAGCTTCAATCCCGTTTTACCTAAACTGCAAGATCTGCTAAATTCCACTGCAAATTTGGCRTACAGTTTAAATTGGAGGACTATACCATCTCCTACAGAAATGTATGGAATATAAGCCTGTAACTGTCAAATATGGGATTTTAAAAACCCACAAACCACCAGCATATTTATGAAAAGGTAATAAAGAGAAAGCAAGAAGCTCGTTCATAAGTAAAATTTCTCTTGCTTCCTTTATGTTGACAGGAAAAGAAAAAAAAAGCAAAAAAACCCCACACCCAACCCCAAACCACAAAATCGCAGGCTCCTTTCTGTACATGGATCTTTATACATTAATGGAAAAAGTCCCGAGACCTAGAATACCACCACGTTTTATAAAAACAATCAAAACCCAAAGGTCACTCCTTCTTGAAGGTCACTCCTCTCAAYTCCCAAAAGGTATAAAACCATGACAATGGCATAGTACTAGGCCACAGCAGACAGAGTCAAAATAAAGAAAAAAAATCTGTTTTTTTTCTGGCATAACAAATTATGATCTCATATCTAGCCTTGAGAAACAGTTAGAAACACTGCACTSTTCAATTCCAGACTATTTGCTTCTCTTACCAACATACAAATGTCCATGGGAAGAAAGACCTTCCGTCTTGTACAATGATACGGAGTTGCTCTTAAACAGGTAACTATGCCTTGTGCTTTCCCAATGTGACTGGCTGCATGGTCAGCATGGATGTCCCTCACACCTAAAATTGCAGAAACAGTAGATTTAGAAACCTGCAGTCAGGACTGTTGAGGGATATGGTCTTCTCTGATGGGTATCACAGTCATACTTCTAAGAAAGCTGAGTGGATTGGTCAACAATAAAACAGTCTACATGCATAAACTGTCTTGAGATCTCATCTCAGAGGTGCAAAGCAGCAGGAAAATTAATTCATTTCCACATTCAGAAGCAAGATGCCTCTYGTTGCACTATCTGCAAAGAGTACACTTAGAGTAGTACCTATTCAGGTGTAACAGTCAAATTACCAGTCAAAATCAGCTTGACAAAAGAAATAACCTGAAATCAGCAAAAATAAAATAGCACTAGTACTAGGAGGGATACACACTAACTGAAGACTGGTCAAGAATAAGAAGCTTAAAAAGCCCAAGAAATTTAGCAAAMATGACCTGAATGAAACCAGGTCCAACTAGTCTAGAAAACACCCCTGATGGGCAACACCAAGAAAGCAGCTGTGTTCAATTAATTTCTCCATTTGTGGAAAAAAAAATCCAGAACAGAAATCAACTGTTTAATATGCAATGAAGGAGACTTTYGCTTAGATATTTTGTTGCATTTGTATATTCAAGTTAAACATAAAATAGGASACTTAGAATACCCAGAGTCTCCATACAGATTTTCAAACAGTTTTATCTTACTTGCATGACTGAGAGATCCAAGCACCACTGAACTTATTCAGGATTTCTCAGAATGGATGATACTAGCATTTCTCATACTCSTGCATTTTTTCAATCAGAGGTTCAGAAAGACTTTGCAATATTTCCCTATTTCCTACTGAGGAAGCAAACATCAGATGTTAAGAAATAAGTTCCTCATTTCATTCTAAGAAGAATGTGCTCACCATCTCTCTCTTTTCACTTCTCTTTTTTTCTATTTTTTAAACTCTTTTAAAATCAGTATTTGCCTTTCATCAGATTACTCTGATAAGTAAGAGGAAACTATCGCTACAACAACACTAAACACTACTTAATAATAGTAATAATCATAATAACAACAATAGTAATTTTCACCTTTTTTTTTACAACTGAGCTCATACAGTGAATACTTCTGCCACCCAACAGACAACTAAACAAAAATTACCCTTTTCTTCGCTACAAATGAACAGTTCTTTCCCAATCTGTGACTCTTACATTAGACATGACACAGAAAGCAGCTGTTGATCACAAGGATCATCCTTGTTGCATTTTTTTCTAGCTATTCAATTATTGAGTTAACCTACTTCTAGGAAGAGGAGAGGATTCAGACCAAGTTTACAAAATCATGAAAGGAAGTTTATAGGTTGGAAAGTTGGCTGTTTCAAGGTAATCAGCATCCATCACTGCAATATAGAACAGCTGCAGGATACCTACAGCACTTCATATTCTGACAAGCAGGACAATCAAAATACAGTGAAGAGCTCAACTTACCACGCTCTATAAGAAAAGCAAGAAAAGAAAACAAATCAACAAAGAACAGTAGGAAACTGCACTTCAATGAGCTCTGCACTGAGCAGTTTCCAAGGAAAGCATACAGTTCTTGGACAGCTGCAGTAAGATTCCACATTTATGGTTCAGCATTCAGACAATATCTGAGGTGCTACCTGGAACAACTTCTACTGAAATTAAACTAGAGTGGAAAAAGAAAGGGTCTTTTKAAATATAATAAATATTGCACTTGCACTAATGAGTCATCAGCAAAACCTAGAAAGGGAAAACACCTACCCAGCATTTCCAAGGTGAGGTATAAGAGAGCACTCTGAGTATTCTCAGCATACGTTTCGAGCTCCTGGATGTTACGGTATGGCCTATCATCCAAATTCTTCTCCTGTAATATAAACATGGAACTTCAGTAGAACATAAACATAACTGCTGTTCATATAGGCTTATTACTACAGCCCTGTCAATCCAAGGCACTACCAGAAACAAAAAAAAACAAACAGAATATACAGAGTGTAAACCCAGACAGAACCACTCATTAAAGCTTATAACAAATCCAACATAGTCATAGTCTGGTATAGTCAGACTATGTGCAACTGCAGCCAAGTATGCTGATAGGAGCAAACACAACTTTTTGCAATAATATCAAATCATAATTCTCCATTAAAAAAGACACAGGCAAAACAAAACATCATATGGTATTTTTACACTATAGGGTTGTCAATTTGAATATTTAATTTGCATCTGAAACAGAGAGAAATTTAGATCAACAGGAATGTATGTTTTAAAAACATAAATCAAATACACACAAGTTTCAAAGTCGTGTGCAAACYACAGATTCATAGAATCATAGAGTGGTTTAGGCTGGAAGAGACTTTAAAGATCATCTATCTCTATGTCCCTTGATATGGAAACCTTCTACTAGACCAGGCTGCTCAGAGGCCCATCTAACCTCTGAACACCTCTCAGGGCAACCTGCTCCAGTGCCTCATCACCCTCACTAGAAACAACTTCTTTCTCAGATCTAACCTAAACCTACCCTTATTCAGCTCAAGGCCATTTCCCCTTGTCTTATCACTACATGCYCTTGTCAAAAGTCCCTCTCCAGCTCTTGTAAGCCCCTTCTAGGTAGTGAAAAGTGCTCTAAGGTCTCCCCCAAGCCTTCTCKTCTCCAGGATCAACAGCCCCAAATCTCTCAGCCTGTCTTCATAGGAGAGGTGTTACAGACCTCTGAACAACTTAGTGGCTCTAATAAATAATACACCCAAAATAATAAGACACCCCAAAATATTACATCCTCCAGCATTCGTCCTGTCCTTGCGGTTTCTGTGGTTGAAACACACCAGTCTAAGACTAAAAAACAGTCTTAGCATTAAGAAACTCTGAAGTCTTCCATAGCAATGACCTTCTGCAAGTAACTGACCACATATTTATCAACTTATAACTTCATGAGACACTAACTTTAGCAGCAAAATTAGCTTAGGAGATTCCTGCCCTATTCTTGTTAGAGTGTGTTAGAATGTTAGCGTCTCTAGCAGCATCAATGAACCACTGATATTCTTGCTCTTGTTTTTTCCCAGAAAAAGGTGACTATTTTAAACTTCATGTGATTTGAATGTGCCAATTTACACCATTGCTTAGAAAAAACTCCACAGCCATGATAAGGAGTAGCATAAAAGTGTGGCAGAAGGGTTCAGATAGGTAATTTAATTTTTAAGATTTGATATCCATATGAACTCACAAACTGCATCAACTGAAGGCAAAAATAAACMAAGGATTCTATTAGCTGTTTTGACAGAAAGACTATGAAAAGTAGCCTAAAGGAGAATAAAAGAGAAATACAGCAGTATCATTTTTGAAGAGAAATACTACTGTCTGGAAAAGATGAATTATATAAGCTTTTGTTTTACACAAAAACACATAAAAATAAGAAAAAGAAAASCCAAAAATTACTAAAGCCAGAATCAGACTCAGAATGGTAAATACTTACTCTTTCATCTATGATCTTCATGAACCACATTTTAGTCAAGTTATGCCTCTTGACAGCCTAGAAATTATCAAATAAAACCTCCATGTTAACGTATACAAAGTGATGGTAGTACTGCATTCTGAAGGTTGAAATACATTTTAGATATTTAATACAAGAATTGTATTCACTGGGTTAAATCGAAGTGGCATGTCAGTGGAAAATGAAGATCTTCAAATACAAAAATTTTCAACTGGGATTTACTGAAAGTTGCTACACACAAAAAATGACATCAGACAACATGCCAGCTAACTAAAAGCATTTCTTTAAAAATGTTTTTGAAATTAATTTATTCTTGAAGTCATATATTCCCACAAAATATTTGCAGATATCTATGCTCACTTTCCAAAAAGAACAGTTTCCTCCTGAATCCATCAATACTTCCCCTGTAAATTTTCAAGAAAATGTTAGTACAACATATCAATAAACACTGCAGAGACAGAATGCTATCAAAGCAATATAATGAATACTATGGGTTTGTTTAAAAAAATACCTCACACCACCTCATATTCATGCATTCTTCTTTTGGCTCTTATCTTGTATTTGACTTCCTTCCTTTGCCACTTTATTCTATCAATTCACTTTCAATCCTCTTAATTACACACTTGGAATTTTTCAGAACATGTTGTCACAAATGCTACAATCACACATATAAATATGCATAAACAAAACTTATGGAAGGTTTCTCACAATTTAGTCCTTATAGCTCACTTTCAACTTCTTTACATTCATCATATTAGTAAATATTTTTTCAAGGTTTGACAAGACCAGATATTGTTTATTCGATAAATTCTGCTTGGTACATGAAAAGGCAAATTTTAAGTTGGAACTACAAATATTGGTTTTGAGACTCACTTGTTCACTTTGAGTATCATTTTGTAAATTAAATCCTTGATATACTAACAAATCAAGACTTAAAGGACCAAACTCAATTATGCTAAGTTACCCTGTTTATACATTACATCCATTTTGAGTTACCTCCATTCAAACACATGGGTCCTCATTTCTCAGAAGTTTAAAAATTGGCTTCTTCCACAGAAATGGAGAATTAGACCTCACTTTTCATATGTTCAAAATGGACAGAAAAGTAAGATCAAGCATCATACAGTTGCTCTGTAAGTTCATATTAAAGACACCRAGAGATGAGCTATTAATAGTTCTAGAAATACTATAAGGACTATTTATCTACTTTGCTAGTGCATAAAAACTTGGAATCCAAATGCAAGTATTCTGGGATATAGAAAACTTCAGGAACACATTTAATATGATAAATTAAATTTATTCTGGAAAATCAAATAGTCCTCATATAAACTCAACTGCAACAAAAGAGTATACATAGAACATGCTGTGCAAAGGCATGCTAATTCTATTAACAGCTCTGCAATACTTGTGAGTTCAGATGTCTTTCCAAATCTTTCTTTCTAAGAATTTCAATTACATTCCRGGACATTAGTGAAGTCATGGGCTTCAAACAGGTCATTCTTGGAGTATTTGCTGAAATATGGAAATAAAATCCCATCTTGACTGCAAAGGTCACCAGGTCACRTTGAATTGTTAGTTCAGTCCAATGCTCTGCATTGCTCAGAGCTATCAGAGCTCCTGGAAATACTTTMTGAATTATTTTTCAGACTCTATTTATTTAGCAAGCAGCTCTGTTTGGATCGTATTACATCAATCTTCCTTTATAGGAATCATACATGAGRTGAAATCTCACCAAAGACAATTCTTTTTCCACTTCAAAATCCATTTTCTGTTTTGGGAGAAATAAGTATGACTGGCAGTCTTAGCTGCTGGAAAGGTTTGCAATTGCTATTCCATCTAAATGACTTATATTCGAATGCTGTACTAGTTTTGGCTGGGATAGAGTTAATTTTGTGTACAGTACTTTTATGGGGCCATATTCTGGATTTATGCTGGAAAACAGTCTTGTTGATTAGAACTGATGCAATACAGCATACACAAAACACTGACATTATTTCCCACAGTATTATTAAATTTAAGTCAATTTTAGGACAAGAAAAATATATTTTACCCTCCACAGTTCYGTAGCAACGGGCTGATGTGGTGGGTTATCGCTGTATATGTCTTCCACAGCCTCCCTCCAGAACTGCATCCGCATCAGACCTGTAGTCTTCTGAGTTATGGAGTCTTTAATCTGGAAAGGACACATCTGGAGTGAAATTCACAGTGTCTTTAAGGCACTTGGTCTATCTATGCTGAAAAACAGACACAGGACATAGTCAAACTCAGCAGGGAAAGACTCAGTTCTGAATTGACATTTATACCTCATAAAGCTTAGGAACACCACAGAGTAAAAACTAAATCTTCACCACAACCTGATTTTAAAACCCATAGAGATTAAGTGCTGGGCAACCCTMACTTTAGCTTTCTTCCCAGAAGGAAAAGAAGCAATGGTGATAGCAGTGAGGGAGGGCACACCATGGGCTGCCAAAAGCACAACCTACAGAAGCTGGTCARGGGTTTTGCCTGGTCAGCTCATTTCCTGGATCACTCCCTTCTGGCAAGCAGTGCCAACTTTCCAAGTTGCACTGGCAGCTTCTGGTCACTTAGCAAAGGGGAGAGACTGCAGCCACTCCTCTCCCTCAACCCTCTAACAACAAACTTCYCTCCTGGCAGCCTTTTCATCACCTCGCTTCTGCCAACAAATACTCGTTCCTGATTATATCACCG
The DNA here is from genome assembly GCF_030028575.1 of Malurus melanocephalus. NCBI lineage: Eukaryota > Metazoa > Chordata > Aves > Passeriformes > Maluridae > Malurus > Malurus melanocephalus. The sequence continues at coordinate 44,317 of NW_026623355.1, forward strand.
AATTCTTGACAGACTTCCTACAGTCAGTATTTAGCTGCACTTTACCCAATCATTCACTGCATGTGCAGCCAGGATTTAGATGCAATCACATAACCGTAGCAAGAACCAGTGCCTGTTTGTTGCAATTTAATTTTAAAACACATGATGAAGAAAACATCAGAAAAACTGTCCACAAACACAAAATAACTGGGGCAGGCTGGCTACTGTCCATGGGTCACTCAAGACTGGAGGTTTGTATTGAACTATCTATTTACTGCCCTTCACAGTATAAAAGTTAATCTTGGCAAAATACACCTACTGGAATAGAATTTTGGAATGTCAAAATTGTTACTTTAAATTTCCAGAGTTCACAAATATATTTYAATACCTGCCTGAGCCAGTTCCACATTGAAGGCTCTCAAGGCAAAAGCAGAGGTTCGAGATTCAGCAGGCAACAGCAGAGAACATAGAAACCCTTCATAGTCACGCTTCCTGTAAAAGAATCAAAATGCACKTTTGTTATTTATAGTTCTAAGTCAATTGGGTGTGTTCAGTGYTATTCCTTAGCACTGAGCTCCTGAAAGTGTAGCAGTAAGCTATAGCYCTAAACTCTGACTTYGCAAAAGTAGCAGYTTTTAAGSTTATTTTAAAGTAAKACCAACTCCAAGAGAGAGGGGAGGYAGTCTGAACTCTCAGTGCACCTSTGAAAYYCAGACCYCAAKATATCTGGCTAAAGGCATGAAGCAAAGCTATGGCAGAACGGCAAATAGAAGCCAGATTGTCCAACTTGCAGATTTCTGTTCCAAACATGAAACCACATTTCTTTAAAAGATTGTGCTTCAGAGCTTGGCAGAAGAGTGCTTGCTTAACCATTAAGTTTTTGTTTACTGGCAACTATATTCAAAGCATGAAACCTCTGCGAGTTGGCAGTCTCGCTGCTGGTAACTCCCTGCCAACCCAGAGTGAGCTGCCTTCGTTTGGCCACGTGGGTGTGCCACGAAATTAAAAACAAAACAGTGCTCAGAATCATAAACTACAAAATCAGACATCACACYAGCTAACAAAAACACCTGACCACCTCTGAAAAGCTAAACTGCTTGTTTTGAACAACATTTTTGTGTACTTTTTGATAAGCCTGAAACCTGATTCTTCCTTGGAACATGACAAACTCCAAGTTTGGCCTGAAGAGTGGAGAAGCAGGTTGTCAAGGAAAACACATATACTCATTTTCATTAAGTTTGCTGTTCTTGCATGTACTCACATTTCTTTTGAATAAGATCTTAAAATAGCAAAGCCAAACTTAACCCAAGGGCTATTAGGGTTGCTACTTTTAGCATCAAACAAAAAGGAAGTGAAGTTTAACAGAGGTGCTTAACCCTACAATACACAGCAGSTGAAAATTAGCAAATGCTTAGTTTCCACAACTCCTGTCAAACTCTTTTAGAGTTTGCAAATCCAGAAATATCAACCAAAAAAAATCCTTTTTGAGTTTTACTAGGCTTTAAAGGACACCTTCATATTACAAAACAGATATATTAAACCTCCCTCAGTTAAGACACTTTTTGAAAATATTATTAGCTCAAAACCTAGTATTTTTTTTTCAAGATTAATTGTAGAAATATACAGTATTGCCCACCCTAAAAGGAGCTGCAAGGTTTGCAGTTACATTTTCCCAGTTCCAGTCTGTCTGTGTTGTTTATACAAAACAGAACCACCTGTACTTTCAGAAAGGAAACAAAGAAATGTGTTATACAAAGTACACAGTGGCACAACAGAGAAAACTGTCTTCCGTCTCGTAATGGTGTTGACATGGTGGGGTTTTGATTGGTTTTTTTTCAACTATTCCAAGCTTAAAAAATTACTGTAGCAAATACATTAAGCCTCAACCTCAGCAAAGTAAAATTAATACTGCTATAAATAATGTTCTACCCAAACCCTCTTCATGTATTAGTGTAAGAAATGAAGAAAGGAGGGAATGACTTTAAATCAGGTCTTGAGTGTTTTTCAGTTTTCAAGTAAGTGTAGGCTTACATATGAACCCACAGACAGAATAAAWATTAGTAATGGCCATTACTGGACTTTCCAACAAAGCTATCAAGCCACAAGCTAGTCTTCAAGACAGTAAGAGACATAAAACCTACCTACAAGGGAAACRTATTTTTAGTCAAATAGTTTGAAGTGAACTTAGTTTTTTAACAGAAAAAAGTCCCAAGAGAAAGGACATCTTGCATATTGCAAAAACAAATACACATTATTAAAGCATAATTCAGTTATWCTTCCTAATGTGTTGGAGACTCAAATTCAGAACCAGTGTCTGCAGTTGCTGACACTTTCATAGCCCCAGGTGTTGTATTTTTGTCTGAATAATAATTCCTTCCACTTATTTTTTTATAATTTATTATTTCCATGCAATATATGAGCTACTGTAAACAGTTGCTTCAATTAAATGATGCCTAAAGCATAGCAACCTTTCACCTTACTATTTTGAATACTTGTGTATTTTTCTAATTAGTCCTTTTTTATTTAACAAAAAATACACATTAAACAAGTTTTAATTCAACCATCTCATTGGAACCCAACTACTCTGTTCACAGTTGCTTGTTAYTGAAAACATTTTACCTGCAGATGTTAACTTTACCTGTATATTGACTATACACACAGCAGCTGGTCTYCTGAGTATCAGGTAAACAAATCCTGGGTAGAATAACTAGGAAAATAAAGCTGGGTTCTGAAAATCGTGAAAAATGCAACATGGCTGTGCATTCTGGTRCATCTGTACAGGTCAGCCACTTGGTGCTGCTCTGAACATTTATGATTGTCCCATCTCTTTACCCTTAGTTTTCCTACYTCAGACATTACTGTAGACCACACACACTTTCGTGTCTTTGACCAGCACCACTTTGGAGAATATATTTCTGTTTCACCGTTTCTACACACACATGGAACCCTCCTCCCAGCTTTTATCAACTGTCTGGAACACCACCATCCAAATTACCTAGGTCTTTTAGTAAAGACTTAACATCTTACTCTACACAGAACTCAACTCCTGGGAACTAGAAAGCAGACAAAGGGCCCTGCACATTGTTTATRGCCCAGAATCCAAGAAGAAAAAGTGACCTGACCTGGAAGTGTCTGAACTGCACTTCCGCTCCTCTTGGAGCATTTTGGATTTGACAAAAAAAAAAAAAGGACGTTTTGGAAACACAGCCTTCCTCCTGCGTTCAGGATAGAGAAGGTACTGAGCTGCTCCAGCTGTCAGATGTCCTCAGCTTTTGCCCGTTTTTCCAAGGAGCACTCGGGAAGCTCGGCTATTTCCCAGTAGCCAAGAAGATCTGAAAACACTTATTTTTAAACACACACTGCGGTTATCCCGCTCTCCAAAAAGCAWATACAAGGAAACAGAAACGTTCAATACATCTGAAGAAATACAGCAGGGAAGGGGCGGGCAGAGGGGGAGGGTATTACCGTGGGAGGCTGCCCTGGAAGGTCATGGAGTCTTCCTCTCKGGAAACAYTCAACTCCMACCTGTACACGTTCCTGTGTAACCTGCGCTACCCTGACTGGCCGGGGGATCGGACTGGATGGTCTCCAGAGGTCTTCTCCAAAAAAACCTAATCTGTGATTCAGTGTCCAGGCTGAATCATCCACGCAACTTAAACTCGCGCCTGGTTTCCATGCTCCCGACACGGCGTGGTCCCACCGGCGCCGGCCACACGGGCTATTTTCGGGGCCAGAAGAGCCCGAGGGCGGCCTGGGCAGCCGGTGCAGCGCCAGTCATCCGTTCCGGGAATTCGTCAGCGTTCCCGTCGGGAGCGAAGCGCTGCCGAGCCTTCCGGGCCGGACTCTCCGCCCCGCTCTGCGGAGCGCGCACCCCCGCGCCTTCAGCCCCCGCGGCGGGCACTCACCGCACCAGCTCGGCGCAGTACTGCACCGCTCCTCCGGCCGCCGGACCGCTCCAGCCCGCCGCCGCCGCCCTCCCGCCGAGCCCCGGCGGCCGCGCCAGGCGGTGTCCGATCCCGATCCCGCCGCGCTGCAGCGCTGCCCGCGCCATGGTGCCCGCCATGGCCATGGCCCCGCTCCGCCCCGCCCCGCGCCGCGCCGCGCACGGACCGCCGGCAGGGGGCGCCCGCGGCACGGACGCTGAGGGGGCCGCTGCTCTTTGTGCGCTGCCAATGGCGCCCGGCAAGGGCCGTCCGCGCCTCGGCCTCCAGTGCCTCCCGAGGCCAATCCCTCCGCTCCCCGGGAAACCGGGCATTATYCGGGGGGCACAGTGGCTGRAAAACGGCCCCGCGGAAAWGGACCTCGGGGTGCTGGTCACAGCTGTCTGACCGTGAGCCAGGGTTTATCCAGGTGGCCAAGAAGGCCAACGGCATCCTGGCYTGTATCAGCAGCAGTGTGGCCAACRGCACCAGGGCAGTGAGAGTACTCGGCACTGCTGGGGCTACATGTCAAGTGCTGTGTCCAYTTCTGSGCCCTTCCGTTGGAGAAGGGCTTTAAGGTGCTGGAGTATATCCAGAGAAGRGCTGTGGAGCTTGTGWAGGGTSTGGAGCACAAGTCCTGTGAGGAGTGGCTGAGGGAGCTGAGGGTGTTTAGTCTGGAGAAAATGAGGCTTTGGGGGACCTTAAGGCACTCTGCAAGTGCCTGGAAGGGGAYTGTAGCCAGGTGGGGGTCGGCCTCCCAGGTAACAAGTGACACTACAAAAGGACATAGCCATAGGCTGTGACAGAGGAGGTTTAGGTTGAACATTAGAAAGAATTYCTTMACGGAAAGGATGATCAGACATTGGAATGGGATACCCAGGGAGGTGGTGGAATCACTGTCCATAGAGGTATTTAAGGAAAGGCTGGACATGGYGCTTAGTGCCGTGGTCTAGTTGACATGGTGGTGTTCGGTCAGGCTCAATTACCTCAGAGGTCTTTAACAACAAAATTGATTCAGTGATTCTGTGAATAAGTTTTTAAACCTGGTATCCAAAGAAATTCAAGGAAGCTGAATTGTAAAAGCCTCCCTGTTTTGGGCAGTGTGGCATAGGAGCRGCTGTGAGAATGGGAAAAGCCTAATGCTGGTGTGCTGTGTGAGGGAGAAAGGTAGAGCAGTCCTGCTCAGGCAGCAAAACTGGCTCCTGGGCTCCATCCTTGGTAAAATGTGATTTTCCTCCTCTTAGCTGGCAGAGGGGCTCCTCACCACACATGCTGGCTGGACTTTATCTAGAGACATAATGGTTCTGTTAGCCACGTAGTCATGGACAGAACAGCTGTGTTTCCTCAAAGTTTGGCCAGCAGATTCATACAAAAATGAATGAAAGCAGTTTAATCTTAAAACTACACCAGCCCAACCTATTAGTAACTAGCCCAATCTAGCTCTTGCTAGMAGAAGCACAACAGCAAGAAGTCTGACTCTTCTTTCTATCCACAGCTGTGCCATCCTCTTCTTGGTGCCAACTTTGACCTTCATTTTATAGCACAGGGAGTTAAACCAGCAGAAACCCATCTACTGCTCACTTTAGTTTTTCACTAGTTCCTTTTCTGCTGGTTTGGTGCCTTGAATTAGTTCACTGCATGGTCAGCTGAGCGAGGGGGTGTGGGCTGGGGAGAGGGTGGGATCTCCCGGGTAGTRATACATATGTGCATTAGTTTAACTGCAAAGTGAAGCCATGCAGTAAATATGGGGAGAGTTTTGAGTGGGCAGTGATATTCAAGGGACAAGGTATCCGTTTGGAAATGAGAGCAAACGTTTATTTTGTGTCACTGAGATGAGGAGAAGGAGATTAGTGATCACACTTAAGCATTATTTATTTTATTGTGTAGTAGCTCTTGTGGGTTTGCCCTGAACCTTTCTTCTTCCCTTTTCCTCATCTCTAAAGTTCTCTTTGTCTTGAAACTCTGAACCTTGTTTTAAACCCTTGCTATGCCTTGAGCAGGATTTATTGTTTCTTAGGGCAYCCACAGAAGGTCATTTAGCTTTGGGTGGAGGCTGAAACTGCTGTTGTTTAAGTTTTCGGAGAGAACCCCTAGATAAACGAATCCAGCTCTTTCAGTTGCTGCCAGTTCCTGGCAGAAGGGTTACATAAACATACTCTAAACCTCAACGGTATTATAAATAAATCTTATAAAGTATTAACTTTTTTTGTCTTTGAACAGAAAAAAAAATGGTGCTAAACTGATTTAAAATCATAGTAAGAAAAGAATAAACTAGTTGCTCATAAAAAAATCCTGATATTGTTCTCAGTGTGCTGACATTTGTTTTTTATTGTTCTGTACCTTTTCTGTTCTTATTAAAGTACTTTTTTCTTTAAACAAAGATTTCAAATGTCAAGTGTAGTTACTGAAAAGTAGTTCTTCAAAACTGTATAGATTTTAGTAAGTTAGCTTTTAGTGCCGCCAGCTCAGTGGGAGTAACAATTTGGCTTAATGTTTTAGTCAGTTTTTAACACTATATGAAAATTGAAGCTGTGTAAGAGTCACAGAGGTTTTTGGTTATTTTTTTTTTATTTTATTATCTCACTGTGTTAAAAAGCACATTTCATCAGTTTTTTCAATATTTCTYTCAGAAGCTGAAAGGTGACCACTTCTTACTGAAGTATTTTGTTCCACTGACTCATCAGACAAAGCTCTGAAATCCTTAGGCAGCAGTGCTRGTGACAGCAATGGCTGGTTTAGGCAGAGGTAGTTCAGTTGTTACTCTAACCCGGCATTTCTGGAAAAAAGACCCAAGTTCTGTGCTAAGGAAATACTGTTCAGTTATAGCCCCTCCTTGTTAAAAGAACATCCAGATATTATTTGTCAACAGAAAAAAATGTGGAAAATAGACCCCCAGCTGTCCCATTGGCCAAACAGGCAGACATTTAGGAAGYCTACATATACTCATGCTTGTACCACAGAAGTCTTCATGCAGAGAACAGAGTGGGGAAGAGASAGACCTGCCACAGAGTATCCAGTGACAGGAGGTTGTGGTGTTAACTGAGACAGTCACTGGGATCCCTCACCTCTAATGATGAGAGYAGAAATATGAACAGTGATCTGACATGTCTGTTCTCTACACTCACATGGCCAAGGATATATTCTCCCTCTCTCTCATTTTCCTCTTCTTATTAATCCTGGATTCTTTCCAGTATCAGAGTTAAGGAAAAATCTGTGTGTACTAACAATAGGGTTTSCTGCTGAGTTCCATGCCACAGTGAACAGGTGTATGCAGTTATTTTTACCTGAACAACTARAAATATTCAACCAAAAATCTCTGTTTAAAGGTGAACACTAAGAAAATTAATTCAATGGAAGTCATTTCAGTCCTGGCCAAAGAACAATACATCAATGCATGTGCTAATAAACACATAAATAAATAAACTGGGCCACTTTAAAACACATTCTTCCCATTTTCCATGCTTTAATTATCTTCATCTTTAATTACAAAATAGATGAAAAGCTGCCATGAAGAGGTCCCAAAGGACATGGCAGCAAAGTGGTTTCATCTTTCTTTGCTGCTGCATTTTTAATTTTGGTATATTTCTCTGTAGATAAATTGYTGGTAAACTTTTGTTTATTTCTTGTTACTATTTTGCTCTTTCACTTCCCAGCTTCAAGCACAAAAGAGGTTGTACAAGGTKGTATGCTGAAAGCAGTGGGAGAGAAAGGTCTCAGTGATTATGGAGTGTGAGAACCACTGTAAACTCCCATGGCTTTGTGCTGCAGGACTGAGCTGGAGTGACTGTCCTTCAGAGGGAAAGGAAACAGCATTTTTTCCTTATCCACCAGCACCTTTGCCAACCATGGGCATACACCACTGCACTCAATAGGAATTGCTGCTCATCTATATTCTCAAGCCTCCTGTGGTTTTAATTGGGATTCAGATTTACTCCCATGAAACAAATGGATCTATCAACACACTTTACTGTCACAATCAAAATACAACCAGCTTCCAAATACTTCTGATTCAGACTGCAGACTTGTGAGAGAAATGTTGTAATGCAACTTTTTGATACCTATATTTTGTTAGGATAGTCTTATCTCCTTTCAGACAGCAGGTTAAAACAGGACTTCCACAGAGAGTAGTTCAGAATAAGGAATAGCTTCAGCACTCAGGTCATGTTAATCAACTTAGTCCCTCTCCTAGCTGTAGGTTGCGGTCTGTCTCTGATCAGGAACTTCTCCACAGCTATGCCACAATCTTTGAACACACAACACACAGAAGCCGAACTTGGAGCCAAGTTATCAAGTGTTTAGTGCATTGTAACTRCCCAGCTTCCACTTTGGGATCAAAATAAGACCTTCAGAATTAGGAAGCCTTTGCTCTYAATTTAACAAGTTCCTTTGAAAACCCTGCTCTCTGGGAAACAATGTACTGTCCTCAGAATTTTGTCTCTAGTTTTTCAAGACTCCTCCTAAAACTTCCATACTGCCATGAGAAGAGACTGCTTACTTGGCCACCCTTGCAGAGGAGCGCAAGCCCACACAAACACCCTTTGATTCCGTGTCGTGTCCTGGTGTGGCACACTCACAGTAACAGATGCAAATACAGTGAGTATTTGAATGGAATTCACAAAGTGCATGCTTTCAAGATACACTAAAGCCAAGTCCTCCTGCTGCTGCTTTGGATGCAAATGTATTTGTAATGAACTCCTGATTTTGTCTATCCCTTATCTTGCACCTGTTATCTTTGTTGTAAAAAGCTTACAGGTAAGCTTGCCAAATGATMCACCCCATCTGTGCTACCTGGATAAACAGTGTTAGCAAGAAACATGCAAACTGAAAAGCCACAACTTCTTGACAGACAGGTACCAGCACTTTTTTCTCTGGCTAGCAAGGACAGGGTCTTTGTGTTCTTTTAACAAGTTGCCAATATTTTCTTTTAAATTCTTGTTAAGTTGTTGGAAGGGAGAGAGAAAGAGGAAGCTGGAGGTGTGCAAACTTGCTTGGGGCATGCAGATGAAGTCAACTGCAAATATAACAAGAATTTCAGTGGAATTCACCAAGTGAATGTTTTTTTCACCAGAAACCAAAATTGAGCTAAATGTTGTGTCTGCTGTGTTGCAGGCATGTGTATTTGTTGTGTACACTGCTTTCGTTTATATCTCTTTGCTTGGACCCCTGCAAACCAGACTAGCACTCAGAAGAAGGGAAGGTGAGTAATGAGAAACTGCATCACTAGGACTTTTTCCTGACAAGTCTGGAAAGAAGTGACAGCAGATACAGAATGATGASAGAGGCCTCAGGCATTTGGGCAAAGAGGCAACAACAGCAGAGAGAACAACTTGTTCTAGAACCTTATCATGTTCTGCTCAGATCTCCACATTTGCCTACATTTTCTTCTTAGGAACATACATGAGAGACCATTATTGAGTAATTAAAGCACAAAGTTGGCAGCTGGGCTTCTSAAGTCCTGTCATTGAGTTCCTGTGGTAACCCATGTACTGACTGCAATGCTCCCCTCTGAGAAAGGCTTACACTTCATGGTCCCTTGGACAGGTCATTTTAACTGACTTGCATCTTTAGCATTCACATCTAAGGGCCTTTTTGGTGCACAGGGTAGTGTGTGTTAGAGGGGACACAGAGTGGTATGACACCTGTCCCATTTGGGAGAGATCCCCAAACCTGTGTCCAGCCTTGCTGAGGCAGAAGGGAGGAAATGAGCACTTGCTGTGGCTGGATAGAGACAGCTCCGTCTTCTACTGTTCTTCCTCTGCCTTGTGCTCCCTGTACAGGCATGCTGGGGCTTGTTACTTTTGTGCATTAGAATGAGGTAAAGGGTAGAACTTGGCATTATGAGTGACCTGCAAAGGAGTTTACCTAATTCCATTTCACCAAAAGAAGAGACAGAATTAGGACCCACATTCCTTTTGCTGTCTGTCATATGGGGTCTGTATCTGCAAGAGCTAGGAAGGATCCCTCACTTGATCTGCCCGAGCCTAGTCAGTTAGCAAGGGTAATTCATAAACTGGTTTCCCAGACAGAGTCCRAGATGACGGCATGTTTTGGCATTTGGATACATTCCACCAGACACAAGCCAGGAACTTCTGAAGACTTCTGCTGTTTAAAAAAACTGGTGGCCTGAGGGGATCCCTTTTTATTATGGTCAGTTCAGCCTAACCCCTGAACTGTCCAAGAACTTTAACCAGGCTCCAAACTCTTGCAGGGTTGAGTGTCTGCCAGGCAGCTGAGCAAAACATTACAGGTTTGCTGGCAGTGCTACAGCAACCCATGCAACCTTGCTGCCTCCAAGGCCCTTGTAACAGCTTGTAAAAGGGCTCAGAGAAAACTTTCCGTGCAGAACAGSCACTTCTAAGGTGTTGCAGACTTGGCAGTGTGCCACTTGCCAGGGATGAGACAATGCTTTGGGAAGCTTACCTGTAGCCAATGACTGGCAGCAACATGTCCAAAAGTTRTAGAGCTGCAAGGACACAGGGAGATTCATTCCACCTTGAGTTTTGCTCTCTGCCTCCAAGTGGCAGTCTCCTCCCCGCTCATGATATGAAACTAACCTCTCCTCCTCTCTCCTTCCTACATTTCAGACCCTCATGGCAGGTGCCAGCTATCCCAGTGAGAACCGGCTATGGAGTCAGCTGCTAAGCAGGAGAATGCCTCAAATCCTACATGTTTCCTTCCTTTCCTTCCTTCCTTGAAAAAAAAAGTTTCTTTTTGAAACCCATCGTGAGTTGCCAACCCAACTGAAATACTCATAAATGATCTGACAATTTTATACAGTGCAGGCCATAAGGAACAGGGACAGGACTGCAGAATCCAGTGCAGAGACACCTGCCTAGGCTCCTGAGACTTTGCAGCACTTGTTCTATTTGTATTCCTTTTAAAATGGTTGGTAAGGGAGCATAGCATTTCCTGGGGTTGGCTCCTGAGGTGATAAGTGCTACTGATGTGCCAGAGGTGCTGTGGCAGCCAGCTCTACCGAGATAATGCCACATGCATTTTCCTGTCAAAAACTTGGGTACTTCCAGCCCCTCAGATCAACAACCTGGACCTGAGCRTCCAGTCAAACGGCTTTCTGCCTAGTCTATCTCAGGCAACTATGTCCCCTTCTGAAACTCAGCCTGGTTCCTCAGAGTTCACACAGAGTCCTTCTACCCTGTCACATCRGTCTGCTCCATCTCACAGTGGGGTCCTACTCTTTTAACCATCCACATGAGCATTCTTACAGAKAGCACTCTTACTCCTCAAAGAGAATCCCTCCCAGCTCTGCTTGGACAAAGTAATTTGTCAGATCCAGGGGGCCTGGGAGAGGGGACACACTTGGGCAGAAGCCAGGAGGACCTTCTGCAGAAAGCTTYAGGGCACAAGTATACATAGGAATTTTGATACTGAAATTTGCAGTRGCAAGTAGAAACAATCACCCTTAAAAGTGTTCCTTATCAGCCAACCATAATAACTAGCAGGGTACAGCATTTCCTGGAAAAAATGAGATGCCTAGCTATTACCCTCCTTTTCACTTCCTCACATTTTTCTGGTAATGTGGAATCTCAAAGCATTTCTAAAACACCTTTTAGAAATCAATTCTTTTCAAATCCACAAACAGTCCAGAGTTCAGTTCTAAGCATTATAAATGGTCATGCTAATTAAATGCAACTAAAATAGTGAAAAGAGTTGCAGATCAATGACAAGATCAATGACAAAACACCCTTAGAGAGCAAAGAAGGGGRAAAAGTACTGTAGAAAGGTGATTTATGGTGATTCTCTGGTTGCTGAAACAGACCAATTATTGAGAATCTTAAGGAGAAAGGAGCTTTARGTTGGAAGATTGACGACTAAAAACCATGGGGAAGTAATCCTTTCAGCACCAGCATGGCAAAGCTTTGGTTCTGGGAGGCAAGTCAATGTAGGTCAGCGCTGGCTCTGGAAATGCTAAGCTGGAGAACTTTACTGGTTGCTTTCTTACACCACATTGCCTCCTCCCCACCCCCTCTTTGACAAAGGGAAGCCACTGCTTTTTGGTATTGTCATTTCACATTCAGCTCTGCAATCAAATTCCTAACCAAAGGCTCCAGCACTAGGCAGCCTGATGCAAGGGTAAAATAAATTGCTCCARCATGGTGATTCATACTTCAGCATAGAGTTAGGAATTTCTTAAATGTAGGTTGCATTGAGATTTGGTATCTTTTATTCTATATAAGCCACCATCACCTTTTAATATAGACATTTCAGTGTCCATTTTGTACACAATTGTGAGTTTGGGGCCCCCAGTAACTGTGTGAAAAAGTGAGAATAAACTTTTGTTCAAAGTGCAGTTTTTATACTTTCAGAAAGTTGWTCCTGCCCACAGCAGGGGGGTGGATCTAGATAATGTTTAGAGTCCATTCCAACCCAAGCTTTTCTATGATTCTGTGATTGTGTAATCTGAAAACATTGTATGCAAAGACTGTCACTCCGTATTCTACACAATAAGTAATATTCCAGCCTGACCAGTAAYTCCATCACAACACAAGGTGAGAATCTGAAAGAGTCAGCATGTTGATTTCTTCAAACTTTTAAATTTCTTTTGGATGAATGGAGTTAAATATTTGAACAATTGTACTGTTATGTTTGGACAGTTATTTTATAACCCTCAGAGGCTGTAATTAGACATAGTTGTCTCACTTTAAAGATACCATTWTCTTTGTTTCAGGAGGTTTCAGAGAGCAATTATTGCAATTGGATGGTGTTTCAATTGCCGGTCTCAAGGAAACTCCTAAGATGAGTCACACCATCAGTAAAACATGTCAAGTGTGGTGTTATGTCATGTAACAGCAAATCAGTGTCTTCTGCTAATGTTTTAATGACAATGGTCTCAAGTAGTCCAAGTTTTCAGAAAGTGTTTGTTATTCACACATAATGATYGGGGTTGCAAAAACACCCTTGGAGGATAAGGCTAATAAAATAAGCAGCTAGTTATTACAAACTTCTTAATTTAATTTTATTGTGTGGAAAGTAGCAGTTTTCTTGCATGAGACTCTGCTGTTGCCTGGAAAGTTTCCATATGGCCCTGCAGCTTTCACATTCAAACCCAGTCAAAGGTGTTAATCAGACAGTTGCTGCACTTTCACTGTTGCTGACCTGTGCGCCTCTATGTACTTCACGGCTRGCTTTATTCAAAAAGCAATGTATAGCTGTAAAGTATTAGTCATTAAACTGGCACCATTTAGATGTAAAGTATTAATAATTAATCTCATTAACCTTTACATGCTGGATTTGCATTCTCATTCTTTTTCTTGATTACAAAATAATATTTGCAAACAAAATGCAAGCTCACTTTTTTTCTGCTTCAGAGATGCATTTCAGATGTCTCCTGTTGTGCTTCTTTCCACCAGTGAGTCAAGCAACCTGCCCAGCTCAGTGAGCCGTTGCACTGCTTCTTGCTCACCGTGACTAACACAGTTACACCAGAAGGTTTAAAATAATTTTGTTAGCATTTGGAACATGAGATTTGTCTTCGGCCAGACCTCAGACTGTGTTTTCCACAGCATTTGGATCACTGAAATACTCTTATATAAGCCTAATTGACACAATTAGAAGAATGACTCCTTGCAGATGTGTGTTGCTGTAGCAACCTGGGGGAGGGCAGCCAAAATGYCCTCCATCTTTAGCAAAATAATATTAATCATAATAGGTAGAAGCACTTTATCCTTTTTGTAAGGCACTTGCTCAGGAGTTTAGTGCTGCAACATGTCATGACAAGGATCACTGTAATGGAGTTTAAATAATTTGAAGGCAAGCTAAAATTTTGTCAATAATAACCAAAATTACATGGAGACAGAAACATAGTCAAATGCTGCCCAAATCTTCCAGAATATAGGCAGAARGATTAACTATTCGATGCTTCCATTCCACTGCTGTAGGAGCACTGGAGGAAAAAAGCACCAAAGGCAGCTATGGGAGCAAGAAGAGACCTATGTTGCTGAGCTCATCTTAAGTTTATCCTGCTGAAGACCCCAGTAATTCAGTGGGAGCATTCTGGCCAGACTTCAAATCCACCAAGAATCTTTCGTATGAGAGGGACTCCATATTGTTGGCAGTGGATGTGGATATGTGTAAAAGTGTCAATGGTGCTGGCAGCAGAGTGAAATGGTGGCAGATCTCATGCTTCCCTTGTGGAAAGAGTGGGAAGAGCTGCTTTGCAGAGTGGATCCAAATGGGTTTGTTCCTAACTTTGTCTTGCCCATCCCAATAAAATTTTACATCTCATCCAAGCATCATGGTGTCTTTGAAGTGTCAAAGAGACCATGTGAATTACCGAAGACTCACAATTTAGGACTTGTTTTCATGAACTCTTTTGATTTGAAGCCAATGATAAGTATTTTGTCTGGTATGATTGTTTGTTCATAGTTATTAATTTAACACAGTTTTAAATTTTGTCTCCATGTCTTTGCATCTTGAACAGCCACATTGTGTTGTTACAGAGTACAAGAAAAACCTGAACKCAGCCCGGACTGGAACTGAATAATGGGATTTCCATTTCTAAGATGAAGAAGCAAGTGAYTAGCATGAATAAACAAGTCTGAAAAAAAAAACCCAAACACTCATCTTGTGGATGCTCATGGAAAATAGAGATGAAAAGGTATCTCAAGAAGTTATCTATACCATCCCACTCTTTACAGATGGATAAATTTTATCTCTGTCATTACTAAGTTTTATCTGATCTCTTTTAAAAAGATTTACAATCCCCAGGCATTCTTGCTTAATGCATCACTAGCCTTATTTTTAGAAAATTTTTCCTGATGTCTAACCAAAGTCTATTTCTGCTGCAATGGAATGTCTTATTAATCTGCAATATATCGTATTTCTGTTAGGTTTCWGTTCACTAGAGCCAAGCATCCCTATTTGTCCAGTCTTCCCAAAACACAAATGTAATTTGTGTTTTTCTGGAGCTCTGATCATACACACTGTTCTCCTCTGTAGCTTGATGAATGTTTTATCTCTCCCAAGCATGATGGCCCAAGCCAGGCTCACTGAGCTCCTGCTGATCTTTGTGAATACTGAGGAAAGTGGAAGAATCATTTCATGTATTTTATTGCCTCTATTTATATTTGTACCTCTAAGTATGTAGTGGGCTTTTTTTGAGAGTATGCAACATGCAGAATATTTCTTCAGAACTGCTTCCTACTCACTGGGTCCTCAGTCTGTGTTTTTTTACAGTGGATTATTCCTGACCAGACATAAAATATTGGATTTCCGATTCTTAAATAGGCTCTTATTTTTTCACTTGCAATCCAGCTATGTAGTTAACTGGAGTGAAATTGCTTAGTTAAATACAAAGCTTATATTTCTTCCAACATACTTTCAATTTTTTRAAAAACTTTATCATGCTGGTTTATGCCTGGGATCTATAAAACCTTCAGCTTTGCTCTAATTATAGTCCCAGAGCCCAGGTACAGTATGTTCATGTGCAGTCTGGACATGACCCCTTCACATCTGTTCCGGGTGCGGTGGTATGATTATAGCTGTTTGACCTGTTGCACCATTAGAAGTTCAGTTTGTCCTGATAATAGTGCAATTATGTTTACTGTCCTTGCAGCTCTGGCCATTACATCTTATTACACCATTTTAATAATTCAAACACTGACATTTGAGTGATATTACATCCAAAATTCAGGCACAGGGAAAAAGTGTTATTTTAAATTCAGTGTCTTTTATTTAGCTGCTCTCTTGAACTGACTGTTTTCTCACAACACATTCCACATTCTGTCACAACCACTCATTATGTTTTTCCAAAAGCCCTGGAAGAACTGTAAGGCCCTGCTTCAGCCAGGATTTTTTTTTCATAAAAAAAACATTTCTTGTACTTGAGCACTTTCACTACAGCAGGATGCAAGTTGTATCTTTAAAATATATTGGGTAGCATGCCTTGAAGCACTGGCACAGCAGAGGCAAATGGCTCTTAGCACATCAGCTGTTGGGGCTGAGCCCTGAGGAAGACCAAGAAGGCATTACTGTCAAGTAGTCACATTCTGTGATACTGTCACTCATGGCCAAGAATCTGCTATTTTGGTGTATATGTTTAAGAATTGAAGCATACTAACTTACCCTCTCTATGTTTTGGACCTCACACCTGCTGAACTATCAGCTGGAAGAATATCCCAGGAGGTCCYCTACTTCACCTTATCCAAGAACCCTTCCAGCAACTTAGAGCCATTTGAAAAGCCCTTAGGCAGCCTCGAGTAAAAAGGGTTAAGTGCAAATACCTCTCTTGCAACATCTTAGTGGAGTACCTGACTGCCTGACCACATCCTACGTATGAGGAACTTGGGCAGTTACGTAGTCTGTCCAAAGCCACGCAAAAGGTTAACAACTGTTAAATCTGGAGCTACAGATCTCTCACTGTAATGGCTGGACAAGATGGCCTTGCTGGCAGGTTTTACTAAAATCTTTGCTGTCATCATAGAGTTATATTGTTATGTAGGGAAGTTAAACCTTTCTGTGAACACTAACTTTTCCAGACTGGAAGGGTATTTGGAAGGGATGATCTGTCCCCTGGCTGAAGGCTTCATTAGCACAACTCTTGAAGAGACTGAGACTTCATAAATTTATTATTGTGCAGGGCCAGTTTGAAATGTTATCTGAAAAGGTGGTTGTAACACCAGATCCTGAGCTGCAGAGGTTCAGTATGCAAGGATGACACTCACACCTGAAATGCTTAATCCCACAGACAAGACCTCCCATGCTATTTATTCATTCAGCCACACGCAGGTGGCACAGAGTGCTGGCATTCATGTGCATGAGCTACATAAACATGCATATATGCTGTAATGCATTGCATAAATATATTATGAAATGCACAGAGGCACACATATATATTTGTACATATCCCATGTTAAAATGGGGTTGGAGCATGCAAGCTAAGGACACTGTGAAGTACTGACTGCTTTGTTACCAACGCAGTGCCTGAGACCTGGGTGTGGGAAAGGTCACGTCTTTATTATTCACCATGATCACCTCAGCCTCCATTGCAATAGACATTATTTGTTCTTCTCTTAGAAGCATTTGGCCTCTTTTTTTTTTTTCAATCTGTTGGGACTAGCCTGAGCTGTGTTGAGGAACGCTGGGCTCCGTATTTGCAAGAATCATCCCTGGCTCAAAAAAATAACAATGCAGAATTATGGTATATGATTTTGTACACTGAAAAGACTAAGACATCTTTCAAAAATAATGGTAATTTTCAATTAGATGGAGTCTTACAGTTGAAATCCAAGCACATCTAAGCATATGATATGATTCATATTACTTGGTGCTAAACTGATGTTKCTAATTCTTTTGTAACTTGTCACAACAGAACAAAGATAGTGCTCTCTATTTTAGGAAGCATATGAATCAGTGGGAGAGCCAAAAGGAAACAAATGGATTACTGGTGAGACTAAAAATGCCTCAGAGATGTGAACAGTGTATCTGCTGACTCTGAGGTTGTGCAGAAAAAATTCAAGGAAGGGTTTTAAGTGTGGCTAGCCACACAAAAAAAACCAAAAACCCATGTTTTGAGCTGATAGTTGAAGGAGGAAGCGGTCTTGCACTCTATCCATCTTTCCTACATGATTTAAAACAAAGACATGCTACAGAGACTGCTTACTCTCTCACTGAACATTAACTGACAATGTTTAAAATGTAAATCCAGCAGAACAAAATTAATTATATGACCAAGGCAAGTTCCTCCTAAGAAACTTGTAGTAACTGATGAAGCAGACTTGCCTATATACTGACTGTGGGGTGCTGATCATCCTAACACCACCACTGAAATGTAGAACAAAAAAAAAATGAAGGGTTAATAACCATGGTAATAACCCATCAACATCTGAAGCATGCAAGAATTTCGTAAATGTAACAAATGCATGTTCAATGCCACAGTCAAAAATTCACGGGTCACTTCCCCTTTGGATTGTAAGAACACTTGGCTTGGCTGTTTTAGGTGGGAGGTTTGCTTCTGGAAAGRCTCTCTAATCACATGGCAAAGAAGAGAACAGTAGAAGAGTATGATTCCTGGCTGTACCCAGAGGTACAATAGGGTCTTTTATTACTGAGTGCTGAAGGAGAGGACAGGTTCAGGCAAGAACAGTGAAAATACACTGGACTTCTTCTAGTACAAGAGACAAATATCAGAGAGGACAGACAATCCCAATGGAAAATATTTGATGAATGCCTCTGGGCTCGGGAGAAAAATCATTCACATAATGACACAAGAAGAGGCATCTGTCTCTGGCTCCCTGCTGGCTCGCACTGCAGTACAGCACTACCAGCTGTGATGCCCAACACGCTTCAGCCAGAGATAACAATTCAAATGTTGCCACTGAAGGTGCTCTAGAAAAAAGCAGAGTTATTCAGACCACTGAAATCTATATTGACCTCTGAGAGGATTTTTATTTTGACAAGGAAAAAAGTGTGGTTAAAACTTACCATTATGTTTTCAATCTGCTATGATTTATAATGGCTTCCTGCCAATGGCAMTTTGAAGGCAGAGTTATACCTGGTTTTGCTCTCAGACAATGAAAAGCAGGATTTGCGTTTTGACAGTTTCCAAGGAAAATGAGTGTTTTTCTAAAATGCACTATGCTGAAAAGGGCAACAGATTGGATGTTTTAAGATAATAGTTCTTCCACAGAATATGGAATCCCTCAGCTTTTTTAGTCTGGCTTTTTTAGTCCAGTAATTCCTGCCTCTTTGGCTCTTGCTCAGCCAAATCATGAGGTTCCTAGTCACATCAAAATTGGATTCTTGAATTTGCTGAATTCGTGCTGTAGAAATACTGTAACAGGTCTCTAACACCTGTTTTGCAAAATAGTCTGGAAAGGCCTGCTCTTACTCAAAACTGTAATTTGTTGTTTGGGAAAATAGCATTAAAAACTTTGATTCGTAGCAGGAACAATCAGTCTGTCATCTTGAAGCCAATKTTGCAGGAATCTTTGCACTAAATAAAGTCGGGAAGAAGACCAGTAAAGTGAGTGCCTGTTTTAGTCGAGACTGATGTTTAAATCTAGAAGTCTACTTCAAAAATGGAATTGACATTTGTACAAGCATACAAATGTCAGACTGTGCTTTTTTAGGCTTGGATMTGTTCAGACTGTTTATGCTTTATAAAGCAGGTTTGGAGTGTTTTGTACCTAAATTTGGACAGAAAAGTTTGGGCTCTTTTGAACAGTAGCTAGTATCTTTTCTGTAGGAAAAACAAACAAAATAMCCAAACCAACACAACAGTATTTCATTGTGGTTAATCATAAACTTGAGATATTTTTTAAATTAGAAACCCTGGCTGTTTCTGTGTGATGCATCCAGTAGGACAGAGCAGGTTCTATCTGACAGCTGTGATCTTGCAGTATCACACAGAATCCTGTCCCATACAGCACAGAGCTTTTTGCCATAGTCAGATGGAAGCCATGGGGTAGAAGGCTTTAGATGTTGTCTTAATCAGGGTCAGGGTCAGAGCATTGGTTTTTAACTCACCATTAAACTGAAACTTCCATTTTGATAACTGTGCTAGATGGACCTTGAACCAATGGCCCACGTCAGCAAAGGTGAGYGGTGTGGAGGTTCCAGTGCTGATATGCCAGGTTCTTTCTGCATGGGAACAATGGATGCGTTTCTGCAAATCACTCAGAGTGATATCAAGCTGTTTGTTACGCATTGGTTGGAAAGAATTCTTATTTATCTTTGTGTGGAGGATAAGTCTTGTCCAAAGTTTAGAGAGAGTTTATTATTTTAGCYTGTGCAAGCTCTGTTTGGTGTGGTTCTCCTTCCTGCTACTCAGTGTTTCTAATACAGCGATAGATGCGCATTCTCACCTACCCTTGAAACAGGCACAACTGCGSAGTAGGGCCTCTCCAAGAGGCACAACACATGGCAGTGCTTTGTTACAAGCTAAATGCACTCATTGTAACTCACAGCTCCTGTGGTAGGAAGGTCACTCTGTACTCCATGGCTAGACACATATTGTGCCTGCTAAATACTGCTGTAGTACTTCATCGCAGTGGGAACCCAGACAATRGGTCATGCCTTGCATTAATGTGTAGGATCTTGAGAAATCAATAAAATTCAAATAACAGGGGAGTGCTGTTCAGTCATTTACTACTCACAGACTGAGCATACAGAAAATACAATGCAGTCTCTTGCTAACTCGTTCCAATAAATCCAGAATCATTCATGGGCACATTTCATTGGAAATATGAATGGTTCCCTTGCTCCAGAGACATCTTCAGAAAGCTTTCTGCAATATAAATATGAATGTCAAATTCTTCAAAGGAAGACCAGTTTCTGAATTAATTTTTGCATCCAGCAAGCCCCAGACCTAAGTGACTGTATCTCTTTTCGCGTTGTAACAACCACTGGAATCAATAGAAAGGCTAATTGAATTGAAAGCCATCTAAGGCTACAATCTGCASCACTGCAATCACCAGAAAATTTATCATTGACCTCAGTGAATGTGGGATGAAATACCTGGGATCTTGCTCAGCAGGCATTTGAGTCCACACACATAATTTATTTCATTGTAAACCATTCATATGCCAAACCATTCACATGTCAGATATGGAACTGGCTGCCAGGCTGAGAAGAGGGTAGCTTTCAGAACTAGCTTTCTCCYGCCAACAGCAATGATATTTGGAGGAAAGTATAAGCAAGTTCATTGTTTCCACCGTTTTGTTACAATAGACAATTAAGAAATAAAAGTGAAAAAAAWTCAGTGAAATGAAAAAGAAAGAATTTGAGTGCAACTACAGAAAGAGAAGAGTTTCTATCCCTTCAAATACTTCTCAAAGGACTTTYGAAAGTATAAACAGTGACTTTTATCTTCATTAGGAGTGTGTGTCTCAAGTACAACCCAAGCTTTCCTAGGGCTTGCCTACACTGGAAAAATACATTATGTTAATTGATTAACATGTAATGCTTAATGTAACAGTATAAACAAAGACTAAGGCTTTGACATTTTTGTTGTTGTTGACCCAAGGTAACCCAGCTCCTAAACATGACAGTTCTTGTCTACACTAAGTGGTTTGTATCACCTTAGTTAATGTGTTCTAAAACAATGTAATTTTGCAACACAGATCAGTCCTTTGGGGCATTTATTCTGTACATTTAATTTTCTGTCTCGCCTATCTTGAATTTGCAGATGTGCACTGCTTCTCCCCTCCCCCTTCTATCATGAAGCCACTATCACTGAAAATTGAAGAGACTTTGTAGGTATTCTCATTTCTTGCTTCAACTTATAAACTGAAAGCTCAATCAAATGTATTATTTGTTTATTTCCCTTGATAGTGCTGATGTTATAAAAATTAAGTCCATCTTATAATTCAGGAACTGCTAGTYCTGCATAGAAAAGTACCATCAAATACCAGCTAATTGAAGTTTTTGCAAAAATATTGCAGATTGTAGACCTAGGCAGTTTCTTTTATTTTTTGGTTGACTCACACAGCCTTTTCCCAGTCACAGGAAGGCACTCTCTAGTGTTTTTCCAAAATTCACTTTCTCTATTTTGTTTTACATAGAGAAGCTTTGTCCTTACAAGAAAGTGAAGAAAAAAAGCAAACAACAGAAAAAAAAAAAAAAAAAAAAAAAAAAAAAAAAAAAAAAAAAAAAAAANAAAAAAAAAAAAAAAAAAAAAAAAAAAAAAAAAAAAAAAGAAAGTAAACAAAAAAAGATATGATTAAACATTGAGGTTAAAAGATCAGGTTTATCTGGAGTCCAGCAACAGACACACTCATGCTGCACACATAGTATTTTATTACAAAATGTTATCATTTGTAATAAATGAAGTTCCTCAGCACTACTGAAACTATGCAAAATCCTAAATTGGTATAACATGTTTCATGTAAAATGCTATTTGGCTATATATCACTGATTCATTTCAGTGTCCTCTGAAGAGCACAGAGCTTTGCCCATCCAGCACTCACTGAAGTCTCAAGAGATTATTAACCCTCTCATATACTCAGAGTTATATTAACTAACTGAAGTTGTGCAGCACAACCCCACCAGCTCTCCTTCACTGTAACTTCAGTGTCTGGAAATGAGAGATGAGCAGCTAAAAGGAAAAGCATTGTATTTGTATTCATTGCCTCTTCTTTTTTTTTCCCCAAAAGAATGGGGTAAGGGATTTAATGCATGGGTTTTCCAGGGCTTCATGTCTGTGACTTGGAAACTTTACAGCCCAGCTAAAGTGCTTCAGCCTAATAAATGTTGACGGATGCGATTCTTCTCCCATACTGTGCTCCCAGGAGACCCCACTTGGACTCCTGCATCTAGTCTTCAGCACAGGAAGGACATGGACCTCAGCACAAGAGAGATATGAAGCTCCTGAAGCATATCTAGCAGAGCGATACGAAGTTGGCCAAGGAACAGGAGTATGTCTCCTAGGAAGAAAGGCTGAGAGAGTTGGGCCTGTTCAGCCCTAAGAAGAGACAACTGAGAGGGGACTCATCAACCTCTATCAGTGTCTGAAGGGAGGCTGTCAAGAGGATGGAGCCAGGCTCCGYTTAGTGGTGCCAAGCAATAGGACACGAGGCAATGGGCAGAAACTGATGCATAGTAAGTTCTACCTAAACACGAGGAAAAACTTCTTTGTGGGTGATTGAGCATACGAACAGTTTGCCCATAGAGATTGTGGAATCTGCCTCACCGGAGATATTCAAGAACCATCTGGACATGATGCTGTGCTATGGGCTCTGGGATGGCCCTGCTTGAGCAGGGAGGTGGGACCAGACAATCCACTGTGGTGCCTTCTAATCTCACCCATTCATGAGTCTGTGACCTGTCAGAGCAAGTCCAGAGGAGTGATACCAAGATGATTGGAGGGATTAAGCACCTCTCCTGTGAAGAAAGACTGAGGGAGTTGGGATGGTTTAACTTTGAGGAGGCTCCAGGGAGACAGTAAGTTTTTCATGACGAGGGTGGTGAGGCACTGGAACAGGTTTCCCAGAGAAGTTGCGGCTGCCCCAGGCCTGGAAGTGCTCAAGGCCGGGCTGGATGGGGCTCTGAGCAGCCCAGTCTAGCACGAAGCGTCCGTACTCATTGCAGGGCCTTGGAACAGGACGTTCCTCCCGCGGCCATCCACCCCAGCCCATCGCCGGGGGCAGGCCGAGGGGCGGGCCGAGGGGCGGGCTGAGGGGCGGGCTGAGGGG
>NW_026623355.1:67708-137586 GCF_030028575.1 Malurus melanocephalus
GGGGAGGGCTCCGGACGCTTCGCCCCGCCCCCTGCGTGTCCCGCCCGCCCGTCACGTGCGTTAGCGACAGGCGGCGGCGGCGCCCATTGGCGGAGGGGCGGGGGGGCGTGGCCGGCGGCCGGCCGTCAGCTGCGCCGGGCCCTGRCAACAAAGGGCTCCGCGGAGTCGGCGCGGGCGCGGAGCCGGGCTGAGTGCGGTCTGGGTGAGTTCGTTTCGCGGGGAACTGCGGGCACCCAGCGCGCTGCTGCTGTCCCGGTTGTGATGGTGTCCTGCGGTTTGAGCGGTGGAGAGCAGCAGCAGCAGTGGAGCTCCCGTTTTCCCGTGCGCCCATCCCGGCTTCTCTCCGCTGGGAAGGCGCCGAAGCCGGGCGCTTTTGGCGTTTTCCCGGCTGCCGAGCAGCCGGAGCTCCCGTCCCTCCGCCCCGCTCCCAGCTCCGGAGAGCAGCCGGGAAGGTGCGCAGCTGCTCGGGCTCTGCCGGGTCAGCCCCGGCGCCGCTGGGAGCGGCTGTTTGGAGCCTCCTGGCGGTGGTTACGGAGCTGCGGGCTGAGGGCGAGGGGGGATCCGCAGCTCGGCTCCCTCCGACACAAGGCTGAACAGGGCTTGGGAGGTGTCTTTTTTGGGTTGTGTTAGCTTTTTGCTTAGAACATACCCCATCTCCTTGCTAGGTTAGAAAAAAAACAAAAAGAAAAATTAAAAAAAAACCCCTTTTTTAATGCAGCGATACTGTATTGTTGACATTCATTGGATGTGTTATCTGTAACAGCCTCTTAATCATTACTGCAGCTGAGTCAGTTGTTCCCAGGCTTATGTTTTTCTGCAGCTGGCAGTTCCTGTCTAAGAACTTGAAAAAATCTCTCGGTYTCTGTCCTGTTTTCCTCCCTGGACGATGGCCCTTGATAGCAGCCTAACTTCTCTTTTACTGYCTGACTTGCACAATAGCACACAAGTGTGGCCTTTTTAAAGGTCCTTGTCCCAAAGGATATCAAAGCATCAACCACTTTCTAAATGTGTCGTGGTTTTAAGTCCAGCTGGAGATGAAACCAGGACAAAATGATTCAGATGTTTTTTTGAATCCTCCTTGGGGTGGGGGAAGGGAAAAATGGGACAAACTGCTTTTGATCTACAGAAAGTCTTTTGTGGGTCAAAAGCTGAGGTTTGTTTAGCTTACATTCTCAGGAACAGTGATCTCTCCCCTGCTTGTTAGGGATTAATTATTTTATGTTGSTGTGATGCCTCGGGAGCCTTAATAAAGGAGTGTAAGCTCTCAACTTGCTCCTCTCTGTACAGAACAAAAAAGACAGCTTCTGCCTGAAGGTACCTCCAGGCTTGATCTAGGAAGGAGGCAACACATGTGTGTGGGAGTACAGGGAAAGCCAGTGCCGATCAGCAGCCTTGCAATGGCTTGCTATTAGCCTAAAGAAAAAACAAACTCATTTCTCCATAGGCCTTGTGCCAGAAGAGAGTTAGGGAAGGATGTGGAAGGTAGCTGGAAAGCTACAGACTTCAAGCTTTCACKTGGAGTTTATTTCCTTATCCATGGTAAGCTCTGCCTATAATTGAAGCACTCAAACCATCTGAAGAAGGTACTCAGGAACACTGTAGGCATTTGGTGTTTCCTTAGGTAACCCATCCAGGGCTTAGCGACCTTAATGGTTAAAAGTGTTTCCTGCTAGTAACCACTGCAGTTGAAGTTTGCTGCAGTTTAAAGCCACTTCTGCTTGCTTTGAGTGTCAAAGAAGGCAATAAATGTAAAAAAAAGGCCTCTTTCTTCACATAATTGACTACTGTTGTAATTTATTCCTTCCCTCTGTTAAGCCTTTCCATTTTTWAAATTATATTAATTTTCTCTAGACTTCTGATCATTTTTGTRGCTCTCTTYAGGAGAGCCCTGATGTTTCATTTTCAARTGTGGTCCTTAAAAATAGTCTTGCAGCTGAGCCAGTGTTTCTAATCTTGTATTTTCCAGCAGTCAGTAGTTTCTCTTGAGGAAGTAGATTGCATAGTTTCTTGAGTTTCACTGTACCTTTTCATATTGCTCCTGAAGACTACTTTAAATTCTGCTCCTATCCTTCTGTGCTATTTGAATAAGGATGAAGCTGCATAAATGTGTACAGGAGCAGTGCAGCATAGAGCAAGTGCTTGTCCTTCCATTGAACAAGTAGGTGATGGGGTCTGGTGTCCTGGGATAAGATGACACAGGAGGCCAAACGACTCTTKAGTGTGTCCTGGGAGTTCTAGGGTGAAAGAGAGTATACTGACCTTAAATAATATTCTTTAGGGATTATATTTTCTTTTAATATCTGGGTTTGTTTACTGCCATGTGTCTTACTCCCTTTCTCTTTGTTAATTCAGGCACTCATAATGTTTTGCAGAGATATRTTCTTTTGTATTTAATTGTCAAACAGGTATTTAATGTGTAATAATTCTGACTTTCTGTGATGATTCAAATATTTCTATGGGCAAAAATAACTTGTAGTTAGGTTGGTGAATATTTTCCCCATAATTTTTACTTTTTCAGCTGCTTTAATGACTTCTATTTATTGGCTCACACATAAATACAAAAGGCTGTAAGTGTGCTGATCTGAGGCCTTTGAACATTCATCTTCTTGGTACTAAGGGAGTTTTTTTCATCTTAAATGCCAGATGCAGATGTCAGGTTTATGGTGACCAATTACATGTAGATTTAGGGGAGTATACRGAGATAAACACTGGGTTTAGTAAAGCATACATGATTCCTTTCCATATTCCTTACACTTACCATACATGACCAGTAGGGTGGTTGCTGTGTAAACGATCTCACTTGTAACTCTGTGATGTACTTTGAACCTGAACACAGGGTGTGCCTTCCTATTTGTAGTCAGTGGCCCCAAAATGTGTGATGAGACACAGGAGAAACACTGCTTTGGGCTTCTCTGGGAGCCCTCACAGGGGCTCCTGTGTCAATAGAGGAGCTGAGCTGTCTGGAGCAGAAAACATGCCCTTGCCATCTCTCTGATGTGGAGAAAGACAGGCAGGGAGCTGGGGGAGCGCCTTGGGGATTGCAGGCACAAGGCTCCTGTACAAGAGTCCTCTCCTCCGTTAGGAGAAGGTGGGACTGACAGCTAAACACRCCTTTTCTTGGGCAGGAGGATTGGGAGGAAGGCAGTCAGCTCCCCAGTGAGACCTAGGATTGGGGGGTTTTTGTATCTAGCTGGGAGGGGATGGTGAATGCCAGTGAAGCTGCCTCTCCTCTTTGGAGAAAAATGTTCRCTGGTACCTCAGACTGCACTAACAAGGGGGTTTTAATTTGTTCACTGGGGATGTTACCTTTTGCTTTGTCATTAAGACCCTTGTCATCATTTTTTGCAGGTTTCATACAAAACTGTTTACAAGTCATGCTTCTGCATGTCCCGTACCTAAGCTGATAAAGCATCTATGCACTTTAATCTCAAGTCTGTGCCACTCTGCTAGTACAGTGTGAACTGTGCCTTGAACCTTGGATATAAAGACCTACCAGCCAAAGTCTTGTTCCTGCCTTAGTAATGTTCCAGAGGTTAAATAACATGCTTATGGGAGAGATTGATAGCTTGTCCAGCCAAGAGCCAGAGTTCAGTGAGAAAGAAGATGACGAGTGGATTCTGGTTGACTTTATAGGTAAGATGTCTGTCAGTCATAAGCTCTGTCCTTGTCTTGCTCTGGCTCTTGTTTGTCTTACTTCCATGTGAACAAATGGGTAGTTTGGGGAAACTTTATCTAAGCAAAACCAGTGTGGGATTAGAGTGCAGGGTGTCTTCCAAACAAATGTGCTAATATGTGTTATGTAAATCGATCAGAAAAATTGTCAGTTTATAAGCCTGACACAGGCTTCAGCAGAACCACTTGTACAAATAWAATATGTTTGACTTATTTCGCAATTATATAGCTTTACTGATAACAGTTGTTTCCCATGTCTAACATGGTTTGTCTGGAAACTCCCTTTTCCCTTCCCCTGCTTTTAAAGAGTTAAAACTTGTGTATTTGCTAATAGAGCTTTTTTGTTTGTTTGTTTTTTATTATTATCTTTTTCATATCACATTTCTGGCTGTGTGCAACCTCGTTGTTTTCAACCTCCTGCCATCACCAACATCCATGGGTTCCTCTCCACTGACGAATGGTCCCTTACAGCAGACACTTGCACTAATTGCTCCGTGGATGAAGCAGACATTGTTGAAGCATCAGCCGCGGACAGCTCGCCCGTCTTCTCTTGTTTATCGTCTCCCTTGGAGCACTTGCCAGAGGCCAGCGAGTCTTGCTTCATCCAGTTTGAGTCATGTCCTATGGAGGAGAGCTGGTTTATTACCCCTCCCCCGTGTTTTACTGCAGGTGGATTAACCACTATCAAAGTGGAGACCAGTCCGATGGAGAACCTCTTAATAGAGCATCCCAGCATGTCTGTATATGCTGTCCACAATACCTGTCACAGCCTTAATGAGACTGGATGTGGGGATGAGGAGTTTCACAGCCCAGGTAGTCCCAGGTATGTCTGAATTCTCTTGTCTAGGAGCTCTGGTGCTGAAAATATCTGGTTTCTACTTAATCAGTGTAGACACTTAATACTGAATTTTCCAGCTTATTTCGGAGGAGGTGAATAAAGCATGAATACTACACAAGGTGTGTAGAGTGGTCAGGGCTGCCTGCCTGCTCAGAAAAATGTTATACAAGATGACCATGTTGGGAAACAGTTGGGTATGTTATTTTGGCACTACAATGAATATTTATGGAGCCCTATTACTCCACTGCAGAGTATCCTCCAGTCCTGTTGAAACTGGTGACAGTTAATTGTACAGCCAGTAATGTAGATATGAAAGTACTTTGCCCCTCCACAGCCGTGTGTGTTTTTCATAACTGCTAGTCAGTACTCTTTCACTTACTCTATGAAGTGAAACATAGTACTTTAACTATCCTGACAGAGAAGTGGTTTGGGGTTTAGGTGAGAGTTTTTTTTTTTTTGTTTTTTTCATTCCTCAACCTAGTGATAGATAATGACAGGATTACTTTTTCCCACAAGTGACTTGTGGAACAAAAGCCAACAGAAAGATTTCACAAAACTTAGTCCCCTTTAATGCAAACATTTTGCTGCAAACTTCTGCTTTTAGCAAGATAAGAAGTTTTAGCTTTTTGTTTGTTGGTTCTAAAAATCTATCCATGTGGGTTTATTGTTGAGGCACATTTGCCATGCACTGGCATTCTTTGGTGTTGTGGATGTATGTAAAGAGCATGTCTGTGCCATAATGACTCCACGCTTGTCCATGCATTCATTGGTTTTGAAATAATTGTGTGTTTTGTGAATCCCAGTTAATAACAAAGACTGACTTTTCAACCCATCTAGTTCTTAAGTTTAGAAAGAATAATACTAAAGAAAAAAAATCATAGTACACTAAGCTATGAGACACGGGAAGAAATGAGTGTAGCAGTTGAGTAGGTAGAACCTATTGACTTGCCTCATCAGCTCCTTACCATATTTAAGTTCTTAGTGTCAAGAAACAGGTGAGATGACGTGCTGTGGTATAATGTTGAGGTATAGTGCTGATACTATTGATCTTGGAGTAGGATTTGTATAATTATTTGGGGAGGAAAGTTTATGATGTAAAGCATCAGGGGTCTAGTTTGAGTTAAATTGGGGAAAAAMATGAGCAGACAGCACTTTTTAAAATGAGGGTCTGAAGGAATCTGCAAGGCATACCCTAGAGAAAGACAGTAAGCCACTTCATCTAAAATACCAATTTGTGGTGAGTGGTTACGTTCTGAAGTTGGATACTGACTTTTCACTCACTTGAGCTGGGGATACTGATGTAAATTCTTCCAGAAAAGAATCCTATCTTATACACTCCAGTTAAGCTGCTTTAATGTGTGGGGAAGCTAAAGATGTGCTCTTCAGCTAGAGTGTAATTAAATCTCTTCACATTGAATTCTGTGCTGTTGCTTTGTCAGAGGATCTAGGCTGTTGTACAGGGTAATGGTATGGCAGCTGGGATGAGACTTAATTCTAAAGCTGATATAGATCTGCAGAATTTTGGAACATTGGTTASACTGATATTGCAGTAAGTTTCAAAAGCTGTTTTGAAGTCTCTAGTGGTTTAATGGTTGGCCATTTAATATTGTAGGGCCAAGAAAAGCTGCTTAAGGCACACTGGCACAGTAAGTACTACTGTTTTGGGACAGTGCTTTTTGTTTGATCAGGCTGCTAGCAACACTGCTTCCTCTAGAGCTTTGTCTGCCAAAGCAATACTGGTTTTAGGACTAACCTTTGTGCCAAGTGATTACTTGATCAAGCCTAACTACATCTGCTTTAACAAGCCAAAACGCTAAGTGCAGAAAAATGACTGAAACAATAATTGGGTCGGGATCTGAAGCCCTTAATGTTTCTTGTGAGGTGTGGTTCTGTRGCACCATGAGCAGGATGCTTCTGCTTTCTAGCAAAATAGACACTGGGAGCACAGCAGCAAATGTGTGTAGTGATGGTCTGGCTTAAGACACAGCCCCTCTAAAATTTCATTTTGGCAGTATGATGGAGACTCATCAACCCTATTCTCTTGCTGCATGGAGCTCACTAGTGTCAGCCTTCCAAATGCACTTTGTACCAAAACATTCCCATTTGGAAGAGT
Source organism: Malurus melanocephalus (assembly GCF_030028575.1). Lineage (NCBI taxonomy): Eukaryota > Metazoa > Chordata > Aves > Passeriformes > Maluridae > Malurus > Malurus melanocephalus. The sequence goes on from NW_026623355.1 coordinate 74,332, forward strand.
GGCCTTTGAGCTAATTCAAACCACCTCTGATATCCCAGTGTGACTTTTKGATGACGAATAGAAGAGTGTTGATTTGCAAACCATCGCTGGAAGGGTATTTGATAAGAGTGGGAGAAAAAAGCTGAAGTATCTTCAGCCAGCAAGTTTAAACCAGTTTTTCTCTTTTTGTGAAGTAAATCTCTTTTCTCATTTTAAATTCCTTTCAAAGCAAAAGGATGTTGTATAAACTTCCSTATTTGTCAGATTAGTCATATTTTTCCATAACAAAACCACAACAGTTTGTATTAGCASTTGCTGCCCTTTGCTAGCTAAGGGTATGCTTAGGAAACACAGGTTGCAATAACTGTGTTGTGGCTTCCTGGCTCCTTAGTAACTTTCCCCAGAAAGCCTTCACTTGAAGTTCCACCTCCACCACTGTTGGATGTGCTRAGGGATCACTCCATCTAGAAAATAGTAGTCCCGTATTTGCAGATAACCCTCATGTAAATTAAACTGGTGTAATTGGCAACAAATGTATTTACAAGGCACTGGGAATTGATTTGTGCTGTGTTGTTCACCTTTTTTTTTTTTTGCTTGACATTTCAAATGCTAGGTTTAGGACAATATCCAGTGAATAAGCAGGGGAAGACCAGCATTTCATATATAACTGTTCAGCAGTCTCYAGTCTTCAGTCAGTCATATAAAGCTACCTAAGGATCCAAAAGCAAGATTAGGACATTTAAAATAAGAAAAAAAATAGAAGGGAGGGAGTATTTCCTTGATAACAAGGAGTACTTCCCTCCAGAGTGGACTGGGGAGAGGCAGAAGACCTTACTTCATGTCAGACACCTGCAGCCTCCCAGAGTAAGGCTACAAAGGGTGCACCATGGGCATTGCAGACCAGACTTAGGTCTACAGAGACATTATACAATACTTGCAAGTTAAGCTCTTCCAGAAGAGACTCTATGRTAAAGTCATGCTAGTGCTGAAAAACAGACTTCTCAAGAGACCTCTTGCTCATGCCTGACCAAGTTCCTGGCCTTGCAGGCATCTTTCCTGGGTACCACTGACCAGCTGACAGCTGGTTGTTGGGCTCTGAATGGGGAGAGAGAAGGCAAGAAATTCTGCTGCTACTGGTCTCACACCAGCTCTAGYACTCAGATTTGGGTTTTGCTTTGCTTTTAAAATGGCCAGGCTATTTTTAACTTTACTTTGGAAATTTCAGGAAATGCCAGTGATTGTTCTGTCAAGTAGGGAAGTCCTTTTTCAATATGTCAGTTGCTGCTTGCACAGGCTACTGGTTTGTTTTTCACTAGTGCATGATGAAGCAAGGGTTTGCCAAAAATGCTGACTCACTGCTCCTGAAATTTAAGGGGCTGTTTGAGGAACAATACTTCTATGTTTCTTCCCATGTGTGTCACAACTGGTCTACCTCTCCCTTCCTCTGCATGAACGTTGTTTGGATTGACTTGTGTAGCTAGCAATTGAAATGCACTTTTGTTAGTGTGCTTCTGTTTTGAGGCTAAACCACCTATGTTCAAGATGATTTAAAACCAAACTTTGCCTAGTGGATAACTCTCGAGTCTTCTAAAGCTGGAGCAGTGTGACACACATTGCCTTATTTCTCATCTCTGTTGCATCTTGGRCTTAGGGAGGTGGTGTGGGGAGGAAGGAGCACAGTAGAGTATGACAGTGAAAGTCCAAAGGCTGTTATGGGGMTTTCACAGAATAAGTGAGTTTTAGCAGCACTACACATTACTTAACAGTGTGGTGAGTGGCTTGACCTCAGCTCAGCCCAAATTTCTGTCCAGTAGAGCAAGGGCACACTTTTGAAATGCTGGATGTTGGTGTCCACACTCTACCCTTTATTTTGCTTGTCTTTCCAATGCACCTCCGTAGTGACTGATACCTATTTGTTACATTTCTAGACTGGAGCCCCAAAATGAAACAGGACAGCGAGTTCACTGCTATGTCACTGCTCTTGCTACTAGTTCAACTTTCCTGGAAAAAACCAAGAGCTTTCGTCCTACCCACTGGATAAAAGAGCATAATGAAAGACACTATCTCAACAGAAACAGTCTCCGCCGCCAAAACCTTACCAGGGATTGCCACTCTCGGCAAATCAAGCACAACGGACTGTTCGTTCACCAGCCTTGCCAGCGTCAGTTCAATTACTGATGGTTCTTGTGGTTTTAATCTTTGATCTAATTGTTTCTTAGATTGCTCTTGTTTTCATGTGTAGGTAAGTGTGGTCAATCTGACACTGATTGTCAATCCCTCAAACACAATCGTAACTAGTGTTGCATTACTTTCAAAAGACACAAATCTCCAAACATCTTGCAGCAAGTTCTAAATGTTGATGTTAAATATCAATGTCTTGGAAGCCTATCAGTACGATAGTTTGTGTGCTRTTTTATAAACTATGATGTATAGATGGGTTCTTAGTTGGTATWTTAAAGAAACTTAAGTGAGATGGAAATCAGTTACATTTTGCATTAATCAAAATGGAGTTAGAAAATTTGAGGTTAGCCATATGCTTTTATGACCAGTACTTGACAGCTTGTGTATCTGTCTGTATTCAGCATATACAATTACTTTCTAACAAGGAAATACTATAGCTGCCAGTGGATATTACATAGCTGCGCTGAGCTGTTTCAAGAAGGACATCTCATCCAAATCCCTAGAACTTACTTGCGTTAGTGGAGTCTGTGTAGGTGTGCTGGGTATTTGATATGGATATTGAAAGTGTTAAATGTCCCACCAATATTGTTGCAGTACAATATGATGCTGGTGTTACAGATGTAGTACCTCACAGTGAAGTGGGAAGAAAAGTGATCCTTTGGGTAACATGCAGATACACAACACAGAGAACTGAACTGGGTTTTACTTGGTGAAGTTTGAGTTATTACTCCTTTCTCTAACTATTTGTCTTTGAAACATGTATTTCCCCTACCCTATCTCATTTAATCTCTAGTCTAGTTAAAGGAAAAAGATGGTGGATTGACCATTTTTTTAGTCCTATCAGTAGCTGACTGCTCTTCGTAGAAGTCAGGCTGATGGACAGCTATTTATGAGCTACAAATTCCTGTTAGATTGTCTCATATTTACAGATTGAAAGTAGCTCAAAAGTAGCTAGAAGGAAGCTTTTATTCTAAGTTCTCCTAATTTTCTCTCTTCGTTTCTGAAAATGAAGTCCAAATTAATGGGGACGGGAAATGAAGGGCGATGTGAGGCAGGGGGAAGTGGATGCTGAAATATGGTCTTACAGAACTAAACACAGCAATAACAGGATGTATAAAAATTGACTGATCAGCCATGGTTGGTCTCTTAGCCCATTGGAGGCAGAAGGACTGGATAGCAATTCCATGGGCCAAAAGGAAAGAAAAGCCATTCAAAACTAACAAGTAGTTTTCTGAAGAACACTGTACAAGATGGTTTGGAAGTTGGCAGCACTGTCAACTACAACCACAGATAAAGTTCACCTGTTAACAAAACCTGTGCATTACACAGCAGCCATGTGGCATGCTGAACCCTGATAAATCAGTCTGGGAAGTGGATTAAATGGGTATGGAGGTAAGGAAGCAGAAATCTGCACTGAAGGAAGGGGAGAAATACAGGTTAAGTTTATCGCCCTTTCTGCCAGGCTTAATGTGATTTGCTGTGTTTTCCCTTGAGTTTAGTGCCTAGGGCATTAAAGTGTTAACATTGCATCAGCTCTGTCTTCCAGTAGTCCTTATACAGATGTTGGTATAAAGAAGTCTTGTGAGGAGTCTTTGAAATAAAGCAAGGTCAATAATGTGAGTTATTCCAGACCTATGAAGTATTTAAATTCAGCCAACTGCTTCAGTTTCACTGAAGCAAAACCCCAATAATTCAGATTGACCTTGATGTAGTGGTACTGTTGGATGTTCTGCAGCTGGAATTGTTGTGGAACCTACTTAGCATACAGGAATCAGCATTTATAGTCTCTGTTTCACTGCAGATGTGCTGCTTCTCTGTAATTAATTAGGATTGTCACAAAGGGATGTTGAAAATAATTAAATGTGTAAAAGTGAGAGGTGCTTTCTTGGATACACTAGTCTTTTTTTTTTTTTTTTTGACACATTGAATTTACATGGATGCTGAAAGAAAATTGTTTGCATAATGAGTTTCCAAAACAGGTCTTTTATTACTGCTCTTTTCAGCAGTATGTGCCCATGTCCATACAACAATTCTCATGTGGTCTGACTGCTTTGGTTTATCTGCAAATAGCTGTAGTTTCACCAGTCTGTTACCTGTTCACAAGTACTCTTACTTGCCTCAGATTATCTACCTTTATCACTCCAACTTTTTGTCTGGCTTAAACTTCCTTATCCTTGCTGCCAACTTTCTAGCTCAGGAAAATTCTTTGCTTTCCTGTATTACTTTTCTTTGTATAAAAGTAACTACTTTCCTTCAGCTTTAATTTTCTTAAAGTAAAATGAAGGAAGATGGAGTCTCCACCTCCCTATGTTGGAAGGAGTAGGTAATCCCTTAACTCTTAATGGGGAGATGGAGTTGAGAGTATGAGGCTCCCAGGCATTAAAATGAGAGCCTTGGTCTGTTCTTCTTAGTAGGCAAGTAAATGCAACTTTAGACTGCTCCTAGAATTGGGAGATACTGATCTTTTTATACTACATTACTAGATGACTTTCTGGTGATGAAAACCTATATCTTTCAGGATATAAACTATTTTGTTGCACAAAGCTGTGCTTCTCAATTTGTAATATTGGAAACCATATTATTGTGTGAGTACTACATCAATGGCTTTTTTTTTTTTAATTTGTTTTACATATTTATGTTGGTCTAGCCCTGTTTTGTGCCTGGAGCTATTGGGCAAATAGATTTGTTTTGGTTTTCTGTTTTAATAGTGAGCTGTGTGGCTTTTTATATGGTTTTTTTGAATTGTATTAAAGTGTGTGTTTTTTCTTGTAGAAGTGGAGGCCTTGCACTGTCTCATACTGATTGATATTCATGAATCTTGCTGAAATTGTATTTTCATATGTATTGGTCAATGGACAGATTTGCATTTTAAACTGTGCCTTCTACACAGCAAACTTGAAGATTCAAAAGGGACATTTCAGTTSGGATTAATACTGTACATCAGTCTATGCATATATGGCAGCTTCTCTCCAGAGCCACTTCTCTATTTGTAGCAGTCTTTTGATATGGAAGAATGTGTGGCTCTTATTTTTAATAGTTTAACACAAGCTGAAAACAGACAAAATACAGCACTTTGCCAAAAAAAAGTAGCATTGCTTAACCAGTGTGTATTTACTAAAGTGATCTTCTGTATTTTGTTTTCATAGTGCGTTCTGCACACCGTGGGGAAACATGATCTTAACTCTCAATAAAAAATGGCTTATTAAAAATTGTCACTCTGTTCGTTAATGTGACAGGTTAGTGAAAATCTAAATGCCTGAGCACTCTGTTCAGGTGGCAGATACAAGTACTGAGTGTCTCAATGCTTGCTCTAGTACAGAAGTTCCTCTGGGCATCAGTTTGCATTGCTGATGAGGTGATAATGTGCATCCGAGCAGGGTTGCACATCTCTGCCGACTGCTGCCTTCCCTGATTAACATGCAGGAGCTCCGTAGGTGAACAGGACAGAGACAAAACACACATGAAGTGTGCATGGGGTGGGGAAAAGGTTTTTCCTTATCTTGGCTGAACCTCTCTTTTTTCAACTCATGCGCCACTGCCCATCATTTTTGTGCCGTGCACACCATGAAAAAGTTTGTAGGGAAGACTGCTGGTACAGGTATCCTGTGAGGGGGGCAGAGTTCCTGTGCCTAGGAACTCTGGGACTGGGGAAGGCAAAGCAAAGCCCACCTGTAGGTGAACTTAGAAGGGATGTGGAGGACAAGAGGCCTTCTACAGATACACCAGCTGCAAAACAAAGATCCGAGGAAGTGTGGCCCTTCTGCTAAGCGGGACCAGAATCCATGTGCAAAGGAAACTCCGTGATACTCCGTGTCATCTTTGCCTTGGTGTCTCCTGGGRAGACCAGCCTTTGGGATTGCAGGCCGCTGACGCCAGTGGGAAATGCTAAAGCCACAAAGGTTGCCCCTTGGATGAGAAGCTTCWAGGTAAGGAATGCTTAAAGAAATGGACCATACATGGTTTTATGGRATGCCTCCATGACTGGTGAAGGAGCTGGCTGATGGCTTTGTGAAGCTGTTTTTAATTATCTAAAAGGTTACGGCAAYGAACAGGATTCCTGAGGGCTGGAGGAAAGCAAATGTCCTTCCTAACCTCAAGGCAGACAAGAAAATTAGAGGAACAAGACTATTCCCTTAATCTCTGGGAAGCTAATGAAGCAAATAGTCCTGGAAACCATTTCCAAAATGTACAAGAAGGCGGTTAGTAGTAGTTGGAATGGGTTTATGGAAGGAAAAGCATGCCGGATAGCCTTCTACAGTTAGATGACCGCAACAGTGGATGAGGGGAGAGTGCTGGATGTTGTKTATCTTGYCTTTAGCAAGGCTTTTGACRCTGTSCCMAATAACATCTTCCCAAAATGATGACTGATGGACTGTGTGAAGCTGAAGGTGAGCAGGTGTGTTGAGAGGTGGCTGAACCCTGTGATCAGTGACATGAAGCCAAGCTGAAAACTTGTTTTCACTGGTGCACCCTATTAATGCAGAATCTTTACACTGGTAGAAACCTTCATAAATGACCTGGGTCACAGGGCAGAGTTAAGCACCAGAGGGCTGCTATTCAGAAGGACCTTAACATGGAGAAATGGGCTAATAGGAACCTCATGGAGTTCACTGAGGGGAAATATGGAGTCTTGTACCTGGAGGAATAAAAAYCCCAGGCCAGCTGGCTGGAGAGCATCTCGGCAGAAAGAGCTGTGGGGGTCCTGGTGGACACTGAGCTGAGATCAGCCAGCAGTGCACCCTCGTGGCCTCAAAAACTCAGAGCTKCCTGGGCTGCATCAGGCAGGGTCTTCCCAGCAAGATGGAGCGAGGTGATCCTGTCCCTGCTCCTCAGTGAGACGCATCTGAATAGGGGGGGTCCAGTGCTGAGTTCCCAGTACAAGGGGGAATGAATATTCTAGGGGGTATGCAGCAAGAGGCCAGGAATAATAGGATTGAAGACTGAAACAACTGGGAGAGGATGAGAGCTGGGATTGTTTAGGCTGGGGGAGAAAAGGCTTAGGGGATCTTGTCAAGGTAGATAAACAGCTGAAGGAGGCAATAAAGACAACAGAGCCAGACTCTTCTCTGATGCTGCCTAGTGAAATGGCAAAAGGCAATGAGTGCAGGCTGAAATTCAGGAAATGCTTGAATGTAAGAAACGGGTTCAGTTATCTTCTCCAAGTTGTTACTTTGGCTTTTTCTGAGATGGTATGAATGAGTGGGGGGTTTTGCCTCCAGTCACTGGGGATCTTGATCTCTGTGGCTTCCCAGTGATCATGGAGAGTGGTCTTGAAATTACATCAGCCAACTCTCTCAGCACACTGGATACAGGCTTCCATGGATTTGTATTGGCTGAGTCATTGTAAATAGTTCCTGACTTAATTCTCATCCACCAAGCAATCAGGGTGACAAAATGATCTATTTAACTGACAGCAGTGAAAAGATATTTGTGCAACAAAGCRTCCATCTTCCCAGAGCAAGAACTGAGTGGAATCTTTTCTTTTCAAATGTAGATTTTGTCCTGTACAYTTATCAAAGCAGCAAGTCTATGCTGAGAGCAGTATTCTTCAGGTGAAAGTTTGATCAATTATTGATCAATTTTATCCATACAGATAACCTAACATAGTTAAGCTGATAGTGTTCCTCTTGGGGGTACTTATTTCAGACCTATTGCAACTTTTTTAACTTAGCTTGGACAGCCTCCAAAACACCATGAACTAGTGTTTTTTGAAACTTCTCTGTGCTGAAGCAAAAATGTTCATATGAAGGATTGTATTGATTTAACTATTGGCCTAAGTTCTCCRTTTCATGATAGTTTTTCTGTTTATGTAAATCTTTGTATGGCTCTGTGATATAGTGCTTTCATCAGTGTTAAATGTCAGAGAGAACCATAACTACTACRCTCTTTGCTCATCGACTCATTCAGTATCTGCTTTCTTTGTCTCATTGACTTCTGGTACATGTTTTTAACCACAACATGTTGTGATTCTGTTATTGAGTGATACTTGCAAGGAAGGTTTGGGGTTTTTGGAACAYGTAGAAATGACTCATCCAAAGAACATGTTGATGCTGCTCTGGCACTGTTATTCCTATGGTGTGGGCATGATATATCAGTCTTAGAGTAAATGAGACTGAACTGAGACTTAACAGAACACATGCAACATTTCTTTCTTGCAGCCAGATTTTTCTTGATGAAGATACTATTCTGGAGCTACTGGTGTATAACTGATACTTTAGAAGTTAGTCTCTTGATATGTTCAAAAGTTTTGTGGGCAGATAGATTACTGAACACTCAAATACCGTAATAAGGCAAGTAACTATTGCCATTTCACGAGTAAGCTAAGAAAAAGAAATAATAACAAAAAAAAAAAACAAAAACAAACTCCAAACAGATGAGAGTAACAAAACAAAGCTGGTGTCCAGAAGCAGGCTTCAGATCTCAGCTTGCAGACATGGGCAAGTATAGACTTCAAATTGTTAGGCAGTGACCTAGTTAGGTAGTATAATTAAAAAAATACCATTATGGCAAAAATAAATCTACCACAGTACTAAAAGGATTATAGATTCTCTGAAATGGGGCTCTACAGAGAATTAGCAGCAGAGAGAGGTGGGAAAGGGAAGGGAGGCCTCAGGCTTTTGGGATATGTGGGTATCAACCAAGAAYAGTCAATTTTTGCAAGGTAAACATAGGAGTTGAGATTTTGATTAAGAAAGAGGGGACTGATATGGGCAGAAGTATCTCCTTGTCTGTTCCCAGCAGTGAATTTCAGCTCTAGGCGTTCTATCTATGGTTGTAGACTGAGGAATGACTGATGGGCCTAAGCCAGTGGAATGAGATTCAGTAACACCTAGTGCTGGGTCCTTCGCTTGGGTCACGACAACCCCATGCAGTATTACGGGCATGAGGAAGAGTGGCTGGAAAACGGCCTGGCAGAAAGGACCTGGGGGTGCTGGGTGACATGGCTGGATTATGGGCTCCTTAGGAGGGTTAGACATGGCAGAAGAGGTAGGGGTTGGCACTGTGTGTCATGGAAGGGCTGGAATATATGCAGCTCACAGCTGGCAGTGGCACAGTTAYTTTCTCCTGAGTATCACCTTCATCTCTGGAGAGATCCATGATGTCCCCTAAACATGGCTAAGTCTGAGGCTATGGAGAATCATAAGTCCTGGTTGCCAAGTGTTGAAAAGGTGTTTGCTACAATGCTTGGAAGCTGGAGCATCAGCACTAAACACCCTTCACCTTGAAGGCTTGTGAGAGAAAGTCTTGAGCCCAGGGCCAAGCAGCTGTGATGGGATGTGGTTTGATGAGGTGGTGCGAGTTGTCTGGATGAAGAGCCACATGCACTCCCAGGTCAGAGGCAGAGCCTGGGGGAAGAGGGCCTTTCCCTGTAGTCAACAGTCTCCTTCTCCAGGCAGCAAGGCAAAGAGGTGTTTTCTTACATGGCTAGGAGGTGATTCTAAGATAAATTAAACTGTCTTGATTTTTAAAAATATTGTATTATTGTCCTACTCGTCTTCAAAGTGGCTCTTTTCTGTGACCTGATATTCCTTCTTTTCACTAACTTACACTTATTTCCTGGTCCAAAATGTGTCATGTTTGCAGTGGTGAAGTGGTGCTGGAAAATATGAGGCAAATGTGTCTTGTTATTTCTTTGTGCTGCAGATAAGAGATTAAAYACAGAGGTAGGTGAAGATAACTCCATGCTTGGCTATTTGTTACAGGTGCTGCTTCCCACTGGAGAGACACTATCCTTTCTAGGTGTGACTATGGACATTGCTCAGGAGATCAATGGTAAGAATTGCTCCTTCAAGGTGTTTCACCTTTGGTATGTTCACAGAAGAAATTTAAATCTTTATGTACAAGAAAGCCTATGGGTAATATTCATGGATATGGATAAAGTGTCTTCTGCATAAAAGGACTTTCAGGACAAGAGAATGTTTTTTTCCAAGMTTCTTTCTGATAAGGAAGGTACATGATCTCAAGAAGAAAGAGGCTACTAACAAGAGTCAGAAGTCCATTGCTTTGCTTTATGACTGCTGTGAAGTGATGGCATCTGCTTCTGAATGGGAGATTAAAAGGCTGAAAACTSTCTCTGTTCCTCACCTCCTTTAAAAGGGAGCCTTCAAAAACTCAATTCAAACAGGAAACCCTTGTATCATGCCATAGTGTTTAAGGTTTGACACTGTAAATTGTARGGTGACTAGTAACTTATTCTTGACTTCTACTTGAGTTTTTCCCTCTATTATTGAAATAACTCTTAGTTATTATCTTTTAGCTAAAACTCTTGGTTTGGATGTCTAAGGCTGATCTGATTGTCATACAAGCTGCTTATCGATAGCTGATCCTTGCCTATGCTCTCTGTTGCTGCAATTTGACTTAGAAAGATCTCTTCATTTGCTTATGACTAAAGGTTTACTATATTATATTTTAGCTAACAGGTTCTTAATCCCTGGATTTACTCTGCTATATTGTAGCTAATAAGTTTTTAATAACCATAATATGAGCTCTCTCCCCACCAAATCAGARAAAAACMCAAACAAACCACAAAATAAGTCAATCTTGTAAGGTCTTAAAATACTCCTTAATGCATATTAAACTGTATCACACCTTGTTTTAAAATAAAGATGTAGTGGAGTCTCCCTCACTGGAGATATTCAAAAACTCTCTGGATAAATCGTGTGTCATGCTCTCTGGAATGACCCTGCTTGGGCAGGGAAATTGGACCAGATGACCCGCTGTGGTCTGTTCCAACCTTGCTCATTCTGTGATTCTGTCAAAAGGTCTCTGAATGAAATAAGCAGGAAAGTAGAATACTATAGGTTCTAATAGAAAACAAGGGATTTTTAAACCTCAGGTTTTCAAGCTTTCTCATGCTGTTCAACTAGAAAAAAAAAATACCATTATGGAGGGGTGAAACTTCCTGCTAAAGTATTCCTCTTTAGGAGGTATAAAGCTTTTATGGTGCTTTGCTTAGGCTGTGTAGCTGGAGCCATAAACAACCTTAAARCTCCTCTTAAGAACAGTGAAATTCCTTCATACAGGAGGCCTGGAGCAGGCTTTTCCCTTAGCTAGGTTACAGAACAGCTTTGACAAAAKGGCTGTGGCTGCAAAGGACAAAGCCTGACAGAGCAAGCAGATGACCATAGTAATACATTTACTGCAAGGTAGGAGGTATATAGGGKGTGATATTCCATGTTATTTTTGTGCCCAGATCCCAGTGGAGCTGTGTGCAAATGTTATAATGAAATCCTGTTTCTTTCCTTGGAAAAACCAAATGGATTCAGAAACTCCCTGGGAGAAGAGCAGTACTGAGCACACAGTAACTGAACTGATCCTCATTGCTTTACATTTGTGCTTTATAGATCCTTGGCAGTCTCCAGGCTCCTTGAAATAGATCCATAAAAGGATAACCAAGAAAAACAACCTCAGGTGTGCAAACTTGTAAGGAAGGCCTTCACACCTTCTCTGGCACATAGCTACAAGTGGTGATTAGGAAGAAAAAAAAAAGAAAACCACTAGACTAATCCAAAAGGGCTTGCCAGATCCCAGCACAAACGCTGCTTAGCAGTAGTATAGTTCTAGAGGCTTAAAAGGTCTTCTCTCTTTACACTCATCCTCTCTAAGGAGGCATCCACACAGTGAAAGTGGAAGTACTGTGTGTCAATTCATTTGGAAATGTCCCCAATGGACWAACTCACTTCAGTTTTATTGCCACATCAAAAGGTCAGTGTGTTAGCTTGCATTAAAATCATAATTTCATTGTCTGCTGCACGATTTGATTACACATTAGCTTCTGGGGTTTTGGTTTGGTTGGTTGTTTTGTGGGTTTCTTTTACTGCTGAAAATTCATGGGAAAAGTTGCTGGCAGGATGGGGAATGCGCATGGGACCTGGTGCATTTTCCACTACTGAATCAAAACCACAAAAATGTGGCAGGTGACCTGCAGCAGCTCACATCAAAAGGTGTAGGAAAATGAGCAGCACAGTCATTACAGTCTTTATGCTGAGACCTTGTGCTGAGGCCAATCTAACCCATTCAATTTTTAGCTACCATTCCTTTGCAGTATTCCACTTTCACCGTGTGCTATGGAACTTGCTCCTGATGTACTAAATCTGCTTTGCTGCATGAAGCCTGGCTGCCAACAAGCCCTAATTAGCCATCTGTGAAGGGTGGAGGACTTTTTTTAGGGAATAAATAATTTGTCTCTCTTCTCTTGCAAGCTGAAGTTTCAGTTCTTTTTAACAAAATAGCTATGGTAGTATTTCAACTTCAGCAAGTGAGTTAAAGGCTGGAGGTCATTGAGATCAAGTTTGCCCCAATTCAGGGGACTGCCTTCTTTCTGAAGTCAGTGGAGTCAGAAAAGAACCTCCAGATAGCATGATCCATCCTACTGGTGGATTTCAGTGGAAGCCAACTAAAAGGCTTCCTACTGCAGGCATCCTGAACTATGACATGAGTTAGATTTCCTGCAATGAGCTGATGCAGTATATCAGTTGACAAAAGATGCTTTAAATGTCAGTGGGGTTTGGGCTTTTTGCATTCCTTTTGAACCATGAATAGCAGATTTTTTTTTCTTAACAAGGTCTGGATCAGGCATTTTGCACAGCTGAGGATGCTGGCTGGCTGCAATGTCATTTCAAGCACATTAAAGCACATTTCAGTGCTTTACTTGAAGTTTGCAGGAATTGTTGTTCCCAATTCATTGGGTCCTGTAAGGACCCACCCATCTCACATGCTGAGAGATGGCCCTTGGTGCCCAAAACTTGGGACCTGTTAAATTGCTGTCAGTGACCCTACCATGACATCTCTGCCTTGGTGGGCTGCACTGTCTTTTCTCTTGTCCTTTAAAATGGCAAAGCTACCTGTAGGTATGCACCTGGTTATTGTGTTTAATTATTGTAATACATATTTGGAGGCAAAAACTATGTTTACTCTGTAATAATGGTACACATGGGAAAAGAAAAATAAGTGAGAAAAGATGACAATGTGGATTTACTTCAAGGCAGCAGTGGCTTCTCTTTGTCCTCTAGCASTAYATGTGCTCAGCAAGAAAGTGCCAATTGTTCTTCATCAGCAAAATGGCTGCTGGTGGCCTACACTGGGTGTTCTAATGAAAAGTGTGTGCTTAAAGAGCTGCTAAGGATGTGATGCTGTGGGGTTTTGTTGCTTTTCGAGTAGYGTGGATTTTATTTTGGGTTTTTCTTTTTTTTAATTGTATCAAGAAAACTCCATGCAACCATTGAGTGATGTTATCAGGAGGTGTGCTGGCACTGAAGGTAAGCTTCAGCATCATCTGCTGGAGAAGGGGATTGCAGAGTGGGTGCTCCTGCAGCGGGCCCTGCTGCTCTTGGACGTGCTGGGGCCCCAAAGGGCASTGCTGGGCCTGGCTGGCAGGTGTGGAAAGCTGGGATAGGACTTGTTCACAGGATATCATGGACACTGTGCTTGAGGGAGGCCTGTCTTCAGCCGGTACAGAATCACAGAATGAGTTACGTTGGAAAAGGCCTGCGAGACCATTGAATACCATCATGTGAATTAGACCTAAGTGCTACATCCAGTACTTCCTTAAGCACATCCAGGAATGGTGACACCACCACCTCCCTGGACAGTCCAKTCCAATGTCTAATCACCCTTTCTATGAAGAAATTTTTTGTAATGTCCAACTTTAACCTCCCCTGGTGCAGCTTAAGACTCTGTCCTCTTGTYCTGTCACCTGTTACCTAGGAGAAGAGGCTGACTCCCACTTGGCTCGACCTCCTTTCAGGCCTCCTCTTCACCCCGCCGCCTTTGTGCTGTGGGATGTGTGACAGTCCGCGGCAGCCGCTGCACGGCGCGGGGTGCCGGTGCGGTGCCAGCCCGGCGCTCTCACCCCATGAAGTGGCGGGGGGCAGGAACCGGGGGCCCCAGGGCCACTGGCGGGTGGCGGAGGGCTGACAGTCGCGGGCCGGCGGTGGCGGGGCGGGGCGCGGCGGGGCCGTGTTTACATCCCGGGCCGCCGCACGCTGCCGCCGCTCCGAGCGCTCCCATTGGCGGCTCCGCCGGCGGCCCCGCCCCGGGGCGGGCGGGCTGAGCCCCACTGGGCGCGCTGAGCCGCCACCGGAGCTGCCACCGGCTCGGCGGGGCCCGGGGCCCGATAGAGCACAGCGGATCGGGGTGCCGGTGCCGGGAATATCCCCCGCCAGCGGCGCCGGGCGGCGGAGCGGTGCCGGGGCAGCGGGCGGCGGCAGCCATGGCAGCGCTCCTCCTGGTGCTGCCTGCCGCTCTCCCGACGCCTCTGCCGGAGGAGCCGGGACAGCGGGGGCGAGACGCGGGGTGTCCCGGGGTGCTCGGGGGTCGGCGCGGCCCCGCCACCCAGGGGCGGCGCTGGGGCGAGCGGGACGCGGGCGGCGGACGGGCGGGGGAGCCGCCTGCCGCCCTCGCACATGCGCAGCGCGGGCCCGGCCGCGCTATATAGCGGGTTGGCGCCGGCGCCGGCGCCAGCTGAGCAGCGCGGCCCGGGCGGCAGCGGTGAAGGTGCGTGAGGGTCCCGCCGGTGAGGACGGGGGCTGGCTGGGCGATGATGATAGTAATTGTAATAATAATAATGATGTTAATGRTGAYGGCARTGATTATGATGATGGTAGCGGTGGCGGTGTTGAGGGTGGCGGTGATGATGGTAGAACTGGTGGTGGCGGTACCGGCAGATCCGGTGCCGGGGGTGGCGGGTTGTGAGGGGTGCAGTGGCGGCGGCGACCGGGAGCGGTGAGGGGGAAGCGGCGACCGGGAGCGGTGAGGCGGGAGAGGTGACCGGGAGCGGTGAGGCGGGCTGCTCGCCCGCCCGCCCGGGCAGCGTTTTGGAGGGAGAGCGGCTGAGGAGAGCCTGGGGGGAGATGTCCCCTCAAGCGGCCCCATCCGCAGGGAGCGGAGAGTGGCGATGGCTCGGGCGGGCACCCCGGAGGGAGCAGCGCGGCGGGCCGGGGTGCSGGCGGGATCCCGCCATCGGCTGCCCCCCGCCCCACCGCGGCGAGCCCCGCGGGGGGCGGGCTGCCCGCTTTTGGAGGGAGCCCGGCGCGCTGGGGGCGGGGATGCCGGCCGAGCAGCTTGGCGGGCTGACCCCGACCGCCCGCCCGCCCGCGCCGCACCCCGGCGGGTCCCGGCTCCCCCGCTCTGGCCCTCGGAATGGGGTGCCCGTGGGGACGCCCCCTCACAACCCCGGTGCCTGCGCTGGGGGGTCCCGCTGAGGCGTGTCCCGGCGGGGGGTGGGTGTCCCCGCGTGTGAGGCGCCGTCCCGACAGCCCCTTCCTTCCCCCTCAGGTTTTGGAGGGAGCCGCGCTCTCAGCCAGGCGGGAGCGCGGGGGGGCGGGGCGGCGGTCCYGCTCCTCCCGCGTCCCCTCAGCACCCTGGGGAGCCGGGTGGGTGTAGGATCGGTCCTTCGGGAGGGAGAGGCGGGAGGACGGGCGGCGGCGGTGCCCCCAAGCCCAGCCTGACCCCGACACAGGCCGCCGCCGCCTCCCCGCTCGCTGGAAATTGGCGCGGAACCGGCGCGGCGGGAGCGCGGGCGGCGGCGCCCGGCCCGGCCCATCGCGGCCCGGCCATCCCGGCAGGTGTGGGGGGCATCGCCCCGGAGGGAGCAGCAGCACTGGCAAAACGTGTGTCTGTGTGGGTGCCTGGAATGGAYGGTGTGTGGGGAATAGAGGGGTGACAGCCCCAGGGGCTCCCCAGCCGGCCATTCTTGTGTGGGAGATGTCCCTTTATAACTTCTGTCCCCTCACCCCCAGGCAGCCTGAGGTAAACTGCTGGCATAYCTGGGAACCCTGCAGCAGGACATGAAGTGGTGTGCTTATATACCACAGTCATGCCCTGCTTGGGCATTCCTCAGGCCAGTGCAATACTCTTCTGTTTAAACCATGGCTGCTCTTTGTGATGAGTTCATGACACAGAGGAGGGAACTTGGTTCTAGTTTTGTGAGGATGCACTGACTGACCTTATCCTATTACTTTGATCCAGGTAGAGATCTTACAGCCCAAAGAAGATGTCAAGGCGCAGGTAAGCTGTTAGCATTGTACTAAGATTATCTGTACTAATCTAACAACTTCCTCTCTCCTAATGTCTAATGTGTTTTTGCTCTTTGCAGTAGCCGTTTGCAAGCCAAACAGCAGCAGCCACTGTCCTGTCAAGAAGAGGCTCCACAAGAGCTGCAAGCACTAGAATATCTCCAGACAAGAAAAAGGAGAACAGCAGAGGTGAGTCATTTAGTCTACTTGGAAAGTTTAATAATACTGTAAGCTCTCCAGTGCATTTGGATGGGACAGTATCTGCTCTGCTGAATTATAAAGTGGGACAGGGGTAGCAAGAGTTTGCCTGAGCTTTAGGTGTGTGTGCTGGCCACTGTCAGGGTATTGATATGTGTCTTTTTTCTCAGCAGGAGATTAAGAAAAGAGAAGATGGGAAAATTGCTAAAAAACATCAATACGAAATTAAGGTAATTCAATCCTGAATACCATTTCAGTCTAGGTAAGGGAGTCCATCTGGTTTATGTTGGTGGGTGTGAAGTCATGCATTCCACTCCAGAAAATATTGAATAGGGGAAGTTTGTATTTTCAGATATAAAAAGGTGCTAAGCTCTCATAGTTTTTTATATGTTTTTGCTTTTTTACATGACTTTGTGCAGATAAAAGATCCTTCAGTGTAAAACCCACTGCAGAGTAAGGTTAGGAGTAAAAACCAGAATAAACCCAGATATTTCAGAACAATTCCATGTACAGAGCAGGTAAAGCCTAGAGGCAAGTCTAAACAAGATYACTGCACTTGTTTTAACTTTAGGTGTGGTTTCACAGCCATTTAGTCAAGATTCATAGCCATGCAGACCATCTTTACTTTCATTTAACACTTCTTTTGATTATTTAAATCAGTTTTGGAATCTGTTTTCACTACCACAGGAAACTCCTAAAACTGATRGGCTTTACAGTTTTTTATTTTAAAGCTGATTAGTAAAATATTATAACTTTCTCTTGCAAACAATATTGTTTGCAGTTATTCTGTTTGCAAAGTACAGGAGATTGATAGCTATGGTGAAGCGAAATGCTTCTGATTGAGAAGTCTTTGTAACTGTTGTGTAGGAAAAAGTGCATCAGCTGTACCAGGGGTGAAACTTCGTGCTACAACTTATCTTTGCTGAAAGTGGGAAATCCCTGTCTCTTCTTTCTTGATAGCTTGCCATGCATTCATTCCATCCCCTGCTTCGCTCCATTCTTTGAATGAAGCAGTACACAGGTTCATCTTGCTAATTTGGCACTACAAAATAAGTTAATGTTCTGCCCGGTTAGTGAGTCAAATCAACCCMGCCGAGGGTCTGACAAGCACTGGGGTGGAACTTGGGAAGTAAGGATCACAGGAGAGGAGTAGGACCTCCCTTTCCTTTTGGCTGCATGCATTAAGGTCAGTTGTGCTGGAATATGTAATTCACCCTTGGGATACTTCAGTCTGGCAGCAAATAGGTTTAGATATACTGAGGGAATCCGATGTATCTTACCTTGCAAGTCAGCTATATAGGAAAAGCTTCTGTGTTCAGGGGCAGGTGTTGCCATTCTTTGTGAATGGGATTCCCCTTCAACTCCACAGAGAATAATTAAAGTTCTGTGTCACCATTTTGAAGGCTGTCAGCCATTATAGTATTGTAGGTGCTCCTGGAATTTGATACCTCCTTACTTGTATTGGCTACATACAACCGAATTAACATTACTTAAACAAGTTATAATTAACTGCAGTAATCTAGAATTCATCCTCTGARGCTTTCTGCATGAATACCTTTGCACTTCTCTCCTTTTGAGTCATTGCATCCCRTATTTGGTATTGGCAAGCTGAGAGAGCATTCACAGCTCTGCTTGCTCAGTAGGTATCTAGCTCTGGAGCTGAGATGGGTGGCTCCTCTCTGGAGCGCTAAATTGGAAGATAACAAGTTGCTAAATTTCTACTGAGAGACAGTAGAATCCCCACCCTCTCCTTTCTTTTCCCTCTCAATAGATAAGTAGATAGGACTAGCAACATAATGTCTTGTGTTCAAATAGCAATATCTTTGCCTTTTGTACTGTGACTAAGCTATTCAAGCAATGGACAGGCTACTTGCGGGTTCATAAACTAAAGATGGTCATCTTCCTCAAAGTGGAGTTCTCCAAATTGCAACCAATCTGTTTATCCATGTTCCATCTTGGCTATGGAAGGCTTCATTGGCATTTAATTTTCATCTTTTTTGGTTTCAGTACTTGAATTGATGCTGAGATCCAGAAAAACTAATGTACATAGCATATATTGTTGCTGTTACTGTAATCTACTCTTGCCTTTCTTGCTCTCATAGTAAACTCAATGTTAAATAAACCTTGTTTATTTTACAGAGTTGTTGGCCCCCCACAATAACAGGAGGCATCTCACCTTGCATCATTATTGAAACGCCTCACAAAGAATCAGTAACCACTGACTTTTCAAGATTCAAAAAATACAGGTTCAGGAACCTCTTCATAAATCCATCACCTTTGCCAGAACTCAAGTAAGTTTACCAGATGCAGCAATTGTTAATGTCTTATGCAATATGCTGAACTACCATAATAAAATCTGTTATATTGTGCTTATTTAATACACACCTCTACTTGTGTCCTCATCCCACAAAAAAATTGATGTATGAGAACTTGTGGCAAGTGGCAATATCACTGTGCAGGTAGCTTGCTAATGCAATGCAATATGCTTGGTGCAGTCACAGTTCTAGAAATTTTCCTTTCTCCAGAGAGATGAATTAGCTGACTAAGTTACAGTGTTCAATTTCAGAATTTCTTAGGTATTCAGGTGTGTTAGATAAGTACCTAGCTGTTGTTTGTATTAGCCTGGGGTTTAATGAAACAGGTGGTAAATTTACTGCAGTGCATTAGGGAAAACTTCTGCCAAGGTGAATGAGAAGCAGAACATGAGCATTACTTTAAGAGGATCTTTCTAGATATACCTCRGGCTTTTTTGTTCTGGCCTACACTCAGTCAGAACTGGGAGATGCTGCATGGTGATGCTTTGCCTCAAAGACATGTTCAGATACAGAGGTCTGTGCRAAGTGTTTAATCCTGTTGTTGGCAGGCATCTGGTAAAACTGAGTTCCATCCTTTCTGATGAGCTGAATAAGAAGATAATTTAACTTTCCATGCTTTCTCCATTCTTCCCTAACTGCTGTAGAAAGATCATAATTGATTTCTTAGTGCTTCTCTGCTTAAATGGGGAGACTTGGGCATTAAGCAAATATCTCCTCAGCTTCTAACTTATGATGACAGCAGAATGAAACTGATCTGGGTTAGAATTTGTAGGTGATACCAGTGATCAGTTCTGTCTCTCTGCTTCTGCTTGGGGAAAGGTAAATACGTAACTCCAAATATTTCAGTAGGAAACCATAATTTCATTGGTTAACATGCTGTTGCTCTTAGTACCTGCAAGATGAGAAGTGCATCTAAGAAAAAGCCCATATCAGTTAATAACAGTTACAAATAAAGTCATATTGATGATATAGGCATCATCTTGCCAAATAGACTACAGTGATAAAAAATTATAAGTTACCGATAAAAAAGATCTCAATTTTTCAGAGAATGTATATCCTGATTCTGAGCCTTGAAGTAAGCAAGGAAATAAAGGGATGGATGAGTGACTTTTAAACACTATCTCTAAATGTCTTTCCCAAGCTAAACTGGACAACTTCTTGTATGTTTTGAGTTTTCTTGGGGAGGACTGTATTGTCCTTTTTTTCTGGGGAGGGTTTGGTTTTATGTTGCTCTCTGAACAGCCACCAAACTAGGCAAAATAGGAAACTGATTGCATGTGCAGCTTTGGGAGGCTTTACTGTCTGTCCTGTAGAACTGGGCTTGCTGGTGATCTTGACAAGTTGCTGTTGTGGTGATGTAAAACGTTCCAAGTACTACTGAARCTTTCCAGTTACCATAAGAACCTTCTAGTGTGTGGAATTTTACTTTTTGTTTCTGAATGTCTGTAAACAATAGATAATGTTTTTATTATTTTTTGTGAATTGTATGTATATGTAATAATGCTTTGTGGAACTTTATTTCATAGCTGGGGAAATTCCAAAGATGTCTGGCTCAACATCTTGACAAAAGAGAACAGATATGCCCACTGCAAACACTTCACATCACTACATTCTAGTTTGCAACCTCACATGAGATCAATACTGCTAGACTGGCTCTTAGAGGTRGGTACTTTTGCTTACTTTGCATGTGATTCTGTTGTGCCTGGGAAGTAGGCAGGTAAAAGCACAGCTTTTACATAAAGATCTAATAGCAACACGTACGCTTATAAAAAATGTTAAAACTATTTTGCAACAGAACTAGTGACTGCTTTTGATCCTCTTGGTGAGCTACAGCCAGGCCTTCCCAGGCAGAAGGCATTGAGCTTTCCACCCAGGACAGTGAGAAATAGTATTCAACTTTTGCTCTTGACACACTGCTTTCTGCAAGGGAGAGAAATCTAGTTTTGAGATACTTGAAATTGCTATGGACAGACCAGTTATGGATTTCTAACTTTACAGGGTAGACTGTATCCAAGCCATGAGACAGCTGCATCTRTATTGAGGATTTGATACCCTGACCCTGTCAAGAGCTGTTCAGTATCAGCCCATGATGTTATTTCTGATTTCATAGTGAATTATCAGTTCTATCATATGAAGAGAACAGAATAAAGTATTATATCAGTGGCTGACAGGTGAAGGTTCTTGATATAGAGAAATTTTTATGTGAAAAGATTACAAATAAATTGTACTAGCAAGGAATTTGAAGGAAAATGAAAGATTCTTTTTACACACTCCATATATAAAAACTATTCTGATTGTGTGACTCAATTGTTCCTCTAATGTCTAATTTACATATCACTGTTAAATTGGTTTGTTGCTTTTTTTAAAAAAAAWCTTTAATTAGGAAATCATCCAATTTCTAAACAAAAATATCAACAAGGGCCTTGCTGTTGTCCAGCTCAGTGGTTCTATATGCYATGGTGGATTTAAATACCAGCAATTTTGAGACCTCTCCAGAGGCTCCTAACACTTTCTGTAACATTATAACAGAGACACTGGTTAACATGACCAAGGGTTATTATGTTTGGGAAATACACTTCTATAGAAACTGTACCATTTATTTATGGGTGGGCTTGGTCTGTACAGTTTTAATTCTGAATCTTCTTTGGAGCAGTTGTTAATATCAGAGTAACACATCAGTTATCAGGCATATATATCTGGTTTGAAAGAATGGGCTGTGCTCTTTCTGCCAATCAGTTACATTTCTGGTGGTCAGGAAGGGCTTTAATTTGCAAATGAGCTTCCAACCATATTTTGGGAAATAGTTTGTAGTAGTGAAATTTTATTCTGACTTTGTATCCAAGTAGAATAACCAAGTGTCTGGGATCTGTTTCTTGGATTTTCTTTTCTGTTCTTTACTACATGTAGATTGAAAGTAATTTATAGATATCTAATTAAGTAATTTATAGATGTTTAACTGCTTTCTAGTTGTGAAAGGGATACAGAGTTGCAGATGAGCTGGAGRTGTGGTGGCCCCTCCCAATTAGATTAGAACTCAGATGAAAAAGTAGGTCTCYCCCTAAGATCTCTTGGTCTGGGCAGCCTCCTTTCTTTTTTTGTTGAACTGGCATTTGAAACACTTTGATACAATGCGAGTATTAAAAGTTCTGCCTGCCAGGGAAACCAGCAATAGGATGGAGCAGATGGCGGCTCCTGCAGTTTTGTTCCTGCTAAGTGAGGCTGTCGGTGTGCCTGAGGGGCTGCAGGCAGTGTTCTTGGCCTGCTAGCAGAGCCCCCTCCAGCAGGAGTTTCCAGGCTTATTTGCTGTAGATCCAAGGACTTTGATTTTTAGTGGTTCTGCCCTGAGACAGACCTACAGGGAATTCAGTGAGGATTTAACTTCAACTTGAGGTTTGAGCCCAGAGTTTTCTTAATCAAGGTAATTAATGTGTGTGTGTTTAGGTGTTGCTGGTTTGTTGGGGTTTTTTTCCTCAACAGACTTTTTCCTTTCAGTGGAAAACTGAAACTCCTTTTAGGAAAAATGGTTACTATTTAAATTGAAAAAAGTGTTTTTTAAAAATTTGTTAGTACATCATAGGCAATTCATGTTTAGGTCGGTGCGTGGGTAATACCTTTTCCAATCCCATGCTAACCACTGCATCCTACCCACACCTAGGTATGTGAAGCTTTGTGTGTGCAAAAGATGAAACTGCATTTTGCTGTTAAAGCTTGAATACTCCAATGTGCATACACAGTGTTTTATAACAGAAAACGGAATTGTTTCTTTCCTCTTATGTAGGTGTGCGAGGTGTATGCACTCCACCGGGAAACCTTCTACCTAGCTCAAGACTTCTTTGATAGGTTCATGTTGACACAAAAGAACATTAACAAGAGCATGCTTCAGCTCATAGGAATTACCTCATTGTTCATTGCCTCCAARCTTGAGGTAAGAAGCTCTATTACAGAGAGGAGGATATTGAATTTGGAGTAACTAAAGAGACAGTGGTAATATTCATTTCTTGTYTGAATCTTTTGAACTTGATGGTTTACGTACAATACTGAAGGTCAGATGGGGAATTTGTTTTCCTTCAATTGTACATATGTCAGGCTCTTGGAGTGTAGTCTTTGTCCTCCCTTTCTCCAGCAGCAGGAAAGGAGACCACATAAACTTAAAAGGCATGCAAATGTGCTAGAAGTAGTTGTTTTGTCTTGTCTTTTTCCAAATATACAGCAGCTGGCAAACAATCTCAGGAATGGGTGTGAGACTTGAACAAAACCAAGCCTAAGTCTCAAACTGCCGGTACATAAGGCTGTTATCCTTATGATATCCTCTTCACAGTGGAGTGTGGGTCTTAATTGCAGCGATGTGATATCTTACGTTGTGTGCTACATCTATGGGCCAAGAGGTTACTTTTGTGTAAGGCACAGTAGGCTAGACTGACAGGAAGACTTGGGATTAAATTATTATCTTGGAACCCCCAGATGTCACTGTTGTTCCCAAAGCAAGGTTGTGCACTGTGAGCAGTTACCTGTCCTAAGGAAGTGCATGGGGCCATAGTGGTCACAGAGCCAGCTGGTAGAGAAGCAGGTTTCCTGGCAAGCTCTGTTTTACTTACATACCCATCTATGCTTGGCCCCAACTGGCATAGCAAATTTCTCTAACCATTGCTGCACCGTGGATTTTGACAGTTACAGTGGCTGGTTGTAGGATTTTCTCTCTGTTTTTTTTTAAGCTTTTCTCTTCTTTTTCTTTCTTTAAAATMTATATGATTACACCAGTACTGACATTGCAGGTAACCTCTACCAGCCAGCCATTTCTAGGACAGCAGTGTCCTGTATGAGAATTGGGATGGTGTTATGTTTTTACAGCAATTGGAATGGCTGAGTAGAAAGAGCTATAAATGAAAGGGTAGTCAGATTGCTTGGTCAACATTTATTTCCCCAGAAACTAAAAGAGTTGCAATAAGGCCATTGCATTATACAATAGATACTCAAAGTCAAATAGGTTATATGTTATCTCCTCGTCCTGTAAGTTTCAAGCCACTTCATATAATGAAAAAAACAGTATTGCAGCAAAAAAAAAATTTAACATGTCAATATGGACAGAAGAGTATTTCCCAGTATCTTCTTAACATTTCTTAGAACTGTAAGACACACTAACCTTCATTTTTCCTCTCTTTAAAGGAAATTTACGCACCTAAAATACAGGAATTCGCTTATGTCACTGATGGTGCTTGCAGTGAAGATGATATTGTAAGAATGGAACTTATTATGTTAAAGGTAATAACTTTGTTGTGTTTCTAAGTGCTGGTTGAAAAACTCTCCAACTGAGCCTCGTTTYAATGTCACTTATTTGCTTAGAAGAGGGACCTGTCCCTGCTCCTGCACAGTAGTAAAGCCTTTGTTGTGTGTGTGGTGGACCTCTGACGCTCCTGGCTGGGGTGTAGTCCCTGACTGTTAGGAAAGGGCAGGTTTCTTGTGCTTGTGTGAGTGTAAAGGCTCTTCAGGCAGCCATGGGCAGGCTGGAAGGCTGTCACTGTAATGTACTGCACTTGCYAATGTCTCTTGCTGTCCAGGAACAGCAGCTTCTAGAGAGACAGGCAAAGACCTGACACTGCTTGGTGCTCCTCACATTGGAAAGGATTCATCTTTACCAGCACAAGACTCYGTGCATTTATTCTTCCTTAATAGATACGAGCTGCAGGTTCAGGTAGCTAGCCAAAAGGCTTGAGGAAACAATATTAGCTTCCCACCTTGTGAATGGAGAAGATACATAAAATTCASCTGCATGGGTAAAGGGATACGTATTTGTGCTGAGCCTTTTCAAAAAGCAATGAGAATTAAATTTAAAAAGGAATATTTGTATTTGAAATAGTAAATAATCTTTAGTATCTTTTAAGAATCTGTGCAATAATTTCAGGAGAGATATGGAAAGAAAAATAAAAGCACAAAACTATCCTTGAGTGGTTTCAGGCACGTAACTGTTGGTTAAATATTTGCAGGCTTTAAAATGGGAACTCTGTCCAGTGACAATTGTCTCTTGGCTGAACCTCTATCTTCAAGTGGATGCTCTGAAGGATGTTCCAAAAGTCCTGCTACCTCAGTATTCTCAGGAAAAATTCATTCAAATAGCCCAGGTAGGTAGCAAGCTGTTGAAAATTTGTTCTTGACACAATAACAAGCACAATTGAACATTACACCCTGAAAACCATTGTGTTCAAAATGTTCCTTTGTTTCCCCTTGCCTGTTACTTTGTTAAGGAATGTGCAAGTTTAACTCCACCAAAGAGGTTCAGTTTTGAGGACAAGTAGCCCGCGTTACTTGTCTCCCTGCTTTCACATGCTTTTGAGACCTTTCTGTATGCTGGAAAAGTAAAAAAAAAAAMMATCTTTTGTAATCACTGTGCTTTGCAGCGTTCTGTAWACAGCAGTGACAACTCTGAGAGGAAGATGGATAATTTCAGACCTAAGCAGTTTTTACCTGTGTTGCCTCTAACAGTGTTTCTGTGTAATTGCTAAGAAGGCAGCCTGGGGAATGTTTTGACTGTTTTGGAAGTGCTGTGGTTCAGTTTGTATGGGCATGTGTTGCACCCAACCTCAGACAGGCTTACTAAAGCTGGGTAGCTCAGTGGTGTAAATAATACATAACATTTAAATTTATGAAAGTGCCTTCCTGGAGCTCAGCACTGTTCTGGGGCAGAGGCTGTAGGAAGACTGCTGTATGCAGGACCTCTCTGAGACAGTATCATGAAGTATCAGCTTGTTAAAATKTGTTACTCTTCATGTCTCCAGCTTTTAGACCTGTGCATTCTGGATGTGAATTCTTTGGACTTCCAGTACAGAACACTAGCTGCTGCAGCACTCTGCCACTATACCTCAATTGAAATAGTTAAGAAAGCTTCAGGTAAGATGCCTCTGTAAAGCTTGGCCTTCCCTTGTTAGACAGGGAATTCTGGAAGTTGTCACAGGTCCCAATCTGTTTCTCAGGGTATTAGTTTACCAGGCTGCCAAAGACCAAAAGCTACATCGACACTAATATTTGTTCCATGGGTTTATTTTCCTTTTAATTTCACTTTCTACCACTATTTCAGATGTTACAGAGACTCAAAAGAAGGAACCACCTTCAGCAGTGCAGCCTTTGCTAAGGAATTGAAGCAGATTTGTTGTTCTTGCTTTTGGGCTAATAGTTGCTCTATGACTTCYAGTTACTTGGGGGAGTATTAGCTATACAGTTGGCTACTTTTTCTCCTGAAATGTAGTTCTCCAGCAGTCATGCATGTCTGTCAGCAGTACCCAGTATATATTTTTATAGCATGACCCACAATCTTGTGTTCAAGACACAAGTCACTTTAGCCTCCCCCTGGAAAGCAACAACAACCCTTGTGACCTCCATTCATCCACCTCCACCACCACCCTTCTAAGTAACACACATAAGGAAATATTGGCTRTTTCTGGGAGGATGTTTCTGAATTTTTATCTGCAGTATTATTGTGGTTTTTAGCTCATGCCCATATCGGAACACTGTGCAATTCCCTTATGATTTCTAAATAAATTCCTGTGTTCTATCCTTTAGGCTTAGATTGGGACAGCATTTCAGAGTGTGTACAATGGATGGCTCCTTTTGTGAATGTGGCAAAAAAAGTCCCTGTGAAGCTGAAGAACTTTAAGAAGGTTGCAGCAGAAGATCGACATAATATCCAGACACACACAAATTATCTGGACATGCTGGTAGGTGGTTTGTGGATGTGCAGTTCAGGCAGCTGAGACYGCATTACACATCCCTTGTCCTGAGGCAGCTCTAAGTGGCCAAAGCACCTCCCTGCTTGCACCTGGCCTGGTTCACTGAGCCGCTGGGGGCAGTGGTGCTCTCCAGCAGTGGTGCCATAAACAACACATGATTTACWCTAACAGTCCCAGACCATAAGCAACCACTTGCAGTAGTAGTATTGGAGAGGTGTTTATAAGAGAATATTCCTCACGTTTGTGTAATGTCACCTTGGTTTTCTCAGCATCCTAACTCTGGAGTGGTTGAATTGTATGAGTGKTGTGAGGATGTACTGCTGCCTCCTACTGACACAAACAAGGGAACCTTGTCACAGCTATTGACTGATGTCTTCTTCCTYCAATGTACAGGAAGAAGTGAACAGTGGAATAGTGTCTACTGCCCCAGGGCAGTTATCACCTGTGTCAACGGGAGGAATAATAACCCCTCCCAAAAGCACAGAGAAGAAATGAAATACAGTCAAATGTGATGAAGAGATTCAATAACAGGATTTGGTGCTACAGAACAAGACCACACTAAAGGGGACTCATGTTCTTCTCAAGACCTGGGCAAYAGAAGACACAGCAGATGGAAACTGAGACCAGCATCCTACACACTTGACAAAAAAGCTCAWCTGAGCATTGCACCCTGCTATCGCAAGAGCCTGGACCACTTTCGTCCATTCTGATGTGACTTAATTCAATTCTCACCTTTCTTAACTTATGAATTTCAAGAACATTTTTAACAGGGCTGAGTGGCAAAATTTGTCCACTCAACTTCCATGTCAGACTTGCTTTAATTTGGGTTAGATGAGCTTGTGCATATTACCTTTCCTTGACTTCTTTTTCTTTTCTTGGTAAGGTCAGAGCTCACTCCTGTCAGTAAGTGCCCCCAGCTCGGGTGCAGTATTAGAGAGCCCTGTGGGTAAGCAGTTCATGTCTCTGAAACCACTCTGTGCATGTAGGCAGTGCAGCCAGCCTTGTATCAAATCCCAGCTCCACAGGAGGCTGATGAATTTAAGGTGGCCCTTTAGGCCTGCCATAAACTTCAGTTTTAGTGCCTCACTGACCTCAGGTAAGAGTACCAGCAAAGAACTTGCTGCTGCAGTAACCATAACTGGAAGAAGTAAAGTCCCCAGCCATTCACTTTCAACAAGAAAGAACAGCAAGAGAACTGGAGAACATATGGAATAAAGGGAGATGCGAGTACTCTACGACCACTCACATCATAGGAACAGTATTTTAAGCTGACTGTGGAGCTGTATGGTATCAGTGTTCATAAACAGCATTAACTACTGTGTTTTCCTTGGAATATTCACTACCTCTGAGTCACTTCTGTGATGAAGGGCAGTACTGGGAAAGAAGGGTGTCAGTCCTTCCTCTTTCACCATGTTCCTATCTCTGCCCCACATCCAGGGACAAGTGTTACATGATGCTGAGCAGCCCACGAAGCTGCACTAGAGCATCAAGTGCCACCCCCATCCACATTACACTCACACCAACTTGGCAAACTTGAATTCATATCTTCAAATAAGCCATTGCAGATCTAGCTGAAGCTGCTTCCAGCCTTCTGTACAGTTTGTAAAAATAAGGGGTTTATTATAAGATTTCATCTATTTCTAAGAAGAAAGATACTAGACTGTAAATGTTGTACAAAAAATTAAATGAATTTTTAAAAATAATAAAGTCTTAAAAGATTYTTTTTTKCTTTTATACATTTTGTAATAGTCTTCCACCATTAGCCTAGAAGTAAAGTTTTGCCATTGCTTGAAGAAATTTCTTTTTCCTTCTCTGTGCTGCAAGCTGTAGGACTTCCTCAGGATTGCTGGCATTCAGCTCTGTCTGGCCAATGGCTTTTATCTTGAAACAAAAGAAGAGACAACCAGCATGAGGCCTTCCAGTAATGCTGTTTCATTTCAAGGCATTTTCAGCACTAGTTCCATGAGTTATTTCTGCAACACCCCCTAGAGCACCCCACCCCTACAGCCACAACTTTACATAAGCACCCAGATTCTAAAAGAATTGTGTGACAGAATCAAAATTGGAGTTGGAACCACCTTTTCAGAGGTGGTTTCAGGGAGGAAAAGACTCTAAAGAAATCCCACCATTCCCAACTACCCTGGGTTAACTTACTGCTATCTGCCGCTTGTCTGTCTCGCCTCKTTTGTGGTGGAGATCTGAGGACAAGTCAAGAAAAGTCACTTAGGTAGGTAATGGACTTTTCCCAGCTGTGAACATCGAGTATGAGTGGTATTCCAGCAAAAGGATACATGTCAAATACTCCAAGATGGTGACATCCCAGATGTATTCATAGTAAGAATCCATGGCATCATGACTGAAAGACAAGGCAGGGTAACTAGCACAGTCACATACTGTGCTCAAGTATGTATAAGCTTTGCTGTAACATTTACCTGTTCTGTTCCTGCAGTGCCTTAAAAGCAGTTTTATAGTCTACTTCTCTGAGGAATTGRCACAAAATAGCCACCTGTAAGGAAACACTTGCAGTGACTCTGACAGCCTTAATTCCCCACAAACAAACCTTCCCCACAATGCCTTGCTCATTCCCCTCCTTTCCCAGACCTAATCAAGACCTTGCTTCCAGGGCAAGCAAGTTCTGAGCMCGTGAACACGGATCATCCTGACACACCAACAGCAGCAATAGCTAAAAGAAAAAGGGATTTACTCAGATCAGAAGGGACTGACTTGACTTCCAGGTTTCCAAATGCATGTAAGCTCTTAAAGCACAGCCTAATAAAAGCATTGTTATTTCTTGGAGAATGACTGGAAACAGCAGTAGCTGACCATGAAACAGCAGTAGCACCTGAAATTATAATGAAAAACAGCCAGGTTCCCAACACTACCCCACAGATACTGTCCCTGAAAAAAAAATCTGTATTATCAGAACAATAGGACAAAACACCCCCCAGACTACTTCTATTTTATACATTTCCAAGTATATGTTTATTTTCTCATTAATTTTAGTCCTGTGACTGTCCTAGAAGCATACATAACAACACAATCTACTGCAGATTGCATTTCCAAGTAAAGTTGAATTTAGTCTTTTTTAAAAAGTTATCTTACCACTTCTTATCATCAAAACATTCATAAACAAATGTTTTAGTTAATGCCACGTTTCACCTCTTACCTGGGTGTGACAATTGAGTAAAGAGCAACACTTGATCATTCTTTTTATCACCTACAGAAAGATTAAAAACAAAACACATGTTCTGAAATGCTTGTTTTGGAAGAACACAAAATGCAATTTTTATTGTTTTCYTTTTTAATGCAAAGGACCAGCTAAAATAGCTATCTACCTTGTTCTATCCCCTAAGAACTGACAGGCTTTAGCATATCCACTGAGCCTTCACTTTGGAGGTGYCCAGCACAGTGAGAGCCAGGTGTTTCCACCAGCTGGAGCTCAGGTGAGCACTCCAGCACTGTTTGTGGGCAGGTCTGGCCCCCAGCCCTGYCCAGCATGGTGTGGCTCTGCAGGGATGAGCCAGGGGATTGTCACTCCACCCAGTGTTTGTGCTCTGGGCTTTTCCCTTTCCTCTCCAATCCACTGGTGTCCCACAGTGTTTTCCCAACACACAGTTCTGCATGTCCAGGCTCTAACAGAAAAGCCTTCGGTGATTCAGTGAAGAAGTTTCAGATTTTCTAAGCTTTCATGCAACAAGCCAGAAAAGAAAAAGGACCTGTCAGGATGTGTATTCCTAAATGCATCAAGATATAAAACCTCATATGCTACAGGAATACGTGTGTGCTGGACAGTTTTGTTTCTACATAGAATCAGGATGCTGACTGAATCTAAAGAGAGATTTTTGTAAATCCCACTTCAGCTCACCTGGTCTGTGTACACATCTGGTGGCACCATTTTATTAAAGAAGTCTGAGCATACAGCTCCTGCCTGTAGGTAGTAGTGAAGGGCTGCTGAATACTGATTAGTTGCTGCCATGGGAAAAAAAAAGCAAAATAAGGTCTCAAAAGTAAACATAGCAGTTATTTAATACTCAGATCAACTGTTTATAGAACTATTCAGATGTATATTTGAATATCTCATAGCTGAATTCTACTGGGAAAGTGACTTGTGTATTATTGTTTAAAAAGCATGAACATACAGGAGGTGGTTACACAGCGGTGAATGGAAAAACGACACAATCGGGAAAACTAGCACCACAGGCAAAGTTCTTTTGGGAATGACTTTTTTTTTTCTGGTAGTTGATCTTGAATCCATCAACCTTAGAGTGGAAAAGAAATTTGTCTCCAGTGAATTTAGCACACAGAGGGGTAAGTGAAGTTTAGCTGGTGTGAGGGAGAGGAACAGCTGAGGCCACCACCACACTCTCACGGTTCACCACTGCTCCTATTCCCAGTGAGCCTGTCCTGAGCTGCCAAGAATGCAGCAGCCTCCAGGGGCTCCGTGGAGGAGCAGTGTGCTTGCCCCTATGGCTACTGAAATACAGACCACTGCCACTGTTCCCACCACTATTCTTTCAGGCACCAGCTTTGAGATTCCCTACAYAACTTCCTTCTGGAATGCTGCTGCACTCTGTACAGCCAATAAATACTGCTGGTTAATAACCCTGAATCACTCTCCCACACACAATTTGACAGCACTGAACACTGGATTAAGAGATTAAGACCCCTTCTCTCACCCCTAGACATCTCTAGACAAATGTGTCTCCTTTAGAAGCAACACTCACATTTCTGCTCATCTTACTGCTCAACACAGATATCCTTCCAGTCCAAAAAAAAAAAATTTGGAAATATGGATTTTGCCTCTGTGGTGGCCCAAAGCAMCAGCAAGAAAATGCCAGAGGCACAGAACATACCATTTTATTGCCAGAAAAGAACAATCTGGCCTGAGAGCTAAATTTCACTGAAGTGGTCTCAACAGACAATTTAAGCGAAAGAAACATTCCTTTGAGTTTGACTATGGCCATGCCCTTCTCAAGCACATACACCCGGCAGTACCATACATGTGGCTGTATTTAGGAAGTTCATTCTTCTGCACCTACCCATCTGGACTCAAACTATAAAGCAAGTGCCAGGAACTGACTAGACTGGGCAATAATATAGCAAAGCATAGGATCACATAGGCTGGGCAAGATTTTCCCAGGCAACCACTGCCCTGGGGCAATCTGTGTGTGTGTCATGGTGCCCAGAATYTGAAACCCTCTGGGTTGTCCCAGTTCTGCTGGTTGCTGCCAGCTGAAGAGCCAAAACAAGTACTGCTGAAGTAGCAGGTGAGAACAGAATGACATGAAAGAACTTCCCATCATAACCAATACCAGATCAGGAGTTCATGTTTCCCCATTTACAAACAAAAGATCCTTCCCTACATAAAATACAGATCTTCTCCACTCTGCTCATCTTGTGCTCCAGTGAAGCTTTTATATCCATATTTAAAAGCAACCACTATTCACAACTTTCCATTCACTTATAAAACACTCAAGTGTCAGGGATTTGCACAATTACACCACTCAAGSACCAACTGCACTAGAAAAGTAAAGTTAAGGATAATTGTTAAAAAGTTTCTCTTACCCTAAAAGCAAATCTGTGTGACCTGTCAGTCTATCTGTGGGCTTAGCCACCTCCCAGACAAATCCACCTACACCACCATATCTGAAGATTTTAACCTCATGTGTCAYTTAAACTTCTTTTCATAAAAGGAAATACAAGGAGAGTTATGCCAAACAAATCTCAAAGCAGCAAGGTACCCCTACACACATGCTAAAAACAGACATTGGTTTCACTTACCAAAATAAATATCTGCCTGAATAATTAACCAGAAGTGGTTGTTTGCATTGATAGTCAAGGCGTAGCTGACCAGCTCTTTTACTGTAATAGCTACAGCTTCAAAGTCCACTGATTGAAGACTAAAGGAAAAAGGAAAGAAAAATAATTCCTAAATTATTGCTTTAGTTTTTTAACCACTAATCTGATTTCCCATCTAGTTTGAGCCCAAAACACCTTGAATTAAGTGTGAAGCATAAGTAACTCCTGAAAAGTTTTCATGTCAACTAAGACTGTTTGCTACAATACAGTAAAACTGACAGAACAAATACATCTTTACAGACTCGAACAAAAAGTCAGAACTTTATACATGGCTGACACCATGAAAAGGTTCTGTGCAAGAATGTACATTCTCAGTTTCAAGAAGTTTGAAAATATCTGAAACCACTGTAAATTTATYGCAGCATTTGCATGAATGACCAGACAGTAATCTCCAGAAAACTGTGAGACTAACTTGGAAAAGAAGGCTGGGAATGCTTTGGCACAGTTTGGGCAGCCTTTCCCAAAGTTTCTTTGAAATATTAATTTTTAAATACATGGATTTTTCTCACCCACCTACTAAATGCTGGTAATAATAAAAACAACTTTATTCTGTTTGACCTTATAATATACATTGAAGCTGACATCAATAATGAGACTGTCCAATCAGATCAATTACAGAGAGATTACCCCCACTACACAGTCTCTCATGACAGTCATTTCTTCCAATGTAGACACGGAATCTAAACCAGATTCTGTGATCCCACCCCACAGACCCTCTAAATTTCAGTGGACAAATCCAGCCAGAAGACATCAATACATACCATTTACCACTTCATATTTTGCTATTATTCACACACACCTCAAAAAACATTAGTCATTTCATATTAAATTATTATATASTTCACATAGTTACATATAACTCAATAAAGCATACTGCTAAAAAAAATCCAACATTTTCTTCTCCTCTTTCCTCTTTCCCATACCTCCACTGCGACCATCAAATTAGCAGCAAAACTCTTCATGCCATCAGCCCAACCTTCCCACAGACAGAATGGGGGCAGTGACGCCTTTACATGGAGAAATCACACTAACACACCATCACATACATGTACATTTCAAAAGTAGTGTTTTTCATCATCTTACTTGGGGATGGATGAGGGCCAGATAGAAATATACTCTGCTGCAATATCATTCACGATGTCTTCCTAAGAGAAGAAAGATGGATGAGAAATCACAAGAAACATTTCAAGCAAACCAAGAAAGACTTTTGTAATAAATACTAACCCGAACATTATGAAGTTTGACAAACAGGGACAATATTGTGGTTAGAACCAATGGTTCCTGTATGGGGAAAAAGAAAAGAAAAGTATTCCCATGAGCTAGCAGAATTCCACTTTCTTTCCTAAGCTTTAAAACTATGTAAGAAGTTCTGCCATCTTTACAATTTCCTATTGAAATAGGACAATATTTTGTTAAGAAACCTGCAACACAAGCAAACTGCAAGAATGTTTCTGTAGAAAGTTTTTAATTACTTCAGATTTTCCTGAATAACGCCTTTGATATAAACTTTACATTTGTTTTACACATCTTTATGCTGTTTCTGTGATTACTACCTAACCTTAAACCTAAGCTATGTAAACTACTACTTTCTATGCATTTACAAACCCATAAGCTATAAACAACTTCCCTCCTTACTTCTGCTGCTTAGTATGATGCATGTAGCAGCTTCCTTCTCCCTCCAAAAGGAATGCTTTGCCTCGTGACAGCTGCAATAAAATACACTCCCAATGTAAACAGATCTCCATCAGCATTCAGGATAATTTTTTTACAAGCTATTCCACAATGCTGTATGCCAGGTATAGCAAATTCAGAAGTGTTTCAGCTATACAAAACACCTACATTAACTGTTAGATTTTCTGGAGTTTAACATGAGAAGTCCAGAAAAATATTACACCAAAAGGAAGTTTTGGTTGCAAAYACATTCTCAACACCACTGTGACTTACCCGAAGCTTTTTGATGAAGGACAACAGTTCACTCCTAAATTAGGGACACAAATATCCATGTAAGTAATCATCCACAACAAAGAATATATGCACAAAACAAGAGTCAGTAGAGAAAATTCTTCACCTGCCAAAAGACCCYTTCACCTCTTACTTTACAAATGCAGAGCATATAAATGAAAATGCTCAGGCATCCCATTCACTTTCAAAGCTTTACTAGCAAATTTTACTTTTACACTTAAAACACATTAAGCAAGAGGCATGTTCTTCCATCAAGTTTTAACAGGCATGAAAATCACAAAAGTAAGTCAACCACTGATTCTAAAAGGGAAAACAATTGAACTGTACTGCAATTTCCCAAGCTAGGTTTCCAACAATGACCCACAGACGTACAGAAAAGGGTACACAGTGATCTTTTAAAATGTTGTTCAATTTCSTTGTCATGAACATCAGAAATTTTCCCCATAAGACAATCCAGACAAGGACAGCCTTTGAAAAAGTTTCACTGCTTCTTTTCTATAATAACAACAGCGTCACTGCCCTTTACTGTTTGAATCAGAGGGGTCAGAAAAGGTTCAGTAACCTGGAGTACACCTGTACTCCTTTTCCTTGCCAGAGTACACAACTGGAAGCTACAGCACGTCCGTACCCTCTTACACCTGCCCCACAGCAGCGTAAGCAAGCACAGCTGGCCTTTAGAACATGTTAACCCAATTAGCTCAAGGAAGGCAAAGACACAAACAGAAGTTTGACAGAGGCACCTTTCCCAGGGGTCCAATGTGGAAAGCTGTTCAATATAATATACWTGCCAAACTTTACCGTGTTAGACAACTTGTTTTGAGGCTTGGACTTCAGAACAGACCAAGAACACTGAGTAGACAAATCAAAGAGTCCTGAATCAGTCACCTGAGGCTAAGGCTGCCAGTAGTTAGATGACTGACAGAGAAATTGTTGGCTAAAGTAATATCATTTTCTTTCTCATTGCAGAGCTTAGCTGGACTAGAACTTCATTTCAAGACTGAATAACATTTAACTTTAGATAGTTAAGTATAGATACCCATGCTGTGAACTATGCGCTTGGAAGTATGTAACTGATACAGAGTTCTATTTGATGCAAAGCAGACACCTCCAGCCTATCAGCTAAACTGCCCTCTAGATGCCATTGACTTGACTGGAAGATCTGCACTGGTTGTAATGGGACACAGGCATAAATGCTTCAGTTTCTGCATGGTAAGTTAACTCCCCCACTCCTTTTCTGCCCTTGAAAAGCAAGGTCAACATRTCCCTACCAATACCCAACTCCCACAGGATTTTTTCTCAAATCTTTAGCTGCTGCCACCATTCTGATAGTGGAATCCAGGTAATTTTTGAAGGGAACATGGGATCAAACAAACCATTCAAGCCATCTTCAAAAATAATTCTAGAAAACATACCTGTACATAATACCCAGTGTAGACTCCCTGTGTTTTATCAAACTCACTCTTCCATCATTCCCGCGTTTGTGCTGATTGGACACACTGCAGATTTGTACTACAACTTCCCAGAGATCTTTAGCTGTGCGCCTACTTTCTTTGGGACCTGGAAGTTCCTTGCATGTAGCAGCCAGCAACTGGCCCAGCTATGCAATGCAACAGAAAATATACAGTTACTAAGGCTCCTCTGCRTATCATCTACAGCRAAGGAATTACTGCCATTTAAAATGRCTAAGTAGGTGATCTTAAATTACCAACTACAAAGCATTGTGACTAAATTTTGCAGAGAACACTGATGAAGAAGCTGGAAAATAGAGATTAAACAGAACACTTGTCCATTTATCAGCTTCCTTGGTGTGTGTTTCATTACTACAGGCTCCACAAAACAAATTTACATATTGCATAAAATCTACACCCCATAAAACTGAAGACTGACTCTTTAAAACTCACTAAACTTCCATATAGTAACTAGTTTTAACTGAAACTGGCACAGTGTTATACAAAATAGCTGAACCC
Organism: Malurus melanocephalus; assembly: GCF_030028575.1. Classification (NCBI taxonomy): domain Eukaryota; kingdom Metazoa; phylum Chordata; class Aves; order Passeriformes; family Maluridae; genus Malurus; species Malurus melanocephalus. The sequence goes on from NW_026623355.1 coordinate 110,526, forward strand.
CAAAATGGAAATTAGGAAATATCACAGGTAAACAAAGCAGAGTAAAAATCAACCTGTCCTGTAATATGACCTGCCTTCTGCTCCATGGCCTAACTTTGAAGCAGAAACATTGCTTTTAAACAATTCCAAAAACAAAGTTTCAAAGAAGTCAGTGTTTGAATGTCTCCAAAAATTCAACACTGGTATTGGGTTAAAGAAGGAACCATTACAGTCCATTTGGAATACAAGTATCTTAGGAAAAGAAGCTAGACATGAAACCTGACATTTGCACACTTGTGATACTTCCTACATAAATCTAGGCTGAGTCCCAGCTGAGAGTTCTTTAGGTTAGTGCTACAGGGTTTCATACAGCTCAGGGATCATAACCTCACAGACTTGATAGAACTCAACCTGGCAGCTAACAAGGGCCAAGCTAGCTTGTTTCATGTACTCCTCCAGCACAGCTTCCATGTTTTTTGTCAACTGCTAAACAGGCTTGTTGCTTAGACCTACTATCTTCTACTCCATACTTAATTCCTTACAGCCACAAAGCCCCACACTCTTGAGCAGAAGGGTACTTGCTTTGAAAAGTACAAAAGAATTCAACAGAAAAAAATCAATTACAGTCTGAGAAAGCTTTGAGAATGAGCATTTCTTACCTTCACATAAGGATTAGTTTGAACTAGAGATAATGGAACTTGCATGGTCAAATACTCGTTCTCACACCAGTTCAACAAGAAGGCAACACATTCTTCAGCTATAACTTGTCGAAGAGGAATATCTAAAAGAAAAGGGATTCTTTGCTTAGTGATTTTTTTTTTAGAAAACAGTGTTGTATGAAAACAACCAAATCCCATTCTCTCTAACCCGCTGTTTTTGTTCCACAGCTGTCATAGGAAAATACGGTGCTTAGCCCTACAAGAGACATCACCTCTGGAAATTAGGAGGAACAAGAGTTTCCTCTGATCACAAAAGTACTATGTTACTCCCTCATTGTGAAATCAGGRGAAAGCTTTAACAACCAGCAAGGTTTTTCAAGTAAAAGTGCAGACATGTTTATCCTGTTCAAGTCCTTTCAGTGGCACTGAACAGAAACTGATGTTTAGCAACAGGCAGGCATCATTCTTATTTCCAGCTTCTAAAAACCAATGAAACTTCTAAAGACTTAATAAAATCAATGTCAAAGCCACTGTTCTTTTTCCACTTATACCTAAATAGTAAATCTGCAACACAAAATTGTTTAATTTTGTTGTGGTGKTTCCCCCTTCTCTCAAGGTTTGTGCTTTACTGTGTCCTAGGAAAGACAGCAATATACTTACCAGGKACTCTCATTTCCAAATATCCTCGGACTCTGCTTATAAGATCAGAAGGAGGACGTTCTCCAGAAGCACCAGGTCCAGCTTCATGAGTGTAAATATCCAAAAGTAGCATTTCATTCAGCATGACTTGACGGAGCTTTGGAGAAAATTCTGTCACAAGCTCCAAGCAAGCAGCAAAAAGCTGTTTAGCATGGACAAAATCCTGCAATAAAAATTATATGCATTAATGATTCCTAATGAATTCATAAGGGAAAACACTATGAGCTAAACTGCCATTCACAGCTCTATCCTGGCTGAACCAGCTGAAGTATCTGTTTCCATCAGCATTACTCAAGTATCTCACAGTGTGGACTTGCTATTAAGCTTAAGAATTCCAGATTTTTTTTGAAAACAAAACAAGAAGTTTAAGCAAAACCATACCAGAACCAATAACTGGCATGTTTGGTATAACATTGTTTTAGCTGCAGTTTAGAAAACTYGTCAATTATAAGGAAAATAAAACAGCATTCCAATAATTTCCTTACCTAAAACACTCCTYCAAAAGAAGAGTGCTTTATTTCACTAAGTCAAATCACCACTGGGTTTAGATGCCACATGATTTAGAACATCATAATAAAACTTCATATGAATGAAACTATCTCCAGGCCCAACTCAGTGGAAAGCCATTATTTGTGCCCTGATGATGGAACTCTGAGATGCAGAAATATTTAACCATTATATAACACATGGAGCTTGTTACACCACCTCCTTCACCTCCCAGTTCTTCAGTTCATTTTTTTTTTTTTTGGAAAAAGGGCTTCCCAAATTTTCCATTTTGTTAAGATTCAATTGTCCAAACCAACCCRCAAACTCAGACAGCTTGCTCACCTTAATGGCACAGCAGTGTAATCCCTTCGCCATCAGGATGTAGACCAAATCCCTAGTGAGACTGTCTTTGATTCCTAAAATAACATTGCCGTAAACATTTGGTACTTCCCACTGGGAGAGAAACGCATAGGACATTTGCATAGAAACAAGTTTTAGAATTCACATCACTGCTTAAAACACTACAAACAAACCCCGAATATTGAAAATTACTGCCAACTCTTCTGTCTTTACATCTAATCACAAGGAATGTATGGCTCATTTAGAAGTACAATAAAAATGTCTGACTACCCTTTGTTCACACTCTGAATATGCAATAATTAAGGGGAGGAACCAAAATGAAAGACAAGAAATCTTAAGATCTTCCTCTCTTCTGCTCCCACCCTCTAATAACAGAAATTTMAGCTAAAACAATATTGCTATCTATCAGAACACTAAAAGCAAAAGCTGTGAAAACATCTTTTCTCACAACAAAAGCTTGTGATACAGCCAGTAATTCCTTAAAACTAAGCTTATAGGTTTTGTTGTAATACTCTTCACACAGAACCTGAGAGTAGATATGTATCATCATTCTTATTAAAACACCAGTATGCAGAGAGAAAAGATAAGGCACCCTAAGGATCTATGAGAAAATGTTTATTGTTCATTGCAGTATGATATCTAACCAGTCCTTCAATTTATAGCCTYTCGTGACCACATGAATTAAGTTACCTTATTACAAATTGTCCAGAATTGGCGTTCTGAGGTCATACCATGCAACTCGATTAAGATCTGGCGAATCCTCCAAGGATCCACWGACAGTATGAGCTGATGTTCAAGCTGGCCAATATTGACGCTTGCTGAAGCTAGAAGAAAAGCAACCAGGTCTCCAGTGCRTTTCTTCTCAAACTATATACTAAAGAATTATAAGTATCTAACATTTGAATCATAACATAGTAAGAACAGCAGATACATTATGCTTCCWTAGGTCCAGCCATCCTTTTGTGCCCTTCCACGAACACCTTGTGCTACTTTCCCAGCATCCTGACCTAGAGGGCTGCTTGCAACCCCCCTTCCTCACTCCAGCAGCTCCGAGTTCTCTTGCTACAGTAACAACAGGTTCAAGATCTGCTTCAAAAGCACATTCCAATACTGCTTTACTGAAAACACATTTTTTTCTTCACTGGCTTAACTTACTGCARGACTGCATTAGAGCTGAAAAGCTAAGGTCCTTCCAGCTTCAGTCACCATCTGGCACCTCTTGTTAGCTTTGACTTGTGCAGCTGCACAGACTTGTGCAGTTGCATCAGGGAAATTAGCTGGTTCAAAAGATCTGTGTTTTACTTCAAYAGGTTTAAAACTTTATTCAAATGGCACTCCTGGTCCAGCCTAYCACACAGTCACATCATCATTAGTGTATGTAAGTCCAGAGCCAGGTTTCCTTTCTGGAAACAGCTACTACAGCCACATTTGGTTCAAACTAACACCACACTCTCTCAYTTGGTCGCCTAGAACACATTCATTAGAGCTTATCTATTACTTGCTTGTATCTCAAGTGAGTGTAACAGCCACATTCTTGAACAACAACATGCACTAAAGAACAACAGAAATATTCTCTCTAAAAACGTTGTCTCTAAACTTTTTTGAGAACAGACCTGCACTTAGTAACCTCACAGTTTTCCTCATGGAAACAGGGCATTGTCTGCTTATAAATTAATGAAAATGCTGTGAAAATTACCTGGGATATCATAAAATGAAGTCACAGGTTTTGTGCACAGGTTGATTCGAGGAGATCTCTTCCGCATTTGGTCAATGAGAAGCTTCCGTTCGTCATCTTTCAGCAGTTTCATGAAAAGCTCATGAGATGAAATCATGAAGACAAACTGAAGATCCTCCATGCCCAAACACAAATTTCTAAACAACATCAGCAGGAAGAAAGTGCTTATTTTTCCAGTTGTAAGTTCTTGAAATATTCATTGTGCTGTATTATATTGCTTACAAAGTGCAAATTCATGCTRTCTTAATATGGGTACATACTTGAGAAACGCTGCCATTCTTCTCTTCAGTTCTTCAGAAGCGTTTTCCAAGTTTATTGACCCTGAACAAACCTGTAAAAGAAAGTAGAAAAGAACTGAGTAGCCCCCTTTTACACTAACAATACATAGTTACACTGTTACCAACTAGCTTTCTCTCTACAAGTAGTAACAGCCAGTAAACCTCTGCATAAAGCAAGGCAACAAAGTTATAGAATCATAGTATGGTTTGGGTTGGAAGAGGACCATCCAATTTAAACCTCCCTGCCACGGGCCAGGACACCTTCCATTAGAACACGTTSCTCAAAGCCCCATCCAGCCTTGAACACTTCCAGGCATGGGGCATCCACAGATTCTCTGGGCAACCTGTTCCAGTGCCTCACCACCCTCACTGTAAAGAATTTCCTTCTAATATTTAATATAAACCTCTCATTTTCAGTTTGAACCCATTACCCTTGTCCTGTCCCTCAATGTCCCTGCAAAAATCCCTCTCCAGCTTTCTTCTAGTCCCCTTTAGGTACTTGAAGGTGCTCCAAGATTCCCTTGGAGCCTTCTCTTCTCCAGGCTAAACAACCCCAACTCTTTTGGCCTGTCTGTAATTTGTTGCTTTGATAATTTTTGAATTTGGTTAAGAGCTGTTGGGTGTGACCATGTGCAGAATTGCTGGGTGATYAGCATAATTCATCTAGAATCAAAAYAGTATTTCTGTTTTGTTTTATGTAACCCCATCATGACTCTAACTGTAGAGATGAGACCAGCCCTCAAGGGTTGCTGGTAAGCCAAAGAAAGCAARATTAAGATTTGACTGACAAAGTCTGATAAAACCTCAGTACAACTCGTGAAATAAGACTATCTCTGAAGGAAACCTGACAAATGCAGTCACCATCACACACGGATCAGTTTCCCTCAACCTGTGTGCAAGTTAGGATGTTTCAGACACCTGTGATCTTCCCTCGGACATAATTCACATTCCTTTTTCCTACTCTTCTGGTATAGAGGTGCAGTGATGCTGAGTGCCACACTATCAGTCAGCCTCACAAGATCATTTAGTACACGAGCTTAAAATTAAAATTTTTTAAGTGCAAAACAGTAAGATTCACTAGGACTTGAGTTTTCTTAAAAAACAGCAGTTGAAAGATAACTAGGTAATTAAATTTAACTGCCAGCTTGCAAGAATTTTTTTTTCTAAATATGTTTCATTCCTAATTTGAGCAGTTGATCTAAGCTTTTAATTGCTCTGCAGTATTGAGTACTGTCAAGTTTTGCTACATGCTTGAAGAGAAAAAATACAAGGCTCAAAATAATAAAAGATAYTAAAATAACAGCAAAGCAATAAAAGGATTAGGTATAGTTTGAGCAGTAATGGTTTTCTAAAAAGCTTTATTAAGGGTAGCAGTTTAGGTCTCACACATAACAGTAACTCAGGATTACTTCATGACATACTAACTGCTACAACAAAGCTGGTAAGGGAACAGTGGTCCTTTTCCACAGATACTTTTTCTACTCATTCTCTGTCTCGGAAAACTTGATTCTTTGTTCCTTGAAAACAAATATYCAGCAATGTCTCCATATAATTTAATGATGTCAGGAACAGCAACAATTTTAAATACTGACTGAAGCAACAGCTCACCACTGGCTCCTTCAATCACAGTTATATGGGGAAAAATCTTTCACTAAATACCATTTTCACTTCTAATTTTAGATKAATTTTTTACCTCAAGAAGGAAGTCTATTTTCTCTTTGCTGGGTTTCAGAAACAGTTGACAAAACTGAATATCAATTATTCGATCTTGCAATACATCACAGACTGTGTTGCACACACAGACTTTGAAACAGACTTCATCCAGAGCATCGTTCCTGCATGAACACAAAATTGAAGATCACAGGATATCTCTGACAAACAAAGAATGGTATCACAGAGGTGAAAAAAATATTTAAGAAAATCAGAAAAGTGACAGAAGTAAATGTTAATGTTCATTACATATTTCCATATATGGCCACAGTGAGATCCAACCAAAGAAATGCGGTGTAAGATGTAGTTCAGACTATTGTTAACTTCTTGGATATAAGTAATTTGTTGTTAAAACATTTTACATACTTTCCACAAAAAACATAACCAACAAAAATTGCTCTTCATCATCATTGAGCATTGATCATTATTTAATATCTCACCCTTGCTGTGCTTTTTGGAAGAGTTCTCTCAGCACTGATTGTCTGAATTGTTCAGGTAAACTGAGGGTTAGGTTATCTTCAAGAAATATCTTCACTAAGTCCTGTAACAAAAATACAGTTGGAATAGTCAATGTATAATGCAAAAGAAACAGATAGAAATTTATTTTATCTGGTAAAAATTATCAAATTAAAAGAAGCAGCTTGCATACATATTTAATATTAAAATTAATTGAACAATCAGAAAGGRATCAAATAACAAAAAAAAGTTCTATATTATCAGAAAAATCTAAGAAAAAAACCAAAACAAACTTGCACATCTAGGTAGCAACATTCCCTGAAACCCAAAGAATTAGAATCTACCTAAAAATCCCTTATCTCAACTGGCAGGAATTGTTTACAGTTGTATGGAATCCAAGATATTTTAATCTAATATGTACCAGATTGTTATATTCCTAAACATATAGGATTTAAAAACAGTATGTTAGTGGTTAAATTATCATTTAAAATTTCTTAAAATCTGTACCAGTTAAGATGGAATCATCTACATAGAATGGTAGAAAACCCCCTCAAATATATGSGGGTTTATTTAGGCATCCTACCTGATATTTGCCAGTTTTCATACAGCTGTGAATTTTACTATATGGAGTTGCCTGTTGAGATGCATCATCAGAAGATGAGGTAAGAACTTCACACGCTTGGCAATACCCAGCTAAACGTTCTTCATCTATGGTACAATGAAGTGATGATGAGCCATTCTGAAAAGTAAGAGTTAAATCAGATCTTAGTAGCCAAAATACTATGAAACATATACTTAATTCAGAAACAGAAACTCACAATTTCCCCAAGTAACAACAAAGGAACAAAAGAATGTGCATGTACACAATTTAAATAAAAATCGGAGTTTGGCAGTTTTGGAAATAAGAATATGAAGCAAAATAAAAATCAAAGCATACCTTATATATTAAAACGTACTTTTAAAAAAGATTAGAACGTAGGCAATCTGATTTCCAAGGGGAAGTTAGATTAAAAAAAAAAAAAAAAAAAAAAAGGAAATGCGCTATGGTTACCTTCCTCAAAAACACATCACCACCATGGATGCAGAATGTACTGTTCAGTCGAGTTAGTGTTAGCCTTGGAGATGTTATTTCTGGATTTTTTGCATAAATACAATTTGTGTAAAAGAATACTCATTACAAAATGTAGAACAAAACGGCAATATAGTGCAACCAATTAATATAATTTCAAACCAGGCACAATGTGGAAAAATAAAATTTCTACCAAACTTCAGGAAGTCTCTTTAAAAACTCTATGTACCATTARGAGTTATTAGACTGTTAAAGAAGGAATTAATAATTTAGACAAAGTGTTTTCCACAAAGAGTTGGAAACACATGCTAAAAGAACACTTGTTACCTTTGCAATCAATTCCTTTGTTTTRAAAAACTTCTCTTTAGCCTTTTCATGAACAGCTACATTTGTAGATCCTTGCTGGAAATAGATTGCACCCAAATCATAGCAGACCTGCAAACAGCACTGATATCAAACACACGGTCTTGGGCCTTTATGTAATGTTTCAAGTCAAGATTAAGTATTTCAGTCCAAATGTTGCACGCACTTTAAATTATTCCTATTTTTAACTTATGTATCAACATACTGCACACCTTTCCCCAAATACTTCAAATGCTTTCTCTTTAACTGCAAACTCAGTMTGAGTAATTCTGCACAAGCATTATAAAATTAAAGAATAATTTTCCCATAATCATTGAAAACAACACAATTAGCTCTCCTTGTCATACAATGGGTTATTTCARGGGAATGAGTGGGCAAAAACGAGACAGTGTGAAGCAACAATATTTGCAGTGAAAAAAAGGTTCTATTAATGTAAAAATGAAGCCAGTATTATCTCATTGCATTACAACAAAAAAAAACCAACAAAACTCAAAAATCAAACAAAAAACAAACAAAACACCCCCCCAACAAATAAAAAACCCAAATACAACAAAAACAACCAAAAAAACCCAAAACAAAAAACCCCAAACAAAACAGAACCAAAATACACTCCACAGGGAACATTAGCAGAAAAATACTGCAATTTACCTCAAAATTATTACTTAACACTTTGTCTAAAGAAACAGATATAAATTGAAAGCTTTAATACAAAATGGAAGCTACCTGGCACTGTAACTCCTCTGCACTGATTTTCAGTCCAGCTGTGGAACTCTCTGTTTCTCCATTCACCATACCAGGTTCCATGGCCAATAAATCCAGAGTTCTTATRGTATGGACATAAAGATCTTTGTTTAATTTAAGTGCTCCTTCTAGGACCAGGATGGAATCAGCAGCCTGCTCCTTCAACTGTAATAGTTCAAATTCATTAAAAGAATTAACCTCTTGGTTTTGAGTTTAACTCTGGGTTCAAGTTAATGCTAGAATTTTAACAGTTCAGTAAAAGGTCAGTTTTTAAAAAAGTTTTTATACAACTGTTCTATTGCCATGTAGAATCAGCTTCTGTATTTCTTGTGCAACAAAGAAATTAATATTTACATGCAAATTCGAGCAAAAATAAGAAGGGAAAAGAGTCTCACCACTTTTAAAATATTTTCAGTTAGTTCCTTTTCTTGCTGAATCTGGTTCATACTGCAAGTTAGAGAGAAGAGGTCAAGAGTTCAGTTATAAAGCAGGCCTACATGTAATTTTATTTCATGTTTTACATCACAATAAYTCATTCATACTAAGTTTTGCTTAACTACATTTTAATCATCGTTGTGAAGGACCACTGACTGATCTTAACTACCTATATCTGAAATACTTGGTTCAATAAAACAAGAAGTTGCAAAGTTGTCATTGCCTTTTTTGAGATCAGATTGCTAATTGCAATTCAATAGCAAAACAATCATGAAGAAATCAGCTTTCACACCCTCAAGTCTCTTAAAGCTTCAACATTTAAATCTTCTCAAACATGTGGCTGGGGCAAAAGTGTTTCTGTGTTTATGTAAAAAATWAGAAGTATTTTAAAATTATTTTCCCACAGGTTTTTTTTTTTTAATAATTCAGGATCAGATTCTGATAGACACAGGACAATACAAGTAAAATGCAGAGTAGCAGTAGCATGTTTAATCAACCCATTTAACAGACTCTCTCAAACAAGTATGGTCTAATGTTTACGTATAAAATTAACACAAAACATATGAAAACTAGCACTTAGATATTTTCAACTTTTGGAGAAAGTTGTAACCTAAAAGTAAATTCCAAGAACAAGTTGTAACTAAATACTCACAGSTTCTAGAACGCAAAACACAAAACTGATTTAAATTACAAATTACTGCCTAATGAAGCAAATRAAAATGCTTCACTATTTCTCAGGTTATCATGCACAATGCATAAAACAACCATATTAGGCAAGCTACTGTAAGTGAAAAGAGGATGCAAGAAACCTATCTAAACCAGAACATAAGTATTCTGCCAAGGCAAATTGTCATCTCCCTTCGTCCCGTGATTTTTCATGCAACTACAAAGTCATTATAAATTCCAAGAGATTATAACATTGACAGAGCAGAATAACAGACAAGTATATGTTTCAAGCATGTCTGACAGGAAAGTAAGAACATACTTTAAATAAATCCAAGTTTTCCACGTTACAACTAGACATTTTAAGCAACAGTACATTATTAAAATGATTTAATTCACTTASATATTACATTCCTGATTGTAAAATACCCACAAGATCCAAATTAATTATATCTGTAACTTACACATTTAACTGAGGTGGACCGGGTTTCGCTTGCTTTACAGGAAAACTGCTTTGAACAATGGTCCTTATGGCCCTAYATAGGGGGAAAAAAATTAAGTAAATAATGGTATTAGCCTCAGAAGTGTAATTAGCAGATTACAGGCCTCTAGATAACAGCAGCTTACCATTTCAGATACACTACACCATTAGAATACATCCTTTATTCAAGAACACATCTARAAATGCTCTTATGCCCATAAAAAAACTAAAAGACATGAGGATTTTTATAAGGTGAGAGTTCAAACTACTACCTTGACTATTTTTTAGGGAAGAAAACCAGTTCTAGAACAGCTTTTCAGACTCAACTCCTTCACTATAACCTAGCAACAGATCACAGTATTATTAGTACCTTGAAATTCTTTCATTTTCTATATATAATTATACAGATAGAAAAAAACATTGTTTTGGTATATAATGGTTTTACATTATTGCCTTCTAGTAGTTTACCATCTGTTGTAGAGTATTATTGCCATTGCAGTGGTTGGGGGTAAGCTGGACAGGTCTACATCCACATGTTTAGTTCCCGGGGGGACTTTGCTGATACACAGAAGTTCATTCAGTAGCATGTTCAATACAGGAACAGATAAGCTATTAAAAAATAAAGGACAGAGAATCATATACTTCTTGGGGTAGATCCACTTATAGAATGTTAAACAATACACACTACTATTCAGTACTGGATTATTACTTAACATCTCATGGATGCAAAGACAGTATGTTTATCTGGCATTTGAGATCACGTAYGTAGTTACCAGTATCAGCTGCATAAATTAAGCCCAAGCAGATGGTTGCTGTGACAGCTGAATTATTACTCTTCACCACTGCATTAGCCCACACAGGCACCTTACCKGAATAATCCAGTCACCTATAACAGCACAACCCAGCTAATAAATTCTTTCAAAGCAGACCATACTCCCCAAAGGTAAACATCCCATTTCCACCAYAAATGAAATTTCACTCACATAAAGTGAAGTTAAGACTAGGAACTTTATGAATAGAGCTTAAGTAAAATACACATCAGCTGGGACAGAACTCTCTTGAATAAAATGAGAAGACATGCAGGCTGGACTGCACTACTCCAAGCCTTCGTGGTATAATTTAAAACAAGTAAAAGACTATTTCTAATTTAGACATTTGAAATTAGATCAGCTACTGCCAAAGYACCTTTGATCTTGTGAAAAGTTTGCATTCTTTGCAACCAGTATTGAAAACAGCCAGTGAAACTACACTTTCAGCAACTAAAGCCAGGATTTCTCTTTAGCAAATTTTAGGTCATATGTTTTATCAGGAGCATTCTATAAGGAGCAGCTGAGGGAGCTGGGGTTGTTTACCCAGAAGAAAAGAAGGTTCAGAGGGGACCTTATCACTCTCTACAACTCCTTGAAAAGGAGGTTGAAGCAAGGGGGTCTTCAGACTCTTTTCTCAGGCAACAAATAACAGGATGACAGGAAATGGCCTCAAGTTGTGTCAGAGGATGTTTAGATTGAATTTTAGGAACCATTTTTCACCAAATGGATGGTCAGGCATTGGAATGGGCTGCCCAGGGAAGCAGTTGAGTCACCATCATACCTTGAAGGTATTTAAATTACATGTAGATGCAGTGCTTAGGGACATGGTTTAGTGGTGGACTGGACAGTGTCAGGTAAAAGGTTGTCCTCAAGGATTTTAAAGYTCCTTTCCAGCCTAAATAAYTCTACAATTCTATGCAAGTTAGAAGCAGGGCAGTTATTGCACCCCCGAGACTTCACATTAAATTACATGTAAAGGGACTGGTGTGAATGAATAAAGAACTTCTGTCATTACCCAAGGGTAAACAGCCGAGTGTAAACAAGAGTGTAACAAGAACYATTCGGACACTATCCTGTGCCTTGTGCTCTGGGATGACCCTGCTTGAGCAGGGAGATTGGACCAGATGACCCTCTGTGATCTGTTCCAACCTGCCCCATTCTGTGATTCTGTGAAGTGCAGCTGTCTAATGTGCATAGCACTGCCAAAGTGAAGCAGTTCCCCACTGTAATAGCTCATCAGACCATTCTTCAGCTGAAATTTCCAAAGGGAAGATGCAAAGGTGCGGTTTGCTTATTTCAACCACAGTCATTTCAGTAACCTAATTCACAGATATATGGAGTTCTTGACATCAACAAAACTGGAGCAAGACATGGCAAAATGAGGAAACTTATGCTAGTTTTGTCACTGAAGAAAACATAATCTCCAATTCACCTTAATTCAGTTTACATGTACATATCTTAWTGTCTAAGACATGCTATTTTTCCTCTAAACCGTGTTGATTTGTTCAGAYACGCTGATATTAACAAAACCCTTTCCTAACTTACAGCTGAAACCAAACTTGGTTTCTATTGTCATACCCAARACTATACTTGAGACAAGGAAGACTGTCAGAAAAGCAAGCAAAACAGATTTCCATTTTTTTAAATAAATATCTCAAGCCACTTCAATTTAATAAATTCAGTATGAAGGTGTACAGACTATACCTTTTTTCTAATACATCCAAATCCCACTTCAGATGAGCAGCAACTTTGAGAGCAAGAAGTTTTAAAATSCGGTTTCTTTTGTTATCAGGTGGTGGCTGGACTTGGTTCTGCTCATTCACTGATGGTTTTGAAGCTTGTTCCAAGAATTGAACAATCAGCTGCACAGGTGGCGGATCTGCAAAATAACACAGCCACTCCTCAAATTCTTTGTAAGCCCAGAATTAATTTTTTTTTTTTCAGTTATGAACAGGGTTTTCATATCCTTGGTGTTTATACTGCTAACATTGTTACCTGGGAGATTTTAGTCCCAAATGGTGYCCTGCATATGCTGAGGCAAATCAGACTATTAACATATCTTTGCTTAACTTTAAAGTTCACTTGACCATAGTAACCACACTCTCACATTTCTAATTATTTTTATTATTTTTCATTAATTATATTTCAATATGGGCATTTACTGAAAACAAATGCTGCTATGAAACCACTTGTGAGCTGTTGTAAAAACTAGATATCCACTTGAAATACTCCTCTTCATTGAAAGTTTATTTACAAGCAACTGCTGGTACTTCTGAATACATTTAGAAAATACTTGCAGATAGATTAAAAAAAAACCAAACCAAAACAAAACAAAACAAAAACCAACAAAAAAAAGGATCCAAATCTCTCCCTCACAATAAGACAGCCAATACCTGTGAGCTCTTTTAAAAAGAGAGGCCAAACCGTAACTATTATACTCTCACTGAACTTTGTGAAACATAAAACAAATATTACTAATTTCCTTAATTAAGTGCAAAATACAGTATAAAATCTAAGATCTAAGCTAGATTAGCTTAAATTCACTTTTTGTAGAGGCAACACTGGGCCAGGTTTTCCTGTTTCCTCCATCTCCTCACAGAATTCGACTACCACTTATGATCGTCAAAAGATCAGCTACTTTAAAATATGGTCACTTTCTTAYAATACATCAGACCAGATTTCTATTTATTCCAGGTCCTAAGAGCAATTTCAGCACTGAACCTTTCGGAGGACTTCAGCTCCTGGCACTAACAAGACTCCAGTGGAAGAAAACCAGCTGCGAACTGCAATGATATTGACAAGCAGCACTGCCCACCGCACAAATAAACAACTTAAACGCTTCCGCTCACAATATTCACATATGCGAAAGAAGAAGCGATCTACCAGACAAGAAAGACAGAGAAATTAAGCTATTAAATAGAAAAGATAATGTGAAGCGAGAAAAACCGCGTCAATTGCCGGCAGTAAATGCCGCCGCACATCCCCGGGCAGTGGCCGGCTCCCTCTGCTCCCCACTCCCCAGCACCGCACCAGAGCCCACCGAACCGACACCTCACAGCCCCCGCGAGTGATCCTGCCCAGAACAAGCCCGGGAGCGGGGCCGGGCCAAACCCGAGGCCGAGAGAGGGCGGCGGCCAGCAGGGCACGCACCGGGAGAGGGCTTCTGCAGGTGCTGCTCCAGCAGCGCCTCCTCCAGCACAAACTCGAACCACGAGGTCTGCGGTGGCGTGCATGGCCGGCTGGAGGTGGCGGCTTCCCGGTCCGCCGCCTCCGCGCTCATGCCGGCCGCTGGACAGAGACCCCCACAAACAAGCCCTCAGCATCCACGGGCACCCAGAGCAGCACAAGATGGCCGCCGGCCCCGCCCCTCAGAGGCGGCCCCGCGCAGGGCCCGCCCGCCGCAGCGCGCACAGCAATGGCGCCCATGGGGCAGCGCCTACTGCTGTTCCGCGGCCGGGCCCTGCCCGCGCAACCTGGACGGGCGTGTCGGCGGAGCAGCCTGGCTCTCTTACGGAATYGGCGTTTTTCGTTCCGAAATCACTAGTTCGGTGCATATCCCCTGCCACCCGCCGCAGCTGTCCCTCCGCCTGCGCATCCACCGCCGCCCTGTCCCGGCAGGGAGCACTCAGGCCGATAAATGGCTCATCCTCCATGCTCCTGCCCATATACACCCTAATGTCTCATGAAAGGGTAAAGAAATGACGAGGCAGATTTAAATCACGGAATCATAGAACGTTAAGGAGTTGGAATGGACCTTAAGGATCATCTAGTCCCAGCCACTCCTGCCATGGGCAGAGACACCTCCCACCAGACCAGGTTCTCAGAGCCCCATCCAACCTGGCCTTGAACACTTGCACGGTTGGGACATCCACAACCTCCCTGGACAACCTGTTCCACTGTCTCACTCCCCTCACAGCTGACAGGAAAGATGTCTTTACAAATGACTGGATGGGTGAGGGTCTTCAGGAGAAATKGGTGTTCTGTCTTTGAAATGAGTCTCTAGGAACATCAAGCGACCTGGGTTCATTACAGAACCCAAGCGGTTCTAAACGCCTAAACTTTAAGGTAATAGGAGAAATGAGTCTGTGCAAAGTCTGTTGCAAAATCCAGATAGCCTGGACTTCTAAACTCCGGGAGAAAATGRTCCGTGTTCAAGGGGGAGTGTGTGGTAGATTGTTCAGGAAGGCTGTACTAGAACATAGTACTTCCTAGTATGTCAGCCAGTGGGGAGGGGAAGAGAGCAACATGTGGTCGGGAGTTTAGGATAAAAGAAGGATGTGTCCTCTGAAACTTCGAAAGAGACCCCACAGGGGAATGGCCTAGTGGACTCKCTCCCTCTATTCGAATRAAGTTGCAGGACTCCTCTGTWTGCTTTGTGGACACTGGCATTTCAGTGTGGCTTTTCTGCACACAGTAAAGAATTTTTCCGARTATTTAACCTGAATTTYCCCTCTTTCCCTTTGTGCACACTCCTCCTTATGCTATCACTACAGYTCCTGAYAAAGAATCCTTCTCCACTGTAGGCTCCCTTCTGATTCTGAAAGGCTGCTRTGATGTCTCCACACAACCTTCTCTTCTCCAGGCTTAACAGCTCCARCTTTCTCAGCCTGTCTTTGTAGTGGGGATGCTCCAGTCCTCTTACGAACTTCATGGCTCTCCTCTGGACTTGCTCCAGCATCTCCATGTCCTTCTTAAGAATGAAGTGGCTGAAGCACTATTTTTCAGTGCWAACYACTTCCACTGTTATTAAGGTGCCARTATTTGCMTAGTTCATGTCTGACCATGCCACTGTCTCAAGCRTAACTAGCCAGGAGCTGGTTCTCAAGCTTTTCAGGTATCCCTGTTCTTCGAACATTCATATCCTGGGGAGAAGCAGGATGACTAGCAGAAGTTTTTATCTWTTTCAGTAATTTGGCTGAATTTCTCTAACATTTTGCCAAGAGAAGAGTTCACAAAGGCTACACAGGAGGTTGGCAGTACTAGAGAAAAGTTTTTCATCCAGAGGATGGTTGGACAGTGGAACAGGCTCCCCAGGGAAGTAGTCACAGCACCAAGCCTGGCAGTTCAAGAAGTGTTTGAACAATGCTGTCAGACAAATTGTGTGACTTCTGGGGCTGTCATGTATGGCTGTCAGCTATAAGCATTCTGCATTTTGTTATAAGTGACTCAACGAGATAAAGTTCTTCTTTCTCATCTTCTGTGAAGTCCATTACATGTCCTGAGTTCAATGCAATTTATCTTCTGTCATGTATATTGTTTTGTGTGTTCACTTATTTAAGAGAAAAAGTTGACTACTGCTTCGGCTTTCCTGAGTTATTGTTTAATGCATCCATATATAAAATGTTCCATTTCAGAATATGGATTACAAAATAATCCTYGGGGAGATCATAGCTTGTTGGGATGTTTTTTGGCACATTGTTCATATTCGTCTCTTTTGGAAGAGACAGTTTACCAATACTTATGCCATGCTTTGCTTGATAGCAAGCTCAGAAGAGGCAACTTAATAAAGAGCAATAAAAATGTATATGCCCTTCATGAAAATGTTGTAAGGATTCAACACTTTGAAAAGTCACCTTATTCAAGTTCCATGSTTCAGCAGTTTTCATTTGCAGCAACAACATATGTAATGTCCCCTGGTGTAAGAAATGTTGTAGTTTCTTACCATACTACACATACATCTTGAGAAAGGAGGAAAAATTTACATTAATCAAGATGTAGCYATATGTTAATATACCCACTATATTTGGTTTTTATGACTTTGTAAGAATAATCAGTGCCCAGATATGTGAGGCTTTGGCATGAAGGAGTGACTCATGCTGACTCGTTCTCCAAATCTTTCTAATAAATATTGCTAATTTAGTGTCRTTGATACAAATAATTTTATTAAATTAATGCAGTTTGTTTTATTCAGTTTACATGGTATTTTTGTTCAATCAATTTTCAATGTAAACTATTTGTTCTAATAGTATCAAAATCTTACTTCTAGGTACAAAACTATTTTACATTTGCATTCTTTATGCCAAGGAAAATGTTGAAGAGTAATCAAAGATCTAATTTTAAAACATTATATATAAACCAAAACAAGTGTCAAGACTTCAATAATAAAAAACAAATGTCAAGTGTCATGGTAATTAAAAAACCCCACTGAGCTGAAAACATTTAAAAAACCCTTGGCATTTCAGAGCTTACAAGCACTCTGTAAGCATCTGTTAATATCTACACATCACCCCATGCATTGGGAGCTGCCCCACTTCAGAGAGGTTAAGAGAGAAAGGGAGAGAACAAGGTGATTTACCCATGGTCACAAAYGTGAGTGTTCAAGCCAATGTCAGATTTCAGGAGCTTCTGATTCCCTTTTTCCATGCTAAAACCAATCATTTTTTGGAGCACGGGAGTAGGAGGAGGCAAAGGAATAGAGGCTAGGTTTCCCATGCTTTCTGTTTAGAGGATCCCGGTTTTCACAATGACTATCCTGATTGAAAGAATTGAGTTCCAGCTTTTGCCTGGATGCCCTTCTTTCTTGTCTTCACACCTGCCATCAGCYCTTCTATTTTCCAGCTTCACACTTCAAAGAAGTATTCCATGTGAAAAGCAAAGTTGGACATAAAAGTTTACAGAGAAGGAACTTTTTCCAGGTCTCACAACTGCCTTTGAGAATGTAAAATTGTCACAAAGTCATGTTCACAGATGGGATCTTTCTACTGTTTTCCCCCCATTACAGGTAATTAGAAAAAGGGGCGGACAGAAAAAGTCCCACAGATTTGGGCAGCATGTGAGGTGGTGTATGTCATGACATGGAAGAGCAGAGTTTAGGAGGATACAAYAAAAGCTGTCAAGAAACCAGAAATTTAGAATGTTTTATATTTAACATTGGTAATAATTATTTCACAGTCTAAAATTAATTCACTTTAAAAAAAAAAAAAGAATGCCCAACACCTTGTTACCCACCTGATAGGTTTCATATTCATACTAAGGAGAAAATAATTCAAGTTCTTGCATCCAGGATAATTCTAGTAAGTCACTGTGGTCTACACAAATAAAAAAGGATATYATAATACTATGCTATAGATATCCTGCATTCCAAAGTTTTTAAGAAAATTAATGCTTTAAAAGTCTTTGCACTTAAGTAATGAAAYAACTTTGTACAGTGCATATAAAAAAGATCATTCAGAATGTCACTCCTGGGAAAAGTGAGTATATCATGCTATTTTAACTAAAAAGTTGCATCACAGAAGTTACTTAATGTAATTTACATATAAAAAAGGGTATTTTTAAAAGTAGTGTCCATATGTCATGACAATGTGTCCAGTTCCTTTAACTCTGGCTACAAATTTTCATTTGAGACCACATAGAGTTCTTTAAGTTTCTCAAACTTTGACCCCCACTCCTGGAGGCAATCATAATTTAGGTCTTCATCACCACTGATGGAATCTAACGAACTAAGGCTCCCTGCTAGAGAGCATTGCCCTTCCGAGCAGTAAAAATGAATAGTGTCAGCTGGAAGACTCTTTAGATCATTGTCTGCATCCCGTAKGATTTGAGAAACGTATTCCTTGAAGTCTGGGATGCTGGTAACAGCTGATATTGATTGTTTTTGATGTGCWTGTTTTGGGAGTGAGTCTCTCTTTGGGCCAGTTGGTGTCCTGGAGTGTGGAGCAGCTGCTCGCGAGGAGGAGTGGGGAATGTTACGGAGAGGTTTCTTCAGTTCATCTATATCGTAAGCATTCTGGAAACAAAAGGAATGCAAATATCAGACAGAAACAGCTCAAAAGGAAATAGATTCAAAAAATGTTTTRCAACACAAGGCAACATAATACGGAATTCTGTGAGTTTTCTACAAGCTGAAGAAAAGAGAATGCCTAACTCRGAGGACTAAGTTCAGGTAATACCAAATCCTTCCGTGTAATGRTAGTTTTCAGCCAAAGCAACAATGTGTCCAGAGCAGCCCCCTTGAAAGTGACCACACGTGGCCAGCATCATGAAAGATACAGACTGGGTTGAAATAGAAGCCTCCCACTTAAGGGAACTTCAAGTTTAAAAAACAAAAAAAGGCCAATTTGATAATGAGAATAAGTTAACTAAAAGGTCTAGGAAAGGAAAGTGAGAAGAGGTTGGTTTTGCAAATACTGGATTGAAGCTGCACCATACCTGGTCACGTTCTCCACCTCCTTCTTCATTATAATTGAAGACRTTTTCTCTAACATCCTCCCAGCTTTCACGCTCTTCAGGAATGTGGTAAATTCCTCCTTTCCGAAACCCTGAACTTCCCCACTGACTCCACACTGTGTAGGAAACCAAGAGTGCTGGAAGAAATAAAGAACATATTTGTTATATTACATATGATGAAGTATGAAGCATGATAAACAAGTAGTTATATGATTCCTGAGATATTAAATCAATTCTTAATTTGACAGCTAAATTTGCAGGTAAGAAATGAGTATTGTTAATATATAAACAACTAAAATTAATGGATGTAAAGAATAATCTATGTATATTACATCATAAACTTCATTAAAAGGGTATTTTACTTACCTAAAGGAATCCATTTAAATAGAAGGCATTTTGGCCAATCTCTGGCCTTTCACCAATCCTGAGTAAATAAGATACCCAAAGTAAGTAAACCACTGTTTTAATGAAGGTTACAAGTGTAATATAATCATAGAATCTTTGCTATTCTGTGTGTGCAATTTATCAACAAGAACTGKTTTATGGTGTTACTAACTTTTCAGCCAAAGTGCACCTGAAAATGGACACACTGTGAACATCTCTCTTTGCCCCACACTCTTAGTGAGRCTTCTCTGTTTAGATAATAAACTTTCTAGAAGATATCTTTCTAGTATGTGAAGAGCATATACAGCTAYAGGTCCTACCTATTACAAATCTAAGGGCTCAGGGCAGGTAGGAGTTTCAAATGCATCTGGCTGTACACAGAGTTGCACACAAAGATGGAAAACTCTTACTTAAGAAGGATTGAAAGTAAGTGACTCTGKAATAGAAAAGCCCTAAACTTGCTTGAACTGGCATCAAAGCAAGTAAACTGCAACTATGTGCTGTTGTCTGTCACTTAGCATCTTCAAATAGTGATCTCCAGAACAGGTGAAACACTGATCACAACACYCAAAGGTAAAGCAGGCTTAATTCAGTGGAACAAGATACAAGATTAGAAATAAGGGRAAAAGGTACATGATCTCCTACCTAGGAAGACAAGGAGGCACATGCTGATTGCCAGAATAGAGCCAGAGCTGAGTCCAACAGGTCTTCCAGCCTTCACCTGGCTAATTTCACACCATCTTCCCTTGTAACCTTCGGGGCACTGGCAGATAGTCTTGTCTTGGGATTGAACCACACAGGTACCCCCATTCCTACARGTCCAGGGTCCACAAGCAGATGAGGTGCAGTGTCTGAGCCCTGTAAGGGTGTCAGTCACTTCTACTTTCCCAGCTGGGCACCTGAACAAGCAAAGCAGATGATAACTTATAGGCAAACAAAGTATCTGGAGCTCTGTGTTGTTTTGTGTGGTTTGTTGCTGTTTCTTTAAAGCAAATTTTAATTATTTTCAAACAAACCACAAATCCACATTGAAAGTTTGAAATACATGGAAATTCTAACTTAGTGAGCTAGTAGACTTATGATAACGTGGACACACAATCTGGTTTCCTGATCCAAAAGACGCGCAGAAGAGCTTCACTCCTTCCTTAGTAAGGGGACCATCTCCTTCTGACCAGCCTTTTTTCTACATCTGGTCAAAGCCCCAAAAGAAAATGGATAGCTGAGACCAGTRGGAAAAGGGCTAGCAAGCACTTGGTATAAGCTTTGTAACCTTCCTTTGGACCCTGSGGAGAAATGCCATGATCTCCTCAGAATGACCCGTCTTGTCTTTTAGGATTGATCTATTCTCACATGTAATTGGAGAGGCCCTGGAGCTATAGTGTTAGGTCACAGACCTTATTTCTGCAAGCCAAAGAAGAAATTCTACTGAAAAAATTGACAAGACTTCATATTGTTCTCTCACAAGCAGCTTAAAGAAAGGACTGTCCCAAGGCACACTTAAAACCATCTCACAGCCTCTTCTAACAAAGAATCACAGACTTCAGAAGTGCCAAATAGTGTCTGAATTCCAAGAATTAAAGTGGCTCCTCCTCCCAGTCCTGGGAGGAGGCTTTTTTAACAGAAATGACTGTATTTTGATTTGCCTATTTTAATAAATATTTTTAAAATTTTCTTTAAAAAGTGGATCTTCTCCAAGAAACTAACTGTGTAGGACAACAGCTGTTGGGCTTTGGCTCTGACCTTGGGAAGCCAATTTTAGAATCCAGTTTTGTGACAATCTAACTTTGAAAGTCTCAYTGTTTCATACAAATTATGATTAATTTCTACCTCTTTACAGGAAATATATGTAAATATGTATTGTATTTGCAATATTGGTATACCTATATGTGTAAAAACATGTATCTTTTATATACATATACATATATGTATATATCTGTGTGTATACACACACTCTAAGAATATATTAGTATTYTCATACAGAGGACAGACCAAAGCTTTTGCAATCCACCTTTTAWCAAAGGACATCTCACTTTCTCACTGGCCTGTGATCTTCTTGCCATGGAAAAAATGGCAGAGTAATTAGATTACACATCAGACTTGCAGAAAAAGGCAAGTCTAGTCCATGATAGGAGATGACATGGAGACAAGGATTTCTCTTTGGAATAACCCTCTCTGGGCAGCAGCCACAGGGAATTTCATTGTTTGAAGCCAGTTGCTTGGTCAAAGTTGGAAAGAAGGAGCCTCCCAGCCATCCCCAGATGAAAACAAAAGCTTCATGTACCGGCATTCATATTTTCTCCACAGGTCTACACAGAGRAAGGGGCTGTAACAGGGCTGGCTGCTGCAGGCACTGGAATGGCATCCCATGGTGACTCCTTGTCTCCTCAGAATTAATCCATACTCTGTGCTTCTTCCTTCCACGAGGAGCGGCTGACCGTCCAGCTGGACATCACGCATACAACCTGCATCAAAGCAGAGAAGAACACAGAGAAGTGCATTCAGTTAGCTACTTCCCCACTTCAAGCCTTGCCCCCAGCACATAAGCAGGAGAACTTACAGCATTGTAGAAAACTTAAAACATCATTAAAAATATCCTCATAGTCCTTATCCATTTTATTTTAGAAGGAGATTGTCTGCACTACAGAATATGTGTCTATTGTGCTCTGGTCAGTCTGGCCAGATTTAAAATAGTTCTCCAGTATTGGTGTTGTACCAATACCACAGTTCAGWAGAACTATACTAAGAACCAGAAAAACTCTACTAAATTAATCTAAATTTAAGGTACACTCTTAAAAGTCAGGCTGAATAAGAAGCAACAGAATGGAAAAAGCTGTCTTCTTGTTGAGTCACAATCTCAAAATCTCAGTACTCCCCCCCAGGAAATGGAGAAAGAACCACAAATTGCCTTGCAATTCTTTCTCCTCCTGCCAGGAGTTGCTTTGTCTGTTCCTTAAACCCTTCCAAGGCAAAACAGGAGTGAAGATCACACCATCAGTACACTGCTTGAGGCCTTTGGAATGATCTAGTGGAAGTGTCCCTGCCCAAGACAGGGCATTTGGAGCTAGACAATCTTTAAGATCTCTTCCAGCCCATTCTCTGATTCTATGAAACAAAAAACTGAAATGCTATTTTTCAATATTTTCAGGAAATCTCACTTCTTCACTAGAACCAGATACAATGGCAAATAGTTGAACATTGAATTCCCTAGTAAAGGAGGGGCATAGTAGTCTATATGGGAATTGTTACCTATTTAGACTCTCTAATACACTCAAAGATGCTACTTTCAGGCATTTTAGGAATCCATCCCATCACTTACCTTGGAAATCACTCTCTGAATGACTGGGAAGGCGGTTTCCGAGCACGATGCTTGCCCAATCCATTTCAAACCATCTATTCATACCCAAGACAGAGGTGACTTCTTGATCACCTCCACCACCATTAACACGCAGGGTGAATTCATTGTTGTAGCGCTCCATGGTCAGAAGAACCCACTGGCCATTGTTTATACGTAATGTCCTCATCCTCAAAGAGTGATTTTTGTCCCCCAAACTGAAGTTAACRCTAAAGAAACCCTCAACCACCTAGAGGAAAATGATAAAGACTTTAATWACAGAAATGAACTTCTAAATGTTATTACACAGTCTTGCCTCAAGAAATGGATGTGAGTTTTTAAAATGGAAATGGCACTCTTGTTTTTAAGTGCTCTATTCCCAGATAAAAKCTACCACAAGAAAACTGCAGATGCAGGAATTACCAACTCTTTTTCTTTACAGGCCACTCTTCTAACTCACATGAACTAAGGAAGTTAGAAGTCTTCAATCAGTCTTCTCCCTACTGATATTTACCTCTAAATCTTCCCAGCTAACCCTCCTATTTCAATTAGAATAACTAGCCTCCCTCTAGCTAATAYAGTCCAGACAGCTTTTTTCAACAGCAACAAAAATGTTTTAGACATTTAYAAGTTTTACAGACAAGGACAGATAGAAGAAAAGGGGAAAAACAGGACATAACAATCTTCCTCACCGAAATGTATCACATGGGCATTTTGCAGGCAGTGAAAAAACTAGAATTTATGCCACGAGAGAGTAATACTGAGAAAGACAACACAAATGAGAGTTGCTACCCTCAYATGGAAAATTCTTGCTCTTCATTACATTATGGAACAGGTGTCCTTAATCAGAAACTGCATCTTTTTCTCTTACTATGGCACTTGACAGCAAATTAGGAGCCCTCCAACAGAAGAGCCGTGCTCACCTCCAGCCGGAGGTGTCCGTTCCCATCTGCAGAGGCCAAGCTGAGAAGGGTGCTGTGGGAGATCCGGGTGCGCACCATCAGCTGGATCCGAGTGCTGCGAGTGCTGAGGATGCTTCTTGGCTCRTAATGGATCCAGCTGTCCCTTCCAAAAGCCCATTCCGGAAGAACTAAACACAGCACACAAAATCAAAGTGAAAATCTCAGAAATGGCTTATCTCTCAGATTTCTGCTCTTTGAGAATTTACTAGCTCTAAATGTCAGAGGAATTTTGGCAATATAATGAAACAYCATGGAAAGCAACCTCTGCCCTGCTTCGAAGGGCATTAATTGAAAACCAATGAATCAAGGATCCCAAATTTAGGCATGAAAGAGCCAATTAGATAGTATCTCTAGCAGTCTGCCTGTTGAAAGCTGTATGTTCTACCCAATCATTCCTACACTGTGCCCAAATAATTTAGAAAAACCTCTGAAATATGTTTTCCAGCAAATTAGCTTGTGTTAATCTGAAAAAAAACAAAACAGAAAAAACAAACAATCTCCCCAGAACCCAACCAAACAAGAAAAAGAAAGAGAATCATATGTTTCTTTTAGTAGTTAAAATGCCCATGGTTAGAAAATATGTGCTTTACTTCCCATTTCAGTTGGCACAAGAGAAAGCCACAGGGAAGGCACAGGGGGGTTTTAATTACAATGGGAGATTAAGTAAATGTTTAAGATTTTAACTAGRGATAATGTGCTGAAATTAATTGTTTCCCTATCACTTTGAGGAATCCAAGGTCCATCAGAGAGTTTGATCAAGTTGCAYTGCACACTTCTGTGGAAATCAAACASCACTAAACTATCCAGGTCCTGATGSTCTTGCAGAGAAGTCASCTTTTTCAGTCTGAYAGCAATCCTAGATCTGTTTTGGGCCAAGCTTAATTGAAAAATAGAAGTTTCTTTTCACAAAATAAAGAGATGGTTCAAGTTAGTTAACAGACCAAAAGGATGCTGGGTCACTAACAGCTCATTTGAGGTCTGTGTCATGCAAGTAAACTTCCAAAGAGTACCCTGCTCACCCTGGGGTATTTAGTTTGGTTCCCAGAACATGAAATATCAAGTGATCAAGAGAWACTTTCTGCACTCCCTTTTCCTCTCACTGTCTTCTCTCTTTCCCTTATTGAAGCATGTTTTCTTTTCTCCTCTAGCTTTTTYCSCCCTCACATTATTCTTCCTAACCCRGTTCTCTCTTGTTCACTATCTCTGCAGCTGTTGATGGGCAGGCGTGGGTTTTCCTGGGACACTTCAGTGACTCCTGTCACCTGCTGTCTGCTCCTTGCTCTGAGCATGTCACAGCCATTCATAAAGCACCAGCTGCACACCAGCATTTTGCAGCCCAACATATCAGAAGAAGTTGGTACCAATCAAAGTTTTTCTGTTACATCAGGATATGACTTAGGGATTTTGAGCAATTACTTTCTGAGCTCTTGGTTTGTCCCATATTAATGAGGGGTAGAACTATTACGGCAGCTGGGTTTGTGAACCAGCATCTCAAAATAATGCAAAACAAAGTAAGATTTGAATCCAGGCAGATGTTTATAAACCAGTATCCTCTGTCTGGAAAACATACTACAAATAGCTGAACTGTATTAAGCAATTCTGTGGTTCATTATAAACATCTTCAACAGTGAATGCTCCAGGCCTGGACCATGCCAGTTACAATCCTCCCCCTCATTGGAGAGACACAGCTTCCACTGAGCAAATGACTGTCACACATTTTWAGTCCTGTGTTGCAGATGGAGAAARAAGAGAGGGTTTGGCTGCCTGTGTAGGGTATTATTGTTCTGTATACAAGAAGGAAAAGTAAGCGCATGGAGCTGAAAGGATACGTGTAATGCACCACTGTCCTGTTCATTAATTCCAACACATTGATCCAACACCACCTTACAARCACTCCTTTCCAGCTGCTCATCTTCACCTGTAGCTCACTCAAGCTACAGGACTGAGAGCGATAATTCTCTTCCAACAAAAGCCCCCAGAGTTATGGGACACTGGTGCACTTACAGACTGTTATGATCAACCTAGAGGGAGGTAAAGTCTCAACAAATTGTCACTCATCATTTCTGCTTGGCTGATGAAGGTTTTAAGATAGAGGGGACAGAGCCAACTTCAAGTGTATATCCCCTGTATTCTGAACACGAGTGTGAGCTACTAGGAGTTAAATTATTTTATTTCCTTACTTTTTGAATGGTGCTAAAATTTTCCACTTTCTKACCACATCTCTGAGGTTTTCATTATTCACCAAGGGAAGCTTTTGTTCTCTGATACATGTTTCATGCTGRTTTTGTACAGGATAACAGCCTGGTAATCTGCCCCCACATACACCCACTGCTGTGGTCCAGGGGCATTGCATAACTTGTAATTCATTCTAATGACAGATGCAAATGCAATTATCGTCATTTTACAAATGGAAAATGGGGCTTGAAGGTAACAAGAGGGTTATGCCCACATGTTCATTAAACTTCATTTTGTGATCAGCATGAGCAGAGGAAAAAAGCACAATGSAGAATATTTCACTTCTCACTGCCGAGAAATGAGATGGTGATAAAAAGGACAAAATGAGCTGTCTGACCATCTCCCTTCCTGCAAAATAAAGCAGCTCTCAATGCAGCCCTCATCTGTGATGTTATCTTTATTTAACAAGAGTTAGAAGGATCTTTGAATCTTTGCAGATCGGAATCATTTCCAGAGTCTTATTATTCTTCTCAGTTCAAAATCATGGCAGTACGATTTTGAACACTAGAATGTTATATCTGATGCTGTTCCCACAGATCCTCACATAAATTTCTCCCCAGAACTTGCAGTACCTTTTTCACATGCTGATCCAGCATATCCTGGGGAACAGTCACAGTGAAAGAAATCCCAGCCACTAATGCACTTGCCATGGGTGCCACAGGAGGCCATCCCACCACTCTGACACATTTCATCTGTAAAGGCACAGCCAGGAACACTGTTCAGGGACTCTGCAGGGTGCTCTAAATCATAGACCTGGAAAAGGTTGAAGAAAGCCATCACATCAGGTGCCTACAGTGATCAGCAGTAAACTCAAAACTTAGTGSCCCTACCTTGCTATCAACAATGACRTTGCGTATGCAGCCCACGAACCCTCTGAAGTGCCTTTGTGAGTCACGGTAAGGCAAAGTCCTCTTAACTCCACCCAGCTGCAGGGGCTGATGGCCACGGAAGAGCTTASCCATGCTGAAGAGAAGGGAACCAAAGAAAGAATTAGTAGCATGCAAATACAGCAGTTTGGCTGATTTCACCACCCCACCCCCACCTTTTTCCTTAGCTCTTT
>NW_026623355.1:137704-178008 GCF_030028575.1 Malurus melanocephalus
ATTTGGGAGATCTTTTTAGTGACRCTGCCATTGTCTCTAACTGAAATATTTACACAGTGGTCAAGAATCAGCTTCACTTCCTAGAAAAAAGGATGTAATAAGTATTATGTATATATAATTATGTCTATAGACATATATTAAAATATATTTTAATTACTTCTTTTGAGTATTTTCTTTCTCACTTAGCAGAAGTTAGGACAATAACTAGCAATTACAGTGCGGGAAACTTTGTTAAAATAATAAAATACTCCATGTACTAATCTGGAAGGTTATTTTTCACGGTGTATAACTAAGGGGCCACACAAAAGGAAGATCTGACTCTTCCATGACCATGTCAAGTCATTGGCATAGCARAGAGARYATAAGATTTTCTTGGGATTTTCTGYCAAATCAGAACAGAGAGATAACCTAGCAGAGTAGAAGGTCTGTCAGGCTCCCATCCCAGACCCTGACATGCCCTTCAACTTGTCTTATTTGGGAGAGAAAGGGGGAGCCTAGCAGATGCCTTCAGCCGTGTTATATCAGCAAGACAATTCCCTGCACACAAAAGCACATCTATGTCCTTTGTGCCACACATCCTTGTCTCTTGGTGGGACAGGGCTTCTCACTCAGATAAAGTAKGAATATTTCTCTCAATCAGATCAGGAAGCATTTAGGCCCTGGATTATCACAACTCAGTTATCTAAGCTGCAGGCAGGGTAACTAAACAAAGGAAATAGCATGGCCAATTTAATAACTGGATCAGACTTCTCCAGGCCCTGTTCTGTTTCACTGCTTCAAGACTAAGAGGACATCTAAACTGACAGACTCCTATCCCTGCTGTTTCAGAGATGATGGAAAATTGACTGATAAAAGAGTTCTACAGAAGGGAGGAAGGATTTGGAAGGAGTTACAAAGTACATGGGTTCATGCTTACGCAGGACTGCCCATATTTACACTTGCCTTTCCATCATTTATAATTTTAATATTGTGCCAGCGGCGATCTGCAACATTAACTTTTTGTGACAGCTGCAGGAAAAGCTCACCAGAGCTGTGGCTCACGGTCAGCGATGGGACACCACCACAGAGTTCTGCAAAGGAAAGACTCTTATTGGATATGCAGTAACCATGTTCCCACTCAAATGAAGYAGAAACCACTGTTGCAGTCATTAGATTTTAGTTGAAGAAGGTCTTTAGACAGCTTAAAAAAGTCCAACTTCTAACAGTGACACAAGGATATGAACTAGGCATACTGGMAAACTATTGTGCATTCTTCTTATTTTCCAAAAGTAACCTTCTGAGCCTTAAAAAAAAAAAAAATCACCGAAACCTGTGAACTAAGTACAATGTCACTTTTACATAAACACAAACACATACTTGATAAGGTGCTAACCTAAAGCAAGGAAATTTTCCTGTTCTCCAGGCTGTCCTTSTGCCACTGGTCCATGGTATAACAGAAGGCCATCAACAACTTCAGTGATAAAATCTAAGGAGATGCGGCTCTCAAAGCAAGGCTGAAGAGGAGGGAACCAGGCATAACCATGGCCTCTGAAGCTGTGTTTTGTCTGCTGGCAGTCTGGTCCATGAAAATTTGCAGCACATTTGCAYCTATTAAATAAAAAAAATAAAAGCAAATATCAACCATCCAACTAGAAGATGCAAAGGACTCTYCTGACAACAGGACTCTCCACTTTAAACACAGGACCCCGTGACCCCCAGGCCATAGTACAGGTGAAGCAGTAGCAAAACTTYTGTCAAAAATGTTTTGACTTGTTTGTACAAACACAATTTAAATTTAGTCTAAACTACAATATATCCATGTGACTATGTTGAATCTGAAATATATATACCTGAAAATAGAGGTTCTTTTGCAAGACCTGTGTGTGAAGTATAACAAAACTTAGACCTGCCATAGTGAGRACATGTGCAATGATGGTTCCTAAAGCTTTGACTCATCTTCCTTACAGACTGCACTAAATGCATTTTGTTTGCACACCAGATGAAGTTTTACCAACCTGTAGCCCAAATCAGTATCCACACATGTGCCACCGTTGAGACAAGGATTTGTCTGGTATGAGGAGCAGGAAAGATGAGGATTCTCCCGAGCGGCACAGCCACACACAGCATGACTCAGGACAGTCACAGACACCAGTGAAAAGCTTCCAGCTGTGGTTATGGTTGGTACATGGTTCTGTTCATGCTTACTGATGCAGCCGCTGCTGTGAGTGCAGTCTGCAGTCACACATTCATCAATGCCAATCTGGGTGATATTAATGTCCAGAATGCTTTCCAGCTGTGAAGAACAATTAGTTGCATTCATCTGACTTTTCCACAAAGTTCACCGATGACAGCAATGAAAAGCTCAAGTTTTATTTAATTTCAGCACTGGCTTCTGTATCAATTCCTTCCGATGTCTACCTCACCCTAACCAGCCAAAGGCAGCTCAGTCTGACAKCTGTTAAGGCCAAAGCCTGGTGTAAGTCAATTACAGCATGAATAAGCATTTCAAGGGAAAAAATACTGTCAATATTCATTAGAGATTGAGTGGATTAATTGTAATCCCTAATGCTTTTGATGCATTATTTACACAACATCTGAACTATATTTTTGATTTCAACTACTGGCTTAAAAATACTGGGAATGTGGACAGGCACTGGATAGTGAAGAAATACCTTTTCTGGCAAGAATGAGTGGGTACAGCTCTGCATCAACATGTTTCCAACAGAGCAAATAATTTAACTCTTCTCAAGGGTTTTGTTTTTTTTTGTTTTTTTTTTTTTTTGCAAGAGGGACTGGAAGTTTACTAAATTTTAAACACATATTTTCCAGCCTGGTTTTCTACTGCAAAGTGGCACTTTTACAGCTTTGCTCTCTTAAGTTTAAAAACTTGAAATGATTGACTGGTTTGTGAGTTTCAGTCAGAGAACTAGAAATTGGAGCATTTAGGCACCWTGTAGAAAGGCAACAGTCAAACATATTATTATTTATGCAGTTTTACACTCTTCAACAGGAAAAACACGTTTATAGTCCTAAAAGAGTATTGTGTTTAAGTGACTTAGTATGTATTTAGTGGCTGGCTTTTAAAGCATTCATATTTGAAACTTTTAGTATAAGAGCAAAAGGATTATTTGATTTTACTGATTAAAAATATCCATTTTCCTCCCACATTACTCCCTCAATCATTCTAATTGTTCACACTCACTAGGACATGGGCATTACCCAAATAGAGATGATGGGATGATGCTGTGGTTTCACACACAGGACAGATACTTACCCATGCTCTGGAAGCTGCTACATTGCCATTTAGTTTTTCTGCTTTATAATAAGGTGGACCATAAACTGCAAACCAAACATCAACCCCTCGGGTTGGACTTGGGCTATTCAGTACACTGAAAATATGAACGTTTTCCARTTGAACTGAGATAATTTCTGAAAGCAGCTTCTTCATCTGGTAGTATTTACTTTGKTTTTCAGGGGATTGGGA
Organism: Malurus melanocephalus; assembly: GCF_030028575.1. Classification (NCBI taxonomy): domain Eukaryota; kingdom Metazoa; phylum Chordata; class Aves; order Passeriformes; family Maluridae; genus Malurus; species Malurus melanocephalus. The sequence continues at coordinate 141,168 of NW_026623355.1, forward strand.
TATGAATTCTTCTGGTGTGATACCTGTGATAAAAGTAGAAAACTTGACAAACACATTTCTTGCAATTGTTGTAGCAATAGAAGAGAGGAGCATCACAGAATAAATATTAAGGTTGCAGAAAATGCACTCAACTCCAATTTAAGGAGTATTTTCATTTTTAGGCTCTGAAATATTCCATGCTTGCTTCTGTTAAGTGTGTGCATTCTGAACATTGTTTGACTTTTATTAATTTATATTTTTAATTTTTTTTTARATCAGARACATGTTTAAGAAGATKTTACTTTTCTGCAACATTTGAAAGAATTTGGTGAATTTCAGGCAGACACTTGTTTGAATAAAGTTTTTCTTCTGAAATATGAGTTGCTGGGGTTTTTGAAAGTTGGTGTAGAAATCAGACAAGCTTTTTCTTGCTGTCWTTTTTCTTCCATAGATGTTCCTTCACATGCAGCATCAGAGGACCATGCAAAGATGCATTTTCAACCCCTTACCTAGAAAACTATTAATTCTTACCCCATGTCTAAGCAGAATTCTAAGTCTCACAGCGTAACATTAAAGATGTGGACCATGCTTGAGTACATTTCTTACCTTTTATTCGTACAGAACCAGCATTATGGAGGGCATCATCTCTGATTTCCTTCACTATAACCTTTACAGTCGAGATAACATCTGGCCAGACTCCATCAATGACTCTAACTCTTATGTTGTATGTTCCCGGTGGGGTTCCTTCCTTAATAGTCAGCAAACCTGAGTTATCATTAAGGATAAAGTACCTGTAATAAGAGTTAAGCCAAGCTATGAGAAGCTCAAAAGCTAAGTACTAATTATCACAACTGATGGATCTGCTGATCCACTCTCTATTTATCAAAGAAAGCAGATGTGTTCCCCCGTGAAGGGACAGAGCAGAACAGAACTTTTTACATTTCCTCGTGTTGGCCCCCAATGACTCTTCACCAGTATCATGAAGGTTTCTTCCTGCTGCTACGCTGTGTTAATAGTGCAGAAACACTAAGGCTGCATTAGCAGTAACTTTGGAAACAGCGCAAACTCTTAGTGTAGATACATTCACTGAGAGTGACATCTCTGTCAAAACCTCTGAGTGACACGTGTATTTCTCAGCCCCAGTCACAATCCAGACACTCCCAAGTCTGGGATACATCCAGCATAAATAAGGTCTTAAAACCAGTGGTGACGTGGACACACCAGGAGCTTGGATGAAGGAATCTGGAAGTTAGTGGGTATTTTTYCTGGGGTATGATTGTGAACAGGAATTTAGAATTCTGGCCCGTGAGGCAATGGGAAGCAGAGTGTTTTGGCATGGAGGGTTACTTACAGCAGCCTCACACTCAGAAGTGATCTACACACAGAAGTGTCTAACCAACTAAATGCTTTTGCACTCTTGTTTTCAAAAAATAGTCAGTGTAAATACTTGCTATGATTTTGTAAGTGGTCAGTTTCCCCATAAAATKGACACAACTCTCATTTTCCCCTCCAAATACCTTGATGTTTTGCCTTCGAATTGGTAGATTTTGTGATCCCAGTCATCAGCATCAGGGGCACTGACCTGGCCCAGTACAGTCGTGGGGAGAATACCTAGAACAACACAGCATACAYGTGGCACAGTCAGACTTCTCACATGTACACAAACCTGTACCAGTCTAAGCACCTGTGCCATAAGCCTAAGACCTCTACAAAAATAGCTGTGGCAGTTTTTGAGAGAYGTGCACCAGTCTGCAAATGCCACATGGTGCCCTACTCATGAGATGCTTGCTGTATCGGCTACAGATGGCTGCAATGAAAAGCAGTGGGAAGGAAAAAAGAAAAGCCACCTCTGAGAATTTTCACTGTTTTATCTGCATTATCCAATCAGCTTACAAAGGGGTTTAAACGGGGATTGGTGTTTGGCAGGATAAACAACCAAAATGCAGACTGGGTTTTAAAGAGCCAAAAGAAAAAAAAAAAAAAGCAGTTACAAAAATTACAAAAATTGAGAGGATGTCCAAAACACAGTAACCAGGCCTATTTTGAATAAATGGTGAGACTTTGGGGTGAGATCAAAAGCAGCATGTATTCTGTTGGTTTTGCATCTTTTCAGCAAACTCACAGATTATTATTTTCTAGATTTACAAAACTTACTTCTGAAGAAAAGGTCCATAGGTATCTGAACTCATAAATGTCCTGATTAAAGAATCAAGGATACACAAAGAGGATAAATGCAGAATTTCACCTTGTGACAAGGAACAGCACAAGCCCTGACAACTGAGGAGCTGAATGCAAAGAAAGAAAACTGTACCTCTCTGACAACTGTGGTGACATTCACTGGATGTTTTGCAGGAGAGAGTATACAGGATGCCCTGGTGTTTGATTCCCACAATACATGAATGTAACATACAATRTGATAGTAGCCTTCTGATTCTGTCYCTCCTTTACATTTTAACTAATCAAAGAAATGAAATTCTTGAATAGTCTCTCCYAGAAATTAASYGATTATTTTAAAGAACCAACTAAAATGGAATTCAGGCTTAATGAAAAGGTTTGGTATTTAAGCTACCAGCAGAGTTTCTCAGCAAATAGAAACAGACTTGTTTTCAACTTAACAGTAAGGGRAGTTTGAGTAATCATGCAACAGGCAGAGGAATGTCTCAGTACAAATAAACATGAATGCCATCTACCTCAGAAGTAATTTCTAGTGTGCCCACAAGAGACAATCTATTTAATGTGCTATCAAACCACAGGACACACAGCAGAGTAGAAGAGGAAGGAATGCCCTGAGCTAATGTGGATGCAAGCAWCCCAAAATCTTTTTACCTGTGCAGTTTATTTTGCTGTTGGGCTTATTATGTGGGCACACCGCATCACAAGAAAACTGCTGCCTAATTGCCAAAGCAAGAAGGGAAAGATGGCTTCTTACATACTGCCTTCAGCCAGCATTCACAGAAAATTCTCCTATAACAGCATTTTTCAGCTAAAGACTTATTTGAATGCTTCAGCRGTTTACACATGAGCTCAGCTTAAGTGTACTCACAAAAGCTCAATTTAGTTTGGAGGAAAAAGGTTTAAGGAGGAGAAAGAAGGTCCTCAGCATTCAGACTCCTCACTTCTCAGCAACGTTATGAACTCCGGTAATTTTTTTCTCCCTGAAATGTTAATGCTGCTGAAAAACTGTATCTGAAATCAARAGATCATTAGTCAAGTTTGATAGAAAGGTGCAAAGAAAAGCAACCAGTCATGCTTTCCTCTAGGCTGGCTCACTTTCTTCCACAGAGTGCTGTRTCCCACATACCTACTGCTCTCTGACAGGGTTTAAGCAAACTTCAGCAGCACCTCTACTAACAGCTTATGTAGAACAGGACAGAGTCCTCTGTGAAGCTCACAGCTGCCTCTTTTGACCTCATGTCCCACCTGGAAGCAAACATCAGAGAGCRATTTACCATCATAGCTGTAAATGAGACATTCCATGTAGCCGGCAGAGTGCGGGTGGTCATTTTGGTCCCCGATGTTGACGGTCAGYGTGTTGGTGGAGCTCATGGGTGGGATCCCGCTGTCTGTGATCAGGATGGGCAGGTAGAACACCTTGTGCACTTCCCTGTCAAAGGTCCGCAGTGCGGTGAGCATGGCACTTCCATTGTGGAGGTCCTGCAAGCTGAAGCTGGCCGGGCCATTGRGGTCACCGAGCAGGCGAAAGGAGAAAGGCGCTCCGTTCACAGCAGTGTCTCTGTCCCTGGCATACAGCAGCGTGGAGGTCTCGTTCATTTGGACCACYTGTGGAGAAGCTGTGTTTTCCCAGACCACTGGGTTATAATGCGCCTCGAACTCTGGGCCRTTGTCATTTACGTCCTGCAAAGTCACTAAAACAGTGGCACTGCCAGTCAGAGGGGGCTGCCCCATATCAGTGGCAACGACAATGAGTTGGTACTGTGTCACTCTCTCATGATCCAGCAATCCTGCAACCATCAGCCACCCATCACTAGCCAAAGAGAACTGGCCACTTGGATCAGACTTGTTTAGCAGGTGRAAAGAAAACCTTCCATTCAGGCCAGAATCCAAGTCAACAGCAGAAACCTGAATAACTTTGGTGCCAACTGGTACATCTTCTGCCAGAGCAGCCACTTCATAGAACTGGGGGTAGAAGACAGGAGCGTGATCATTCGAATCCTCCACATAGATCACACAGTGAGCGATGCTGAAGAAATCCATGTCCTCTGCTTTCACAGTCAAATTGAATACCCTCTCATGAGGCTTCTCAAAGTCAATCCGTTTGCGTAGCCGGATAAACCCACAGTTGTTGACTTCATCCGTCTCTATGGAGAACTTGCGGTCATTGTCCCCATCAAGGATGCTGAATGTTACCATGGCATTTTCYCCCTCATCTCTGTCCACAGCAGACACCACCACCACCTCAGTGTTAATACTCGCATTCTCAGAGACAAATGCTGTATAAATCCTTTGCAGGAAGACTGGAGCATGATCATTTATGTCAGTCACCAAAATAGTGGCRGTGCCTGTCCCAGTGAGCCCCCCTCCGTCTCTGGCCTCAACCACCACCAGGTACTTGTCTTCCTTCTCCCGGTCCARGGACCCAAGCACTGTAGAGATGGTGCCACTGACTGAATCAATGGAGAACAAGTTCAAATTAATTTCRTTTTTGACGTTCTGAATGATACTGTATGTTAGCACAGCATTTATACCAGCCTTTGGGTCATCGAGGTCCACTGCCGTCATTTCCATGATAGGAGTGTCAGCTGGGGAGTCCTCAGGGATGTGGCCCGTGAAGCAGCCATCCAACACACAGAGGAAAAGGGGGGCRTTGTCGTTCACATCCCTCACTTCTATGATCACATCAGCAAAGCCAGTCAGTCCCTCTCCGCCCTCATCTGTGGCAAGAACGAGAAAGCGCCACGTCGATCGCTTCTCACGGTCCAGYCTTTTATTTGCGCTGATCTCACCGGTGTTCTCATCGATGCTGAATTCGCTGCTGGCCCCCTGGCCGTGCAGGGAATAGTTAATGGCATTTTGATCTGCTGCTTGGTCRGGATCTGTTGCAGAAACCTGGAACAAGCCACAGCAGGCATGTGTTCACATTAAAGAAAAGAAATTAAAGAAATCACTGTTCTCTTTTTGATGGCAGCTAATATGGTGCAGGCTAAATGAACAGCATGCATTTTAACAGCAAGTGTCTATTGGTTTCAGTTATTCAAGAACTCTTTCAATAAACATCATGCCCAGCCATGCACAGCCATTTCGACAGACTAACATATTCTACTTCCCAGCATTATTTTGGAAAGAGGAAAAAACCATAGGAAGAATCAAGTGAAAATAATAACAGTTCTGCTGAGCCARTATTTCTTGTGAAATTCTTTCGAGCTGGAACACAAAGGCAAGCAGAGGCTGATTCTCTCTGAGTGAACAGAATGCTGTGAAAACAGGCCATACATCCAAGCTGATGATCAGCACAGGCCAGAGAGAACTCCCAGCTCCTGATTTGCACCCAGGGATTGTTTGGGAGATTGCTACTTGGGCCTACCAGGAACCACTCTAACAACAAAACAATGAAGATTATTTATCTGGAGTCAAAGAGCAATCCCTGGTAATGCTTATTTRGTAGTATAAATTTAATTATTACATATATGAGGTACACATGCCAACCATTCTGTGCTTATTCAGTTACTCAAAATATGACAAATCTTTGTAATGAAAAGTCATCAMATTTTTCAATATTTAGAATCACATMATTTTAGACATCATTTTAGAATCAGTTTGGAAAAGATGCTTAAGATCATCAAATCMAATCATTMTYCATGTTGGTCAAGACAGCAAGTCCACCATGCAAAATCACCAGTCTTGCTTTATTCTATTCTTTATAGAAAGTTGCTAGCTAAGTCCTAATACCAAGCCTCATCCACCCTAAATAAACTATCCTTCTAAATTTGTGTGAATAGGTGGGATTGATCTGAACACAAAGACTTTGTGGAAACTGCTTTACCTTCAGGACAAGTACAGGCAGATCTGTGAGTTCCTCCAAGACACTGCCCTGGTATTCACTCTGAGTGAAGACTGGTGCTTCATCATTCTTATTGACAACATTGATGATGATAAGAGTGTGGTTTTCCCATTTTCCATCAGAAGCTACAAGCCGGAGCTCRTAATGTTGTTCTTGTTCATAATCCAGAGGCTGAGCAATGAAGACAGTTCCAATCTCAGGTTCCACATCAAAAACCCCTTTCACATTTCCTGATGTGATCTGATACCTTAGTTTGGCATTTGCACCTATAAGAGAAAGAAACAATTGCTGCCTGTTCACTCCATGAATGCTCATTCCAGCTATGCACAATGGACAAGTATTCATGAGAAGCCTCATTTGCCCAGACTGTTACAGTGCGTGTGTGTGTGATAAAACAGACACAGACACAGTGATCTGTGTATGTAATTTGAAGGGTTTGTATATGGTAGATAGAAAGCTAGGTCTGCATTTATATTTACAAGTATAATTTGCAAACACAGACAAGAACCTGTTGATTGATAGTGGAGGAATTGTGTCCCTCTAAATTATTGTGCATTCATTTGCCAATAATAAGATAGTAACAACTATGAAAATACTAGAAGCTATTTTTACTCAATGTTTCCTAAGCAGCTCATTTCAAATGCCAATATTCCTAAACTTTTTTAAACCACTGGGTGGTGCTAAAAGGCAACAGAACCCCTCTACTTTGAGCAAGAAYTCATCTCAGAGTATTCCACCTATACAGCAGCAGTTGTTTGCTGCAAATCTTTCAGGAGCAACAACAAAGAGTTTAGTGCTTCCTGCTTACTTATTTRGAAAGGTAAAAAATACATGACATTKCATTGCAGYATACAAAGTCATTTCTCAAATTAAATAGGTAAACTTCYAGGAGCAAAAGGAACATTCAGCTTTTTGTGAGTCAGCTGTGGATGGGAAGACTAGGGCAACACGGATGACTAGAAAGTGAAAAGGCTGTGCTCAACATTATTGCTTGGAAGAGCCTGCCTTTGCAGCAAGAGTTTGAGCATTTCATCCTCGTAGCTTTGGTCACATTCTCACAAGTGCAGCAGCTGTTTTCACATGGCCTCTTCACACCTCCCTCATGAGCACAGAGAGGCACAGGCATTGCAGCACTGCCACTGAAAGGAATGCCCAGATCTCACCTGCTCCCAGCAACATGTCCCTCTGGTTCTCACCTGGGCTCTGTCACCAGCTTGCATTCTTTTATTCAACAGGTTTGTTTCTTGAGCAAGTTGAGCTGGACCAGCTCATGAAGTAACAAAAAAGCAAAGGCAGGGACTGGCTGGTGGTATGTGCTGTTGGACTGGCTCAGCCCATCAGGTCTTGACACACTCTGGGGCAGCTTCAGACCATCAGAGCTGGTGTCAGCATGAGCCCAAACAGAACGTCTGACTTTCCCTTGCTTCCTGACTTCATTTCTGGCCATGTCATCCCACATTTTCCACCCCTTGTCAGATTCTTTCACAAGCATATTCAACCCACTATCTCACCAAAAAGCACATGTTTGGTTTTCTTACAATAGTGGTAAATAAAGCTGACTTATAGTGAGATCTAGAAAGAACAGGAGTCAGCAAAATGCAAGCATGTGCTCAGGAAAGAGTGAGTGTGAAGTTGCAGCAGTGTTGTGATTCCAGGTGATTTCATTCTGCCCCAAGGAGATTGCCAGCTAACTTAACCTTTGCACTGCAAATCTGAGCACCTAATTAAAGAAAAGGGTCACAGGTGCCCAGAACTTCTCACTTTTATAAATGCTTGAAATGTGTAATTGCCTCTTGAATGCAGAGATTTATTTGTCCATGAAGGAAGTAGCCCCATGTACAACACACATTAATACTGAAAGGACTTTAAAACACACGTAGGGTCCACTCACCCTCATCTTCATCATCTGCTGATGCTGTCACAACARGACTTCCAACATCCCTGTCCTCATCTATGCTGACCTCATACACTGACCGAGGAAATGCCGGAGCGTTGTCATTCACATCACTGACAAAAATCCTTACGTAGGCTGTGTCTGAGAAGGAGAGGCAAGAGGAACACAYAGACCAGAAATGGCATTATTCCTAACACCTTGCATAACCACCCAGCCTATGAAAGTTAAAGAGCCCAATATAGAATTCCTTCTTGGTTTTACCTGTGTTGGGCTGCCCCTGAACACCMGGTCTAGCAGATTCTGATGAGTCCTGAGACTGAACCTCAATCAAGTAAGAGGCTCTTTTCTCTCTGTCAAAAGATGCCTGGGTGGAAATAATTCCTGTCTCAGGTTCAATGGTGAARAACCGGTAATCCTCATTAACATCTTTCAATATTAAGTAGTGAACCTAAAAAGAAARTAGTTAGAAGAGGTAAATTTTCAATTTTCATTTGAATGCCCAAGTGCTGTGACCTCCCCCTTCCTCAGTAGCCTCCTGGTTCTGTCTGCAAAGCAACAACTCTCTGAGGAAAAACAGATCATCTGAACATATTTTTTCTAAGTCTTTTGTCCATTTTGTTATAAAAAGTGCAGCATTCTCAAATAGAAAAACATCTATACCAGTGATATCAAGTCCCATCAAGCCCAGTATCTAATCTCCAACAGCAATCAGTAGGAGCAGTTAAAAAAGATCATGAATAACAGAAGGACAGAGAATGTATGGAGTGGCATCTTCCCTGGTGTTGCCTCAGCTTCTAGCAATCCACTGTGCCTGCTTCTGAGCTCAAAGAAAAAAAAGAAAAATAATAAAAAAAAAAGGAGCTAATCATCTGAGTCCTGTTCAACAAGACTAAATAAATGAAAACCTCCAGCAATGAAAGCTATTCAAATTTTTCCCTTTAATAAAGGTTGTTCTCTGAAAAAAACCCCGTTTTCATTCCCACCCCCACTTCATGCCCAGAGGACCACCAGGCAGTTCTACCACACCAGTTTCACCTTCTGAAACTGCAAAAGTAAAGTTCCAGAGCAGTTCTCCACTAGCCAGTGTTTCTTCACAGAAGAGGTAATAGGATTTTTAGAAATGGCTCAGGAAAATGCACAAAAAGGAGCAGTTTCCTTCAGAATTCTGCTTTTTCCTAGGGTTGGGTCATTATTACTATAATGGTCRAATGTTGGTTTGACCAATGATGGTTTTTAATTGGCCATATTTAATGGCTGTGAATAACTGACATGACTGGTGGTCAATTAAAAAATGAGCTGAAGAGGCAAGAGTTTGGAAACATGTCCTGCAGCCACATCCCCTTGTCATGGGAGCAGCCCTGAGAATCATGCAGCAGAGCTTTGTTGTGGCTGCTGGACCAGGATGAGCTGCCCTAATGCAGGACCCCGAGATCGTGAACAGCATCTTCCCTGCCTGCATCCCGTGTTATGCACAGCAGGCATAAGACAGACAAATGCTTGTCAAGTGCTGTGAGAAGTGCTGGTGGCTCATTACCCTGCCATCTGCTGACTGCACGTTCTCACTCATTACAATACTAAAATTTGAGTATTGTGAGGAAAAGAATTGGATGCAAGGACAAACCTCTCCATGTAGGCCAGAGTCCAAGTCCATAGCTAACACCTGAACCACGGAYGTGCCAACATCAGCTCCTTCTGGCACAGACACCTCGTAGTTAGAAGACATGAAGAATGGAACATTATCATTGACATCTGAAAACAGGAGGTGATGAGGGTCATGGTAAGAAAATATTTGAAGACTTTTTTGTTTATGGTGTTTTTCTTTTTTTCCCCCACAACTGTATTTTGCTTGGAGGAAGAACTTACATTGCTCATAGTAATAAGCAATCCTGCTTTGGGTCTTCCCATYCTCACGGTAGCAGTCAGGAGGCATTTTACAGAGACTGGGAAGTTTCTGGGAGACCTTCCTGGGATTAGTGACCTAATCTCAGCTGGGATACTGGCTAATGATTTGACCAGAGACATACCAAGCCCGTGACTGCCAGGACCACAAGGGCTTTCATCCACAGCCAAATTACTGAAAAAGGTTTTCTTCAGTGAGCAGAATGAAATTTCTGCCAAATTCTAGTACCAATAACTCCACTATAGGAAAAACTTTCTGGGACATAGTCCATAATCTACAATGTGACTCAGGCATTGGTGGATTGTGGAAGACAAGACATGCCTTGATAAAGTGAAGCAGGAAAGTTGGATTCTCATTCAAATTATGACTCCATTCTCATTTCCATGGTGGTGGGCAAGACAAATRTTTTTGCTGGAGACTTAACTTATTCATATTTTCTGAATGTCTGCCTAACAAAAGTAACTCCTCCAATGCTGCAAAAAGCAGGGATTAATACYAGATTTATAGTTTTATGTTGATCGATGAGAACAGAGCCTTATGAAAAGATCTTGCTATAAGGAAGGTTGGATCAAATTTTTGAAAATTGCACCTGTCATAAGGACCCTTGCTATTTCATTTCTATAGTTTTAATCTCAGTGTGCAATGGAAAATTCTGAATATAACAAAAACACTCTRAACAGATATCCAGCACAAACCAAGCTTATCTTGGCTGTTTCTCTCTCTGTAGGACAGACTAGCTCCAGTAATACTCATCTCCTTTCAATAGCTTGGGAATAAATACTAGATTTCTCCTCCTTTTGAAAGAAAATATTTCTAATAACCTTTATAGAACCAGGCACTAATGCTGCCTAAGCATTCAGACAGCCCACATTTGCACTATCACATTTCCACATTTGACAGTTGTACTTAGGAATTGTCTCAGACAAACCATTTTAATGACTGCACAACTTATTTCAGTATAGAAATGTACAAAAAATCCTGAGGTTGCTTGRCATTTCATGGATGTTACCTTAATTCATGGCATTACACTAAAAATCACAAGAATATTGTTCTGAACAGCAGCAAAGCTTACCTGTTACATTCACACAAACAGTGGCAAAGGAAGCTAAAGGAGTCTTTGCTACGTTTTGTGCCCGGACTGTCAGGGTGAAAAACTTAGTTGTCTCAAAGTCAAGTGGTTCAGCGACTAGAAGAGAAGCAGATCCATCAGCTCGGTTTGGCTTCAGATAGAAACGAACTGGCATGTTAGTCTCTGGAACTTGACCCTCCTCCAGATTATACGTAACCCTGGGATCACCAAGAGGGGATGTGGCTTTGATGGTCTGAAGAAGAAAAGAGCCACCACATATATTCATGAAGCATGGGATTGCAAGYGTTGTGAGGTGAGTTTGATGGCAAAAACGCACATACATGTATGCTCTCCAAGAACATACATGCCTGGACAACTCAGGTAACAGACAAAATAGAAACAGTTCACAGAGGTGAGTTTTATTTTACAATATCTAGGTTTGATGCAGGTCTTTAATCAAAAGGAAATTTACCTGTCTGTAAATGTGCCAAACTAGTACCATAACACAGCTAAAGGAAATCCCTCCTCTTTCCTCCTTCCAAAGAAAAAGCCATCCATAAGGAGACCATTTCTCCACTGAGTTGTACATTTTACCCAGCAAGTTACAGAAAAAACCCAAACCTAAATTGTTTACAAGTGCTTGAATATGACATGGAGGAGGAGGAAGGCAGGAATTATCTGGCAATATATGGAAGGCCCTATCCTTAACGAGTGAGTCTGTATAGGTTAAAAAGGAATTGGTTTGAGTTAGAAGAGCCCAAAGCAAACTATAGTCACKCCATGCTCTAGTGCTAAACTGAGAAAATCTGTAAGGAAGACAGAAGCAGGTGGCAGAGCCCACTGAGAGGATGGAGGAGTGGAGGAGTGAGGACCTGGCTCTTGGTGGGAACACTCAAGGATTTCCTCCTCTAGCAGCACACAAAGCTTGCTCCTGTGGAAGCACACCTTGATGGCCATTCRTGTAAGAACTCCCTGGGAAAATGCTGCCAGCCGAAATGCCAGCCTATTCTGCAACAGGTACTCCTGACAAACTCTAATGGGGTACACAGCAGTGAAGGCTCATAAGGGACAAGCGCAATGCAGTAAAAAYGTGGAGTGGGCACCCGTGGACCTTTGACTTAGAGCACAACGCAGCAAGAAGGGGCAATGCAGACAGAGGGAAGTAGTCATGCTGTTAACATACCACAATCTTGGTGTCACGAATGGTGTTTTCAGGGATGGTTACCCAGTATGTGCTCTGTTCCCACTGGGGTGGCTGGCTCAGTGCACTGGTGACAGTCACCGTCAGCTCCACGGTGCTGCTCCTGTTCCCGCCGTCTGTCGCTACGATATAGCGGCTGATGCGCATTGTCTACCAAACAAAGAKAGAGGATACTTGAAAACCACTTGCACAAACCAAGAGACTGCAATTAACCTCTACAATGCATTTGAGGGGCTGCAGGTTGCTCTTTTCGAGGCAGAGTCTCACATTACCTGGRGCAGTGGGCAATTCACGTACACCCAGCCTGTGCTGGGGTTGATCTGGAAGTATTCCTGTTGATGCTCTAACATTGAGTATGTGACAGCAGCATTCACACCCTGGTCACTGTCGTGAGCTGCAACTCGGAGGAAACTCGTCCCCACTGGAGTGTCTTCGCTAAGGAAGTCTTGGAAAAGACAAAGGCATTGTCAGCAGGTCGGCTCTGGTTTATCAGGCTGTATGTGTAAAGAAATACCTTTGTAAAACATCACAGTTCCCTTCAGGGGAGAGTAAATCTTCCTGTAACAAGGCAGGTTACCAAGTATTGCCACTAGCAGTGTCTATATTCCTCTTTTAGCTTTCCCTTCCCTCTTCCCTGYCATGCTGGGGTGTTAAGTGAGCTGCTGGTGATGCAGATTTACTGACACTGCTGCTGCCAGCATTTGTGCCTCTCCACAGTGGCACTGGCAACCCCCACAGCTGCTCACATGCCCTGCTTCAAGTCACAGCCCAGCCTGCTGGGCTTAGCTGATGGTAAAAGCAGGTTGGCATCAAAGGGAATTCTGTGTGAATKGAATTAATCTTGAATATGAGCGGTGCCAGCAGCACTGCCAGTGGGAGGCACCAGGTAATTGCAAAGCATAAAGACTCAGGTCACAGTGAAGGTACCTCCAACACCCCAATGTTTTGGAGAAGCTGCCCAGGGCAAGGGCAACGATCATTTTATGTATGTTCCTTTCCGGAGATTTCACTCCCTGTTCCCAGCAGTCCACCTGTGACAGAGGTCATGTCTTTCTGCCCATAGTTCTAGACAGACAAATCCTTCTTTGAACCTGCTTGGATAATTTTCATCTAAAATCTGGTGGCAGTGCCACATGTTTGAAGAGCCCACTGCACAGAAGAGTAAWTAATTTTGTCTTCCTAAAGGCTGATTTCTAAATGGGACACCAACAACATGATGGGAAATAATGAGCAGCATTTCCTGCTCCCCTCCACTCTGTGAGGCACAGTTTTATATGAAGCTATTGCATCCCAGCAGTCTTTCTTCCACACTCATCTGTATGTTGCATTGATTTTTGGTCCAGCTCTTCCCTCTATCCTCAGCCATCCAGTCTCAATTCCTCCTCCAAGTAGTYATGTGTGCTTGCTGGGTTGTGTTTTGAGCYGTTTCCTCGCTTTAAGACTCCATCRGCTCAGTGTATTAAAATGGCCCTGACAATGGGAAGAGTGYTGCAGTTGCTTTTTGGCAAGCTATTCAGTCTGTTAATTGATATCTTGTGCAGAAATTGTTTCATATCTTTGATCTCCCTTAGCATTTTTGAGGTGGGATAATCAGAACTGCACACTACTTATGGAGTGGTCATGTTTTCTGTTTTGGTCTTCTCCTTTGATGTCTAATCTGTAGCAGTGGAGCAGTACAACTCTAAACCACAGCAACCATTTGCTCTATGAACAATAATTTGAGATTTAATTGGCTTCACTCATCCCTGTGCCATTTAATTGTCCTGGGATTCTTGTCTTTGGTATGTCAAATCTAATCTCAGAAGAGACTTACCAGCAGTAAGATAGATAATTGAAAATTGAATTAATTGCTAAGAAATACTGTAAAAAAAAAACCAAAATAATCCCTTTTTTGTGTGTGTGTCTGTGCATTTATATTGTATTTAACAATCAAATTCTGTTAAATTGCATTATAAGAAAAAATACAAAATTACTTGAAGGAGCTGTACTCTCTCATTTCATGTGCTTTGCTTGCTGATGACACAACTCTAATATGTACTGTACCATCCCTACTACAGGGATTAAATTTTTTTTTAATGTCTGTTTTGCAAGCAGATGATCAGATGTATGGCTAAATCAGGGATTTGACCAACATCCTAGTGCTGAGAATAAAGAACCAGCAGTTTCAGGATGAACAGAAACCTATGACTAATGGCATTTGATCTTGTTAGGGAAGAAGCTATTTTTAATCCTGTGACGTACAAGCATTGATTACTTATGTAGAGACTTATCTAGAGAGAAAGTGCTAGGCATGAAGTGACCTCATTATCTGCAGTTTTGCTGTCTCAAAAGGCTGCCTTTGCTTCAGAACCTTTGCTGGTACCCTGTCTTCATGAAAAAAGAAAAAAATCTGCCCATTCCTTAGAAGTTCGGAAGCCATCATAATTACCAAATGCAACCTCTCAGATTCACAGCTTTTCAAAAAGAAAAATCCTGGGCAGTTTCACGTGAAGGACATGTGCGATGGTGGAGTAGAAAGGTTCATCTTTGCACAAACATTATCCCAGGGACTTGTCTGCTCTGCTCAAAAATATTTTTCTCTAAAGAAATCATTCCTACTCAATTTCTCAGTGGTGCTTTGGTCAGTTTTGCAGAAGACATTGGTAGGAATGTRGAAATGGCTATTCCAAATCTACACACTTGAACCAATTTGGCACTTAAAGTTAGTCACTACAAGATACTTTAAAAGGTGCAACACAATTTTCTTTCAGTCCTTGTGCATAATTCTGAAGTGGACATATATTTAGCTTATTTCCCAGTGGGTCACTTCTCGTTAAAGTCCTAATATATTAACATTCAACCTATTTTTGAATTCTTCTAAAATGCTGGCCTCTGTGATGTTAAAGACAATTTATTTATATGCCATCTTCATTTTAATAAGGCATTGGTCACTRCTTTTCCCTCCATGACATTTTCACACAAATGGCAAAAAACTCCAAAATGAAGCTGCTGGCAGATGCATCAGCAACAGGTTTTTTTTTCCATTTTCAGGCAATTCCACGCAAGGAAGGACCCGTTCCAGTCCAACAACCAGAGATTATGCTCATGACTTGTGGATGACATTAAATRTATAGAGTCCAAGTGTAATGAAATRCAGGATTCTACTGGAGAAGCATCAAGTCAAATTAAACGAAAGACTGATGTAAAGCATATCATGCGGGGATGAAAAAGAGAATGTCACCAGGGCAAATGGGAAAAACCAGCTCAGCAGGACACACACAGCAGGCATTGGCTTCCAGCCAAAGGCATCCTAGAAACCAAGGATTTTGTGCTGTTTGACAAGACATAAATGCCACTTCAGTCTATTCAAACAGAAGTGCTGTGCAACAGAGACACAGATGACAATTGTAGTCAGGGTTGRTGAATTCCCAGCTACCATGTCATACTTTGTTTTGGGACATCAAATAAAAATTCAGCGTGGAGAAAATCTGGGCAGAGAAAAGCCASAAGGAGAAGGGATCAGATCTGCCTCAATTGTAGGAATGAAGGATGTCCATGTTTTTAAGAGAACTGCAATGCTTAAAGAGGTTCTTTAATTCTGCCCATTTCCACTGATGAGGGGGTAAACAGTAACTGGCTTAGTGTGCAACAAAGATTGGTCACCTAAAAAAACTGATCACTGTTACGAGGAATAACCTTCTAACCAGGTTCATGTGGCAGGCACAAGTAGTTCAGTAACACTCACACTGATAGCGACTGTTCTCAAATTTGGGATCGTTGTCGTTGACATCAGCAATGAGCACGGTGACCTGGCACACCCCGATCAGCGGCTCCTGCGCCTGGTCAGTCGCAGTGACAGACAGYGTGTACTCCCTCTGCTTCTCCCGGTCAAAACTCTGCGTGGTGGTGATGACTCCTGCAAACACAGATGCCTCCTGTTCCACGTGTCACAGCCTAAGGAATGGATTTGCAGAGAGGGATCTGCACATCTCCTGCACAAAAGGCAGCTCTGACCACGTTCTACACAACTGTCAGTCTTGATCCTCACTGACCCTGCAATGCATGTCTTGGACTAGACCAGCTCAGCTCTCCTGTCTCTCCTCTCCTCACATGCTACATTCTGCTTTTTTCCTGCTGTCCTGGTAAGAAGCTGTCTGAGTACCTTGTTCTCTCATGGCTCAAGGAGCACAGAAGGACTTTCTACTGCTCAGTGAAGTCCCTCTCTAGGTTTACTCCAGTGGTAGTCCAAATAACTGAATCAGCWCATTATTACTTTGAGAAAGGGTCACACCACAGAAGACACAAGTGATGTGACCAAAGTAATCTCTGCTACAGGGAGACGACCTCATTGAACAAGTTAAAATTGGGTAAAATCATATAGTAATAATTCAAACAAATTTCTCCAGATCTTTGGGTCTTCCTTCCTATTAATCAAGTCTTCCCACCTCAGTTATTTTCTTCTGGTTAGCAGCTTTCAAACCGGCCTTCTTGAGGCCACTTCTAGTCCTATTTCTCCACTATGCTCAGAGTTCTTCAGCTCTGTTGTAGGCCCTTCCAGTCCCCTGCACAGTCCTGRACACAGCAATATCCCATTTTTCTGTTTTGACTATAGAAGCATCAAGAGCTGTGTAACATCTTCATTTGAAATAAATCATACATAAAGATATCATTGCCCTGTCCTGGTATGAGGGTTTTGTGTGCAGTGCATTGGATCTCCTATATGTGCATGAGATGAGAAATAAAATTTGGCCACATTGTAGGGAAGAACAAACTTAGCCTTAAAATCACACTTTCAGCTCCACATTTTTACAGCTACCTTTGATCCAATAGGAAGGTAAGTGATACAGAATACATTTTTATCTTCTTAYTGAGCTGGGGTTTGTTTCCCTAATTTGTATTTGGGATCCCCAACATAAGAAGGATGTGGRTCTGTTGGAGTRAATCCGGAGGAKRGWYATGACAATGATCAGAGGGTTGGAACACCTCTCCTATGAATATTGACTGAGTTGGGATTTTTCAGCCTGGAGAAGAGAAATTCCAGGGAGACCTTACAGCACCTTCCAGTACCTAAAGGTGGCCTRCACAAGAGCTGGAGGGGGTCCGTGGGCATGTAGTGATAGGATAGGTGGGAACAGCTTTAAACTGAAGGAGAGCAGGTTTAGATTAGTGAAAAATTCTTTACTGTTAGGGTGGTGAGACACAGCTTAACACAGGTTGTCCAGGGAAGCTGTGGATGCCCCATCCCTGGAAGTGTTCAGTGCTGGGTTGGATGGGCCATTGAGCAACCTGGTCTAGTGGAAGGTGTTCCTGCCCACAGCAGGAGAGTTGGGACTGGTTGATCTTTCAGGTCTCTTCCAATCCAAACCATTCTATGCTTCTATAATTTGAATCACTGCAACCTTAATGTGATCTAATCTATGTGCATCGTTATCTACGTACCCTGAGCGTTTTCCAGTGTTTATTCTGTAAATGTCTATGTCACAGCTCATCCTGCAGTTACACTGTTAAAGCATGAGCCCACCCGGACATATTGATACAGCATTTCAATACAATGTCATTTTCATTTTTTCTYAGTGACCTGAAGCTACTGACCTGTGTCTGGGTCAATGCTGAAGCCTAGGGAAGCTCCGTCTCGGTGCATGAGCCCATACTTCACCTCTCCATTGATGCCGAGGTCTGCATCATAGGCTTCTACCTGTAGCACATGCGTGCCTGGAGGCTGATTCTCCAGAACCCAGGTGCTGTCACTGTAGTAAGCGCACTAAAAATACACCCAAACATCCGACCCTAAATGTTACACAGAGTCACATGAATTTGCTGCACAGCGTCAATATTTTTTCCAGCAGGTCTGAGAAAAATTCGGAGGAAAATCACTACTATTAATTATGCACAAAAAGAAATCAGTCTCTAAGGGAGAGGAAGGAAAAAGAGAATGAAGACTTTATGCTGCATGTATGAAGAAAACTGACATCTGTTCATTTATAAGTTCATTCTGCTCTGCACACACAACCCTTCAGCCCGCCAGCAATCACCAGTAGCTCATGAGTCTATAACCCCAGTTATAGAGCTAAGATGGGAAAAGAATATCTGCAGAAAGACATCTTACCTCTCTAAAGACAGGCTTGTTGTTATTAATGTCATTAACTCCCACAATAACCTCAGCAAAGCTGCTGAGAGGAGTGGGTCCCCCCGAGGCATTGTCATCTATCGCAGTGACATTCAGGGTGTACTGTGGCCCTTTCAGGCGGGGCGGTGGGTTTCTGCGGAGTTTAATGATACCTGAATTTGGAAGCACAAAGTGTCATTTTAATTTACTGTCTGAACACACAAAATCAAGGGAGCATCGTATTTCTCTGCCACTGCATTGCTGGCTTGGTTTGTGTTTTGATTGCAAAGCACAGGAACYTCTCATCTTAGTCTGCACAGCCTTGGACCAGGATCCCAAGTTTAAGTTGATAATTGAAGAACAACCATCATATGAAAGAACTAATCCTCACTGATATGAAGCACCCCCACTTGCAGATTATATAATTATGGTGCTTTCTCATGGTTTTTGACACACAGGTGGAGCAGAGTCAGTAGAGGTTAGACAGTAAATAACGGTGTTCTAAAACCTCTTCCCTTACCTTTCTGGCTATCCAGTTCAAAGTTGCCCTCCTCATTGCCTCCTGTAATCAGATAAAGTATCCCATCTCCATCAGGGTCCTCTGCCCGAACAGTAGCCACCAAGGTGCTGGGACCAGCATCTTCGGAAAGGAAAGTCCTGTAACTGATGGACATAAGGGAGCAATGGCAGCACACACAGTGTCAGAACAACCATCACCCTGTTAACCATCTGGCTAGATTATGGATTCATTATTAATGGGGTTTTTAAAGCTTTGGGCATGCAACTATGGAATCTTTATTTGGTTAAGATAAGACTTTGGTCTTCTTTGTTTGGCATCGGGTACATATTTCAGGATCATAATCCTATACTTTTGTTATATGTAATTTCAAAGGATCTTTTGGAGGATAACAATATGCACCATACTAATTGTACTGCAAACCAGGATCACATATCTTCTAAAGTTGAGAAAAAGGACTAGTATCTACCATGCAGTGTTTCTCATGTCCCTATATATTAATGGGAAGCATCAGATACTACAGAGATTAATGTACAAAAGTAATTAATTTTGTCAATAAATATATGTAGGTTTTGTATTTAAAATATGTTCATACTCCAAAGTTGTGCAAAGAGTAGAAATTGTATTGATTAGGAACAGGAAAGAAAAAGGCATCTRAGCAAGCAGGGGCTCATGAAATTAGTTTGCAATACGATCTGTTGATGCTAATATTTGGTTTTAGTGCTTGCTAACTACCAGATTTATCTGTCATCTATTTATACATGGAAAATCACTTTGAGACCTAGGAGTCAGCACAGTCAAAATTATTTCCTGTATAGTCAGGTCTCTGATTCATTCTGTTCACTCTCTATAAAGTCAGTATACTGGTATCACAATTGACGTATTTATTTTAATATTCAATCTAGAAATTAAAGTCCAACTCCTAAAGCCTTTCTATATCAAAATTACCCTTCGATTTCACTGCTACTTAGAGTTGCACAAAACTACCCGTGAACATTTAGCAAGTGCTATTAAGGTTACACATTTGAACAGCATCTTTTAAAAGCAAAGCAGGTGTTGAAGGTGCCTTACATGGGCTGGGAGAAGACAGGAGCCTCGTCGTTGACGTTGGCCATGCGAATGCGCACCGACGCCGTCCCTGTGCGAGGGGGCTGTCCTTTATCGACAGCGATCACCACAAACTCGTACATATGGTTTGCTCGCTCAAAGTTCAGCCTCTGGTTAGAATTGATGACCCCGTGACGTGTGATGGAAAAATCAGTGCTCTGGATGAAGTAAGAGATCTCAGAGTTGGAGCCAGAGTCGCAGTCTGTTGCAAGCACTATTAGAGAACACATTTAACAGAACAGTCATACTGCAAGGGAGGTTTGGCGTTTCCTACCAAACTTGCTGTTTCCTACCAAGTCACTGTTTTTTTTGTTWGTTTTTGAGAATAGGAATCACCTAAAACTGTTTCATCCATAAAAGACCTTTCTTTGTGGTTAGAGTATGGGGACTCAGCAGGAGGCTGGGAATGAAAAACTAAAACAATTCTCCCCTCTGAGTGACAACCCAGCCTGAGTGACAACAGACAGGTGAATTTGCYAGAGAGCTGAGATCCCAATACTCCCCAAAATGCTTTGTACAAATAGCAGTCAGCACTGGTAATTAGCACACAATCAGTATGCATGTTGGTTGAACATTAGCAATCATAAACTGGTTCTTCACTCTTTCCAGGAATGCCATGTTCAAATTTAATTAGCTCCCAGCTAGTTATATACTGTTTAATTACCTGGTGCTTCAAGGTAAAAAGAGTGATTAAACATTCCTCCTCAGTAAGTGTTTATTCAGTACGTGGAGTGTCCCATCTGCTCAGGAGCAGCAAACCAGCACAAAAAAGAACAGGAGCTCACGTGTAGCATCAAAAGTGATTTTTAAGAGCGGAAGCTCACTTCTCCAATTACCCTGCTATTTTTCTAGCCAAACAATGAGGCTTCACTTCATACCCACACTGGTACTAAACAAACTCCTTATTCCACTGACAGGATACAGATGCAGCCATTGTGGTGGCACACAGCCTTCTGGAAGAGGAACAGTGATTGCAGTGCATGGACATGACAGCAAACAGCTGCTGCCTCATCCACAGAGGAGAGGCAGAAACAACACGTCTCTATCAGAATATTAATTCAAAATATGATAGGGGCAGGGAATTATTTCAAAAATACACTGAAAATCTGTTCTACTTAGCTGCAAAATATTTCGACTACATCTGCCTGTGGAAATTTACTCATCTTTGTTTACAAGGATTGCTTGTAACATTTTGTTTAAAATCTCTCCAAATCCTKCTCTGAATAAACATTTGTGTGTGTTATAGACTACAAAATCAAGGGCTTGAGAGTTAATCACTCTCTTGCTTACTGAGAGATGAAATATATTAAAAACTCAAGAAATATTAAAAYGACAGTGATTTAAATCTGTCAGATACAGTGGTTAAATATTGTTTTTAGAAAGGCATGCAAAACATGAAAAACATATTTGATTTGAAAAATTCTGATTTAATCTGCAGTCATTAGTGAGCCATTGCATCCATTCACAAAAACACATTCTATGTGCTTAACAATATACTTCTTTCCCCTCAGATGTTTTCTGGCAAATAGGGATTGTGGCACTTACTCATACRTGACAGAAACATGCCTGACTTCCCAAGAGCGACTGGGAATTCTATTTCCCTCCATTTCATTTTGTCCTGGAAACTGGTGTGCATTGCAAAGGATGTTTGAAGGATCATACRGCTGCCACAAGCAGGTCTGTGCTGGCTCTGTGCATGTTCTGAAGGCTGAGGACACTGCTGAGACTTTGAGAGTGCTAAAATAAAAGTGGCTGATGGACCAAAAACCAAAACTTACGTTCACATCATCCACAGTTTCAACAAAAGCGTTTATTGCACTGCCTTTTCCACGGCCATCAACAGCTACAGGCATGCCCAGAATCACAAAGGCTGTCCCACATCTGCCTTTGTTTTTGTTTGTGGGACATTCAGAGTATGCAGTACTGCATCCCTCAAGCAGCTACAGCCAGAGTAAGAGCTGTTGCCTCTTTTTTTCTGAGATGATACTTGCTTTGGCAGTCAGAGTTAGTGGCACAGGTCTCCCTCTGCACAGATTTCTGCACAGGGTACAGATTTCTTGCAGCCACTAACAACCCTCTCAGCCCTTCTACAGCACCTGAGTGCTCACACACCCATTTCCACTGACTGTCACTACACTTCCACCTCACACTTTCTTTYCTAAGATGTCTCTTTCTCTTGAAGTGCACCCCATGTGGCAAGACAACAACCTGGGATGCAATAGCACATCTTTGACATTCTGCTTGCTTTGGACATGTGGCATACATTTTTTTCCCCCACAACATTTTTTTTTGTGAGCTTTACAAGTCTTATGGAGAAAGGAACATTCACATCTTTAAGGAAAGTCAAGTGATTAGAAATTTTAAGAGTTGATTATTCTGACCAACTTCTTTCTTCCCAAGGGCTATTAAATCTAAAAATGAAGTATGACAAGCTCTGAATTCTCTTAGTGTTTAGGGAAAGCAGGTCCTGCAGGCCCCTTACACAAGGGAAGCTAATCTTCTTATCACCTCTGCAATCTGCAGAGTTCAGCTCCAGCTTTGGGCAATTTTACATTGTTGTCTTTTTGCTAAGTCTTTCCTTGGCACATAATCATTTCTCAGGGTTCATAACCCCTGAAGTCTTTTAGGGGATACTATTCTAGCCTCTCAAATGTCATCTGCACACTCAGAGATTATATGCAAGTGACACACATCCATGCTAAACACAACAAACATGGGATGATGAMTGGTAAGCCATAAACATAAATTTAAGTTCATAGGCTTTCCAATTTTTCCCTTTAACACTTTACAAGTCAGCTATACAGCATTAATACCTATTTGATAAAACTAGGTGCCCATTTTAAAAAGCCCTGTTTTTTCTTAACTTTTTTCTTAAGAAAAWCTAGTTGCAGCTGCTTCTGGGACACAAAAAGATTACCAAGATTATTTGAAAGACAGGTACAACATCTAAAGGARACAAGCTGTGGCAATCCACTAAGCCCCTTAAAACCAGCTGCTTTAACTGCCCTTGGATACCACAAAGTGTCTCCTTGGGTCCAGCACAGTGATCCTCACCTGAGGACACTCACAACGCTACTTCCAGATTAACTAAAAGACATCCACAAACAGCCAGGAAAGCTGTCAGCCACATCTTACAAAGGCAATGCCTGTGCAAGAGAGCACTTCCTCATGGCCAGAGCATGAACAGGGAACAAACCAGCAGGTCTGTGGCAAGGCTGAAATGGAAGGCAAAGGGATGGTCCTCACCTTGCAGTAGGGATGTGCCAACAGGAATGGTTTCAGGAATGTTATCTCTGCTGTAAATGGAGCGCTGGAATTCAGGAGAACAGTCGTTTTCATCGGTGATATGGACCATGACCTGAGACAAAAGGACATGCTGAGAGTGGATGTTAGCTCCTACAACTGTGCAAAAGGAGCATCTCTTCCTGGACTCTGCTGTGGCACTCAGTTCTTCTGCTGCTGTCCAATCCTTACACCTCTGATGCTGTTTTYCTCACACTACTCCTGTCATACAGAGAAGTATTTTCTCCTCCACTCCCAAGCAGATGGGAGGCAAAGCCAAAAAGTAAATAAGAGGTATTTTCAGAGCCTAGATCTGAGCCCGGGTCAGAGTCCAGCTTTGTCTGTATAGAAGCCTCCTCCTTGCCCAGCTCCTGAGTGCCCTGGGCTATCCCTCTGTGTAACTCAGCTAGCAAGGTAACAAGATGCAGACCCTGGTGGGACATGAAGGGACTCGTGTACCTCAGTCACRCTGCTGAGAGTGCTCTCGACTTCCATGGCTTTCAGCAGGAGATGGTAGAGGTGGTGCTCACTCTCATAGTCCACGGGGTGGGTGAGGCTGAGCTCACCACTCTCCTGCCTCAGCCAGAAGAGCCCGGAGGGGTTGGTCAGCAGAGTGTACGAGAGGGGCTGGCTCTGGAAAGAAACAGCCTCCACAACTGCAACTCTGCAAAGAATCAGAGACAACCCTTTGCTTCAAAACAACAACAAAAGCTATATCCTGAGCACCTAGAGCAGGAAAGTAAGGATTAGGAAAGATGTCTGGCTTACTCTCTGTCAGTGCTTGGCTTGGCTTTGTATTCAGACTGGAAACCCCTCTGCTACAGGGAGCCCATCTACCCTCTCTTCTCTCACCAAACTTATCCACTGACAAAGCAGGGCTGGAATAACAAACCATTTCAACYACCACTAACATTAAAACATTTTTTTCTTCTTTATTGTACCCTTCTAAATGCTTGACAGCAGTTAYTGATTTACCCTCAGCTTCTCAGTTATTCAGACATATTTGACCTACTGTACTTATGAGTTTCTCTGAAGTTGTATATTCAGAACAGAAAAGGATTCAGACATGGGAAAACCCATGAAGCACATGGCTTTCCAAATCCTGCTGTCCATCTTGGCAAGACTTCAAAGGAATGTTTGCCTCCCTGCTGTGACTTATGTTTTGAAGTTCCACCTCTCACATCAGTCTTTGACCAGCAAGACAATACACTTTTAGCTCATCTCACTGAAAGCTCCAGGGAAGGAGAAAAATTTCCCTCCTCCTTCTCATTCAGTTGCTCTTAAGGATTAGTGGCACATCTCCAGCAATTTTTCCTAGGTCATCAGTTTATTTTGAGGTTTCCTGCTCCTTAGAGGCCTCATGGCACTGTTCCACTTGCTACTTGGTGCCTTAAAGCCAATTCTTCTCTCMAGTAGCAGAACAGTGACAATGACAATAAACCCAGAGCCAGCTYGGGAGCATCTCTGCTGTGGCTTGGCTTAGCTGCTCTTCATGCAACAGCAGAGACTCTTGGGGACTGAGCTTTATCCATCTGCACTTCACACTGGTGCTATTATCTCAACAGTATGGCAACACTTGTCTTTCTAAAATCTAAATACAAGTCAAATGGGACACAAACAACTCCAAACCTGGTTAATTAAAAGACWATTTTTCAAGCACTTGTTTAAATCTCCAAGAGATGTGTAGCCAGTAGTTTGGCTGTTCTAATTCACGATGCAATGTACTAAGACCCCAAGAGCATTAAAATAATTCCAGCGTCCCTGACTACATCCTGCGTGCCACACTGGAGACTCTGAAACATTAGAACAGGCATAATTTCTTTTAGAAAACATGTTATTTTGAAAGTGCAATAGGCAAATGCATATGCATAGACCTGAGAATCAAACCCACAAAAGTTTGACTCTGCTGTGCTCTGTGAAGCTCCTGCAGACTGCAAGGGGGGAGTCGCCTAATAAAGTACAACTTACTTTTCTCCTGCTGGAGTATTTTCAGGGACAAACACACTGTAGGACATGTTGGTGAACTGTGGAGGTCTGGAGCCTGCCAGGATGGAAACRGAGGCATAGGGGCTTTTGTTGCCGTACTCATCAGAGGCTTCCACGGTAACCACATACTCCTTGTTCCACGTCAAGGGCAAGCCAGTGGTCATGATAATGCCAGTGTCCTTATCCACCTGGAACCGCTCCTCACCACCTATCAAAACATGCACAAAGCCGGTCTGAGACATCCCCCATGCACCAACATTTGCACCTTCACCATTTCAAGGTAAGYTATCCTCAAGCCATCCACCTCTGTCCTTGTCTGCACTTCTTTTTACCTTCTCTTTYGCTCACACTGTTTTGTTGACAGTAAAAGAGACAAGAAGGAGTAAGAAATGGAGCCTTAAGCTAACAGTAAATCTGCCAACAATTTCAAAATAGAAGTGAAGAAAATGACAGCAAGAAAGATTCCCATCCACATAACATTCACTTACAACACTTCCAGCTTCTGCTTGCTGTACCTGCTGCATCTTTAAGAATTCCCCAAGGGAAAAATCTACCAATGAAATTATGAAATGGGAACTTGTTAAGAAACATCTGCAGCTTCAGAGAATTTTACCTTTTTGTCAGACTAGACCTACCTGCAATGAGTGTGTAAGTTATCCCAGCAGTGGCGTTTTCATGGCCACTGTAATGTGCGAGCAGTTGGTAGATGAGGGTGCCCTTGCGCGCATCGGGATCGACCCGTGCCAGGTACGGGTAGGGGTACATGCCCCAGGACAGAATCTCCTCTTCTGGGGCAAGGAGTGTCACGTGGCACAGGTACCAGTCATCATCTGCAAAACACACAAGGATTTCCAGACAGCTCGGTCACAAGCTTGAGTCAGGAGTGTTATTTATGACCTTATCCAWTAGTAACTATAAACAAACTGAGAGRGACTCTTYCACTGCAAAGGACACGCAGAGATTTAATCACAGTATTTTTACCTCTAGGGAGACCTATAGTCAAGCCTTTTTAAATCACAGCAAGTCACTAACAGGCACTAAAAGTATATATGGGCTTGTTGAAGAAATTTTCCTAAGTGCATTTGTGTTCCAGAAGGGGCTTTGAGATTCTGCTTCAAATCAAAATGAATATATTTTTGAATAAAGAAAACAGATTTGAATAAAAAGAAAAACTAAATGTATAAAGCGGGGATGTAGAAAGGTAAATATGAGAAATGCACGTTTTCTGCCTATTAAAATATGATCACATACTTCAAACTGCATTGAGGTTGCAGATCTGTTAAGGGCTACACCATTGTCAAATGAAACACCCACCCAGCTGCACGTGTGTCTCATACAGGAAACCCTTCATCTCTGCCCTCAGCAAGGTCACATTTCACACAGGATGGAAGAAGACAGGAACACACAAAMAAAACCAACACCAAAGGCAAGAGTAAGCCAGAAATACCAAACAATTTAAAGTGTCTATCTCAGGSATGTTACACTAAATAAAAGACTACCCACAGATAGACATTTGCTGACATGCAAGACCTGTACTTACAAGCAACCTTATCCCACAGTACAAATACAGGCTGGACCAATTTCCCAGAGATAGTCATTCCCAGGTAGGAAAAGATTAAACTAAAGTTTTGTAAGCTTTTAAAGTATTTAAGGTAATTTAAGACATGGTTTTATTTGCCAGAGGAAATTCTTAGATTATGTGGTTTCTAGTTCTCTCATGTACCAATATCGTATACCCAGGAACACTGGTTAACATTTTTCCTCTCAATTGCTCTGTAGGACAATGCACAACCCACAGCATGAGCGAGTGGCTCAGGAAAGCAGTTGGAGCAGTCAGTATTTTATCAGTTCTTAATTCAGACAGCTACRGACAGTGTCATTTTGCTAGGATCAAGTAACAGGGCGAAAACTTGTAAAGGCATGAGCATTTAATGATATTTTTGTTCATTCACTGGTCTAATTCAGGCAGTTCTAATATCTGCAGAGATTGAATATCTAGTTAAGTATTTTTCCCATCTAGTGAAACCCAGAGAATTATTTCAAAAATTATAATTATGTAGATTATTATTAACATTACTCCATGTAGGTGATCCAAGTGTTAAATACCAATCAATAATGAGATCCTAATCCTGATGTAGGTATTGTAAAACCCACCAAAAGATAGCACTAAAACAGAGCTTTATGTTTTAAAAAAGACAGACAAGGGAACAAATGTCACTGAGTTCAGGACAGTGTGTCAGGGAAAATATTTGTGCTGTTCAAATTAATCATAATTTTCTGGACTTCTAKGAAAACTTCACCTTCCCTCTCTCTGAAATGTTCATTTAAATAGAAGAATAGAAGAAACATAGAAGAATTTAGGTTGGAAGAGACACTAAAATCGTTGAGTCCAACCATTAACCTGGTACTGCCAACTCCACAATGAAACCTGGGATTCACCCATCCTGGAAATGTTCAAAAAGAATGTGGATATGGCACTTGAGGTCATGGTTTAATGGTGAACGTGGTGCTCATGTTAGGCTGACAGTTGGACTTGGTGATTTCAAAGGTCTTTTGACAATTCTATGATTCCATGCAACCACGTCCCTAAATGCCACATCCATGTGTCTTTTAGCTACCTCCAGGGATGGTGACAACCTGAACAGCCTGCTCTAATGCTTGGCAACCCTTTCTGTGAAGAACTTTTTCCTTAATATCTGAAGTAAACCTGAGCTGGTGTTACTTGAGGCCATTTCCTCTTGTCCTATCACAGGTTATTTGAGAGAGGAGACCAAACTCCTCCTGGCTACAAGCTCCTTCCAGACAGTTGTGGAGAGTGATAAAGTCACCCCTGAGCTTCCTTTCCCCAGCTCCCTCAGCTGCTCCTCACAGATTTGTGCTCCAGACCCTTCACCAGCTCCGTTGCCCTTCTCTGCACTCACCCCACACCTCAAAGTCCTTCCTGAATTGAGGGACCCAGAACTGGACACAGCACTCGAGGTGTGGCCTCACCAGTGCCCAGCACAGGGGGACAATCACTGCCCTGGTCCTGCTGGCCACACCATTGCTGATCCAGGCCAGGATGCCACTGGCCTTCTTGGCCACCTGAGCACACTCTGGCTCATGTTCAGCCATCACTGAACCTTGTTAGAATTGTGACACTTAGCAAAGCCTCAGATCACAAATTCATGGGATGGGTGAGGTTGGCAGGRCCTCTGGAGATCACTTGGTCCAACCACTCTGCTCAAGCCAGGCTACCTAGAGCTGGCTGCTCAGAGCCATGTCCACATGGCTTTGGGGTATCTCTGAGGAGGGAACCTCTAAAATGTCCCTTGGCAATCCAGTGAACCAAAGTTCTGGAGGCTGGATTTCACAAAAGACATGGACCAGCTGGCAAGGGTCCAGAGAAAAGCCAAGAGCACAAGCAGAAAGCTGCCCTTCAAGAGAGGTGTAAAGACCTGGAGATTTTCAGGAGATGGAAAGAGACATGCAAGCAGGGATTTAAGAGGCTGAAGGACTGATGTATGAAGTCAGACAGCTGTTCTGTAAYCTGCAAACCAAAAAGTAACTTCCTCTCATTGCCAAGGAAAAGATTGGCATTAGATGTTGGGAGTGGGATGCTTCAGCATGTTTTTAATTACAAGGATAATGCAACCCTGGATAGTGGCTAGAAAGGTGAGACTCAGTGAGATCTTCCAGACCTGATGAGACAAATATCTGCCAGCAATCACTCTGTTGTGGCCAAACCTGCCTCYAGGCAGGGGCACGGAACCAGCAAGACTGTTAAATCCTTTCCAGCACACATTAATCTCCCTGCCACTCAGCTTTTGCATYGCATTGATTTTTGAGGCATACATGTCCATATGTCACTCATGCCCCTGCAGCTTGAGGAAATTTCTAGCATAAACATTCTTTGGACTTATCTTTGTGTTTTATCTTTGCTGTTTTATCTTTGCTGTTTGCTAAAGGGTAAGAAGTGAGAAAAGGAGTGAAGGGCACTCTAGAAATATCTAGCACCACACATGAAAGGAAAAAAACATGCTGAGGCCAAGCCTGGAGGGCTGTGGTACAGCAGCAGGGGGTAATAAACTTCAGCTACAGGGTGGAAAATCTTTCTGCAGCTGAAACTCGGTTCTCTGCTTCAGGCCCTCAGCATTTATTTCAAATTTTCAGACTTCAAACTGTTTTCTCCATGCAAGTAAACAAAATTTAAATTGAAACAACTTACAAGCATGCTGACAAAACAGTCCAGGTTATATRCACACAGAGCAGARCTCYAATTCTAGCAGGGCATAAATGGAAGAAAASGTAACTACAAAGATCAGGTTTTAGTCAAATCAAGTCCAAAAACGTTAAAAAGCAGTGTTGAACGTGGTCTGGAGACTAACAGGAGGTCAGTCAAACAGCACTGATTTCCCTTCTCATCCAGCAGGAGCTGGACTTCAGMAGCAGCACCATGGATATGGACAATTCTGTTCTGGCAGCTTCCCTTTGCAACATAAAAGATGTGAGAAAGTCAAGGATTTAAGGAGTAACAGACATGTGGCAATCAAATACTGTGTRAAATTATCACATTGACTTGAAACAAGTCAGTGAAACAAAACCAGCCTTGATAAAGCAGGGTTTTTCCCCAGAAATGCATTGTGTTTTCCACTGTCATAGCTGCAAAGGCATTAACAGATCAAGCCTCTGAAATCAATAGTCTTTTATTTTGTTCCTGACACAAGCACAGCATCCTATTAAATCAAAATRCAACATCACCCAGTGATGTTGCAGTTCACCCATTTTGTCAATATGAATCACCCACTGCAAGGCAGGAAATCATCAGRAAATCAGGCTCTAAACCCCGTGAAACCAGATTATCAACAGGATAGTCTGGTCTCAGCACCATGCATTGCAGAGAGTCCTGGTATGATCAGTCTGGAAGAGAAAATCATGGAGTGCTGATTTCCCTGGAGACACTGGTGCATCCCCAAGGCTTCAGCTTTGCCTCTTGCTTCCATCCAAGAAAGGAATGTAAACAAAAGGAATGTCCATCAATCACCAGCCAAGAGCATCCTAAGGAAAAAGGTTAGGATGTAGCAAGTGCAAGAATGGGGGGAATGAAGAGATGCTAAATTGGTGTCTCTGAGGGCAAAACACTCTTCAATAGATCAGGGCAGATACACCCACACCATCCTTGGACAAGAACAGGAAAGTGAAGAAGGAACTGGTAAAGGTTTTGAAACTGCAAGTGGCTATTCTTGTGAGCCTGTATCAATTTCATGTTCCTTTAATAATTTCGTTTCCTTCTTTACCAGAAGAAGGAACATGAGAGAAGAGAATCCCTTTTCCTGAGATTAGTATTACAGCTGCACTAACTGATGTGGGTTTGAGGGGACTAATGCTGGAAAACTGAGAAGTAAAACATGCATTAAAAATAGTCGTTTATGTTTTGCTTCTATCCCCTCAGGCAAAAATAATAATTTGAATTGAAAAGAGACAATGTGGTATGTGAAGAAGTTTCTGAAGCACCCAGCTTGAAATAGGACACCAAGKTGAAATGCCTACAAAGGCCCTCATTGTGCTGTCAGGCCACACCACTAGTCCTCAGTGACAGGGCAAGACATCAGGGGTTTTGGCTCCTTGTGGAACAACAGCCAGGAAATCTACACCTGAGAAATGGTTACTGTCATGCTAAAACCCCCTTGTCATCTTCAGGAYAACAGGCATAACCTACTTAGGGATGTTTAAACTTAAACCAAAATTTCTTGTGGCAGTAATTGATCTTTAACCAGAGTTGATCATCACTTTTAGGAATTCTTTTTTTGCATTTTRATGACATTATTAGTGATATTTACACAGTCATGCTGTCCGCTGTGCCACACAGTCATGCTGTCCAGTCTTCACGTGGAAAAACTACAGGCTTTTATCAGTGCTGTCCTTTAACATAWCTAAGTCTCTTCTCCCTGAAGGTTGTTCAAATGTTTTTAAAATAAAAAGTTGCTTGCTGAGGTTTCATGCAGTTAAAGCTGTTCCTRTGAGCATAACATGAGTGCATTTTCTTTCCAAATGCTTAAAAAGTTAATGTCACCAGCAAAACACAATCATTTTAGAACAGCAAATATGTTAGATAGGCACAAAAATTACCAAAAACCATTGTAGCAATATTAACTTTAACACCATTGGGTGCAGCAGTGAGAAGCAGCTCAGACCAGTACAAGTGCCCCTTTGGTGAAGCTGGGCAGCAGCACTGAGAGCTGTGTTTGGAGAGCCACTGTGCTGGCTACTGTGCTGTGTCCTAAGGAATGAAAAGGTCAGGCTGCTAGATTACCTTCCAGYTCTCCTTAGATACTAAATTTCTGAACAGATCCCTTCCACAGACATGGCCCTTGGCAYTTTGCCACTTGTCCCTCACGAGGCAGTGTCTATGCCACACAGAGAGTTTGGCTCACTCAGGCAAAAGCTCAAACACCCAAAGGAACCAACRGCTCCTGACTTTGCTGTCATCAAGCTCTGCTTTTAGGTCAAGCCAGGAGCACAACYCCAAGTCCTTTCTGTCAGCCTGTTTCCTCAGGTCAGGTTTTTAAAGGCTTTTCTTAAACTTTCTGCTTTACTTTTTTTGCAGTTTCCACTAGCAGCCACCCTCACTGCTCAAACTCCAGTACTGCTGAGTTCTGCACTAGCCAAGGTCTGACTGCTTCAGCAAGAAAACACAAATTCTTGCCCCAAAAAAGCGCTGTGAAGGCACTGCCCCCTGGGGAGGACACAGCTTCCCAAGTCCATGGRAAATGCACGAACAGGAGTTTGATTCCACTGCAGTCACAGTCCCAAAAGAGGAGGCTGTGCACACACCTGCCATGGGGAGCTGCTGCCAATGGACTGCCCGTGCAAATGTGCTGTGTGTGAATTTTGGGCCTCCCCGTGTAATTCAGGTGTGCAAAGGCAGCCCCAGGTCAGCTGGCTCCTGCCAGTACGTGAAAATCAGACACTGCAGGACACTGCACAGTGCTCCTGAGTTGTGAGACAACACTGGGAGCTTGCAGGGCTCTTTCTGGCATGGTGCAGCTTTGATCTGGGTCTAAAACCAGATTTTTAAATGCCTTCCTGCTGTTGGAATGTAATGAAAACTCAGAAACACTAAATCATAGTCTGTATAAAAGGATTCAAGATGCTAATCTAAAGAATAAAGGGCTGGATGCTCTCCTTTTAAGATCTCCTATTTTTTTTTTCTCTCAAACTTGTTACAGTTGAGGTTTTCTTATCATTTAAATATGTACCTKACTAAGAATACCTGTAACATAAGCTTTACATTTGCCTCTTCATTTTTAAGCTTTTTCTTGGCTTCTCAAAATGTCTGACTTTATCAGACATTCTTCCAACTTACTTATTGCCTCTGGACCATTATATGCTTTTTTTTTTTTTTTTTTTTTTAACAGCGAGGTTTTTCCAAAGAGCTCTACAGACAGGGTAACGTGACAACCTTCATTCTGCTCTTTCATCTAGTGATTTCTGGCCACTAAAGTGTTTCACAGATTAAGTGAAGCAAGCTTTTTCTGTTGGTACCTGATTTTGAAGGCACACTAATGACATCCACAGATGGTTTTAGTCAATCTGATACCAGGAGGAAACAACACCCCCACACCCAGAAAGAAAAAAAAGCAGCAGATAATATGACTTCCATACCTGATCAGGTCAAATTTCTGTTTCAGGAGTCAGATTTATTTTCTAAAAATGTCAGGAGGTGCCAGGAAGCAGTGGGTCATTTCTAGCTCTGTTAAAAAAAATATATAGAAAAAACCCCAAAACCTAAGCTGTGTCATGATTTGAAATCATGGCCAGCAACAYATATGGATTACTTGTTAGCTTTTATAGAAGCTGTGTATTACCAGGAAGGTTTCCCTTCCCAGTAAGCATCCYGACAGAAGTTTCTAAAGAAAGAGCAAGGGACTCGAAACACATTTTCTTTCCATGAGCAGTCCAGGTTGTATTTTTCAGGAATGTCAAGATCTGACATKATTTTTAAAATGCAGTTTTTGCTTCCAGTGAGTCATAAGGGTTCAGCACTGATCACACTCTACCATAAGACACTGCACTGAAGGAACTGCATTATGCTACAGACTCCTCAGAATTCATTTACAGTAGTAACCAGTTATCCCACCTGGAAGAGAACAGGAAATGAGATCTCCATCTCACATCCAACACCAAGAAAATACTGAACAGCGTTACAGCTGTTTTATTCACTTCAGTCTCAAACTACCTGCTGGCATTTACCCCTCTTTGAAGTCTTGAAGCATCCCAGAGTTAAAGTGTTGCTACCCTTTAACCCTTCAGAGCACTGCAGACACATGGGAGGACAAGAGATTTGTCTTGCCATACTTTTAATGCTTCCCTGCTGAAGTCAAACAAAATTACCCTTTGTAGATCATGGAGTGACTTCTCACACAGCTGTTTCCAGTTAGATAGCACGTGGAGTGGATCTGCAGGGTGAGTGTGTACAGAACATGGACAGCACCCACTGGGTCTCACTATTCTAAGCCAAGGCAGCATGCACTCTGTAAACCTTTTGTTGCAGTCTCTTCAGTTCAAAAAAAAAAAACCCAAAAACATCCTAAATCAAGCAACAAACACCCAGAGAGCTAAAAATCTTCTAGAGTTGAAGATCAGGGGTAAGAAATTGCATTTTGAAACATGAGACAAAGTCTTAAACATCAAACTTTTACGCAGTGTGCTCCAGTACCTATTGTCAGCATCAGAGAGGGCAGCTGAGGGGGCAGRAGAGGAAACAGCAACTGCACATCCCACTCTGTGTGAGCTGGTAACAAGTATCAGAACCCATGTAGGCCCTTGCAGGTGTGCATGACCAGAGGCAGACTGAGAATAGAAAGGGAATTTTGATCCTTGCAAGCCTTCCTCATCATCCCCAGCTTTCCATGCTCAGGCTAAATGCTTTTCTGATAGCACAGTCAATGTTTCCAAAGCTGGGGTGTGAAATGTCCCAGAAGAAAAGCTGGATTCAGAAATGTTGATTCTGCAGCTCACAGCTTATATGAGTCTCACCTAAACTCCAGGTCCAATCCATAACTATCCATGCACAGAGCCCAGAACAGCAAGGCTTTGATGCACAGACAGAGGCTGGCAGATTCCTAAAGAAGGTGCAAACTCTTCTGTGTAGCTAAGTAAGACAAGCCACATGCACAGTCCATGCACCAAATGTGTATCCAATGGGAGAAGAGCTGTGTTTTCACAGTGCCTGCTCCAGGGTCCCCACAAAAGAGATGGCAGGCCCTCCCTGTCACAGCGATGTGTGTTAACAAGCAACGGGGAAGATTAAGAAGGTTTTTACCTAGACTCAGTTTATTTCAGTATTTCAACTGTGCACATGAATACCCTGTTTTCCTAGGACTACTGCTGCAAGAAGTGCTCTAAACTCTATCTGACCTCCTGTTTCATTTTTTTAAAAAAGCTTGGTTTTTCTGGGGAGAAAAAAAAGAAAAAAAAAAAAGGGAAAATGCAGCCAAGACCCTAAGACACATGCTTCCCTGGAGAARTAGCACCTGTGAAATGCCTAAGTCCGCTCATGACTTTTACGTAAGAGATGCCAATTAATAAGGGTCCAATAGCTTTGTTTTTCAATTAAAGAAGTGATTAAAAGTTTGTCAYATGTTCCATAATATTGATTACTTTGTGAGTCCCTGTTAATTACATTTAGTAAGGGGTGTGAGGAGAAATGAGGAGCAGACCAAAGKTAATTCTGTTTGACTTTTGACAGTTCACCAGGTTTCTTCAGATGAAAAWAAAATGGATGCTCAAATCTTCTCACCCTTTCACCATATTTTTGTAAAATAAGCAGCCAGAAAAAAGATCTGAAGTTAGTTACTGCACAAAGTTACGAGTTTTGATTTTCAAAGTAGCTTAAAGGAGGGTCTAAATGACCTTGTCCCACTTGATCATTGAATTCCTTTCTCCCTGAGGCTCATCTCTTGTCAATACATTATCAGAGCACAGACAGTGGCAAAAACATGCTGTACACCACCAGATTGGAGAGGACAACACAATTAATCATATGCTGAACACTGTTCACAAGGTTATTTGCTTTCACTATTAATAAGCAAGACAGTCAAGCTATGTGTCCCCTTTCCAACTCCATCTTTAGCTTGAATGAGAAGCTCTACTTCAAACATCAGGTGATTTGTTTAAATTTAGTACCTAGAAATACTGTGCAGAGTTTTTTTTAAAGTTAAATGTTTGTCACTTGCACAACACATCCCATTCCTGCAAGAATAAGTTTCTCAGGCTGGCAGCTCTGGATTTTCAGACTGCACACAGCAGTCTGGTAAAGATCGAAGCCCCAAGCATGCTTCAACATGTTTGTTTTCCTCCCAGCTCTATGTTTCACATTTTCTGAGCACTAGGYTATAAAATTCATTGATAGAAATTGTTAAATATTCCCTCTATAGTAAAGTTGCCAACATCTAAGCAAAAMAGACCAGCAAACAATACAAAATAAACCCAGGCAAATGATAACCAGTTACATTATCAGAGACTGAGCTACTCTAAAACGGACTCCAAAACTTACTCTGAGATGAAAGTAACACGTGGAGAGAATGGCTCATGCAGCCATAAAGCACCTCAAGCTTAATGTGGTTTAGGAAGCTTATCAAGTGCAGCCAGTCTCTTTGCTGTGTTATTAGGAACACCATACACAACAGAACACGAGCATTTGTTGTATAGAGGACTTACACAGTGGTATGACTACAGTATCTCCATGTAGTTCTCTACACCAACTCACAGGATTTCTAATTCAGATTTTTTATTTTTTTTTTTTGCTCGTTACAAGTTCGTTGACATATATTTTGCAATGACTCCTTTCCCCCCTGTGCGCTGCTCTGCCAGTGCTGTAGCTGACTCCCAGCATCATTCGGTTCGGGACCGGGCACAGCGGGATCTCCCGGGGCAGCGAGCTGCAGCTGCGGGTGTGTAACACCCTCACCCAGGACAGCGTCACGCCTTCCCCCCCAGGTCCTTCCAGCAGGACCAGAGCGACAGAGGAGGCTTCTGCTAGCTGCCCCCACTATGAGACAAGCTGTCTRTTGGGGTGTGGCCCCTTCTTTAACGGGCCCTAACTGCTCGTTAACCTCTGGTCCTACAAAAGTGAACCTACTGTGACARGAATTCCTTAAAAGACAAAATAACCAACATACCATTCCCTACTTTTCCAGCAAGTGGCAGAAACTCTGCGGGAGGTACCGGGGAAGAGCCGGCACATTCCCTCACCTCCCGCTCATCTCCCACAGCCGGGGGTAGAGTTCCCACAGCCGCCTGCGGCTCACCGCACTCCGCGGAGGGCAGCACCACCGCGGCCGCATCTCCTCGAGTGGCAAATGCCTGGCACAGCCGTGCCCGCTCAGCATCCCCCTCCCTCGGGGCAGCCCTTCATGCCCACCCGTCCCATTCGCGGCCATCCCGACCCACCCGGGCACGCCGGGGGGACAAGCGGCACCATCCCCGCCACACCCCCGTCCCGACAAGTCCCAGACCGCTACCTCCTCCACCGCCGCGGTGCACCTTGACCAGCACCTCCGCCCGGCCGCCCGCTCGCAGCTCCCGCCGCAGGTACAGCTGTCCCGACGTCCTGYCGACCCCCACGGGGGTGGCACCGGGAGAGGCCAGCTCGAACCAGTCGCCCGCCGCCCGGTCTCGGCTCCTCGGCACGGTGAAGACGGTGTCACCCACCCGCGCCCCGTGGGGCAGGCGGGCCGTGTAGCGCCGGGCATCGGGCCCCGAGGGCCGCTCGGGCGGCGGCTGCAGCGAGCGCGGCCCCCGCCGCTTCCCCGCGCCGCC
>NW_026623355.1:178088-260849 GCF_030028575.1 Malurus melanocephalus
GGCGCAGGCACCGCGCTGGGCTGCGCAGCGGCCGCGGCCGCCCGTGGTCCAGAGCCGCCACGCACAGGCGGAGGCGGCGCAGCCCCAGCAGCGAGCCCACGGTCAGCACCTGCCCGCTGCGGGGCACCACGAAGAGCAGGCGGCTGCCGGCGCCCGGCGGCCAGGGCCGGTAAGTGAGGCGCGCGTTGGCGCCCTCGTCGCCGTCCGAGGCGCGAAGCCGGGCCACCTCCGTGCCCAGCGGGACCAGCTCGTCCACCTCCAGGGGCCGCGCCGGCGGCAGCCGCGGCCGGTGGTCGTTGCGGTCCAGGACCCGGACCCGCAGCAGCGCCTCCCGGGGGGACCGTCCCGCCCGCCGCCGCAGCCGGAGCCCGTACTCGGGCTGCGCCTCCCGGTCCAGGCGCTCGGCCGTGCGGAGCAGCAGCAGCCCCCGCCCGCCGCCCGGCCGCCGCTGGAGGGAAAAGCGGGAGGCGCCCTCGCCCTCCAGCGCCCACTCCCCGGCCGGCTCCCCGGGGCCCAGCAGGCTCCGCAGCGGCACCCGCAAGCCCCGCACCCGCGTCCCCGCCGGGCTGTTCTCGGGCACCTGCCCGGAGAAGCGCAGCAGGCGGTGGGAGCCAGCGCAGCCCGGCCCCGCCGCCCCGCCGAGCAGCGGCAGCAGCAGCAGAACCGGGAGCAGCCCGCAGCCGCCCCGCCGCGCCCGGCCCATCCCGCCGAGCGGAGCGCTGCCCGGCTCTGCGCCGCTCCCGCCGGGGCACCCACGGCACGGCAGCCCCGGCCCGTCCCGCGGCCAGTCACCGCCCTGGGCGGGGACCGAGCGAGCCCGCCCCGCGTGGCCGAGCGGGGAGCCCGCCCGTGGCAAAGCGCACAACGCTGAGGTGCAAATCCCTCATCTTCCCCTATTCTGTGGCAAAGCGCACAACATTGCCTGGCAAAATCCTCATCTTTCCTCATTTCACATGGCCCATGAGGGTAATCTGTGAGTGATCTCTTCCTGTCCTTGTTTCAACTCGTGAACCTTTWGTTATATTTTTTCTCCTGTRCCCAGYTGAAGGGGTAGTGATAGAGCARCTTTTGTGGGTGCTTGGCATTCAGCCGGGGTCAAACCACCACACGCATCCAGCTGCTCCCTCCCGCTCTTCTGCAAGCTGAACTGGCACAGGATGAACTACCCTTCCTAGGCGTGTACGGTGTGGGGGGTGACTTGGGGGAAAATTGGCAATCTCCCGCTCTCCTGTGTGAAAATATTCTACCCACCAAGCTACAAGAACCACCATAAGAGCAAGAGGAAAAAAACACTATTGCATAAAGGAGAGTGGACCTTGAGACACTTGAATCATTGAAGAGTAGTTGTCACCCAGAAGATGTGCTTCTCTGCTGTAAGCTGGGCCTGTCTTGGAAGSACTGCCTCTCAGAATTGCGTTCAGGTTGCTGCTCAGGTTGCAGGAAAGATACAATATTTTTAGGACAAGAACAGTGTATGCAGTTGCTGAGAGCAAGACTGAAATGGTGCTTTCTGAATGCTCTAAGCAAGCACATCAGTCCCATTAAACATGCATAAAACAATCTGGGCATGAGCTCATTGCATTGGTTAATCTGYGATCAATGGAAGCCAGACCACTCCGCTGTCAATCACTCCCCACTACTCATCAAACCAAACAGTGCTCATTTTCTCATGGCCCCAAGTTCCCAGCAGCATCTTCCTGCTAATAAGGAAGAACGATGGTATCTCCTTTCACATGGTGATGGTAACAGCWCAGGAACAGCTGGTCAAACTGTGTTAGGTGTTGTTCCATCAGAAATGCTCCCTCTTCCTGCTTCAAACAGGCCTGCTAGTTTTACTAGAAGGTTGTTAGAAGGCACGGGTGTTTGTTGCCAACTGTGCTGTAACTTCAGTGATGACATATCTAGGCTCAAGAAAGCCASAACTAATTTCACTTGTCCTTGGTCAAGTATTACAGACAACATTCAAAGGTGACAACCAGCTGCTAGACCTGCAGCTCTACCACCCAGGGAATTACCAGTTTTAAGGAGAGGTAATTGCTCGGAGATCATGTCCCATGATTACAAGCTGTCAGCCTTTGTTTTTACCTTCAAGAAAAAGGGAGGATAGTTTTTACAATTTGGCACAATGAAAGATCTCAGACTGGGAAGGCAAAAAGTAWAACCAAACAGTTTTGCGGAATGGTTTACCAGTAACAACATCAAAGTAACCATCAAGATCCATCCATGGTTAATGTCCTGTAGCAAGCTTTGAGTAAGTTATGGTTCTCTTTGTGCCATAGTTCCTTCCTTCRCAAAGGCACTATAGAAGGCTCATTAATTTAAAACACCCAATGAGCCAGCTAGACCATGCAAAAAAGCGTTCAGTATTGTACAAGCTTAGACCTGTTATGAGACATAGCACAGCATCCCCTCTTCTGAAATGTRGTGCATCCTTACACAAACTTTCAACAAGCAAATTAAATCCTCTCAAAATCAAGTTCCCATTTTTAGCCTATGTTACAGGACACACTACCCTTTCTATTCTATTCAAGCATTTAGAAACACCCAGTTTTGCCTGCAGCTTGTGAAGATATAAACTGAATTTTATTTACAGTATTCCCTCCCACCTATGAACCTATGATGTATTTCTTTCTAATCATCATAATATCAACATAGCATTTTGGTGATGGAAATTCAGGATTCTCCTGCATGTCATTCCCATTGCCAGAATTTAGAGCACACCTTAGAGAGAAGAACCAGAGCCAAGCCTGCCACTGTGGATATTCACTAGCACAACTGTGTTATTTTCTTGGYTTCAATAGGAAACAGCACAGACAAGAAATACATACAAATAAATAAAACAAGCTCTTTAGATATCTTCTGGACATTTTTGGCTTCTAGGGCCAAAAAATCATTGTGAAATTTAGTTTTAGGGTGGTTTTTTTTTAAACAAAGCTGATCTAGTGAACAGAGGACTGTGAACCTCAGCCACTAAATCTAAGAACTGCCATTCTGAGCCCAAAATATCAGCAAGCCCAAGAGACTTCCTCTAACCCTCCCTTGCAGCTGGGACAAGTCCCTGGAATGCAACCATGAGTTCAGACTACAGCTCTGATTGCCGTAAAATGGGCCAACATGATAGGAAAGAAAAATTTAAAAAAAAGGAAAGGAAAAAAAAAAAAGGAGAAGCATTGATCCTGGTGCTAACCATGTTGAAATAGATGAAAATGACAGTTAWTGTGTGTTTCAGAAGTAGGTTTTCATGATGAAATTAAAAACAGGATTGATTTTAATGTATCTTTCTAAAATTGCATAAACGGTTTAATAACCTCTGCCGCAGTGGTTTTGTCTTATTGCCCAGAGCTGAAGTCAGACCAGCCATGCAAACCACAGGTGCACCCAGCAATTACTACAGGGAGACCACAGCTTCTGTGCTCAGTCTCACACAGTGGAACATGAGGCAGTTAAAGAGGAGAGCTGCATTCTTACCCATCCTTTTTCAACTATTTCAGAGGGAAGAATGGCTTAAGGCATCACTTATATTCACCCTCATYTTACAGATTATTCTGGTATTTATTGCAACAGTTTAAAAAGAAAGTCAGTCTTAACATGTTTTGGGTCTTTCTATTACCAGTCAGTATAGCACCAGCAGGAGCCAAGGCTTGACAGCAGACACTACAGCTCTAACTGTGAAACAATAGGAAAATCCAAGGCATTGTAGCGCTGCTCAAGGTTCTGAAAGTAAATGTATGTAYTGATGTTGGGTGTGTTACAACCTACTGAGTAGTTCTGCAATACTCAGGATTGCTTAATGTTTGTATATTCTATACATGCAGTTTAACCCATAACAAGATGCATCTCACYGCTATTAAAAAATGTCCATCACATTTGTTATCTGAGCAGCCTGAAAGCATACAAATTAAAAAATKGGGAAATCTGGGAAACTAGGTCCTACAAACAGATTCCAGAACTACTATGCAGGCAGACAATAATCCAAACCACCAGTAACTTTATCTAACAGCTCTGAATCATTGATTATAAACAGAATATRTATTTTGTGCAGAGATACAGACTCACATACGTATAGACATGTGTCAATATAAATATTATATATAATAGAATGATTTTGTTTCACAGCTGGTAACCACAGTCTCAGTTTTGCATAAAGGCATAGAAGAGTACACAAATACCAGCATGAATTTCATGCAGTCAGGAAGCTCCATTCCCCTTTGAGCTAAGCAACCACAAAGCCTGGCTGATTAAATGGCTAAACTTGAATACTTCAACATCAGTTCATTTCCTGACTAGCCTGAAACAAAGCAATCTGATAAATGCCCAAACTCARAATCATAAATTAAAGATGTGAATACGGGTTTTTTTTCAGGTACTAAATGATCCATTTTTGGAGAAGCTCTTTGTAGGTTATTTCTACCATCTTTGGAATTTTAAATCATACCAAGATTTCCTGCCATTACATGCCAAAATATTACAAAGTAATCTGCATTCAAAGATTTCTACTAATAATTGCATATAAAATTATAGAGGACTCCAAAATAGGTAATCATGACCTGTAAAAATTCAAGACATTAATAAACATTCAAGGCATTAGTAGATTAAAAAAATTAAATCAGTAAGCATTTGACATTGCATAGCAATTTATTTCCAGGTGACATGCTTGCTGTAGGAAGATCTTTAGGGAGAAAGTCACAGAGTTCAGTAATTCCATATGAAGCAGCTCATATTTTGCYGTTCATCCTCACACAAGTATGTGTCAACAGGCAGTCACAGTCAGCACAACATATGGATCCAGTCTGAGCAGGCTGCTTGTCCTCAAGAGCTGCAAGACWGTTTATGCTGCCCATCTAGACAGACATTTGCTATTCTGTACAGTCTTCCCTTGGCTTCTCACAGCACAAAATGGTTTGTGTCCCGAACAATCCATACTTTCTGGACTTGGCTTTTATTAATTTTTGTGATCTTTTCCCACAGAAAAAAAATAATACAAGAGAAAAATATTTACTATGTATACATTATTTTGATAAAAAATTATCCAAGACAACAAACMGGATAAAAGGAATTATATTCCTTAGACGTGTTATTAAATAGCTGCACACAGGTAAGTCCATATGCCATATACACTACTGCTAAACATCACTGTTAACAAGTAAAGCASCACCAGTAATTCTGCATTACTGAAGTAAACAAGTTTGAAACTTTGAAAGGCATTAAAYCTTCTGTCCCATCAAATAAACTTAAACATTGCTTGAAAGGCAGAAATACATGCATTTAACTGTGCTGAAACCAAAACCATTGCCAGATTAATTACATTTAAACTCATTGTTGAGGTACAAAACAATTCTGAAGACCTTTAGGCATCACTAGCTCTGTATTTGGCATAGTAAGAGTGCAGCAACATAATGGTGATTGGTTTTTTAGCTATACTATTGAAGTATAAAAGATAACACACACTACATATCTTAGAATTCCCACTTTTTCTTCCCTCTAAAGTTAGCTTTTAAAAAGAGTATTAAAGCATGATTATGCAGATTTATGYTGAGGTATTATTTCACATAAAATATTGCTTGTGTTGGAATAAATTTCTGCTTTTCTTTCATCTCCAATACCACACAGTACTCCAAAGTCTACCTGCCCAGCAATATTTAGCAGACACATAGTGATAACAGAARTTGCTCATTCCATCTCCAAAACACAACAGCAAAAAAGACATCTCTAAATGCAAACACATCATGTGTGCACACGCCCACACATCATAAGCCCAGCCTACGCTTTYGCCTGTTGGAGTTTTGGTTGAAGGACAGGTTACACCAAGTTTTAAGAAGTATTTCAGGGATACYTTACAATCCCTACAACCTGATCCTGCAGCTCCTTTTCATGTGAATTGCATGGAAAAACTGATGGAATGTCACAAGGTTTGGACACTGCAGATGACTTAGTGAAAATAAGGTGGTAAGAACAAGACTTGGTCCCTAGCCTCTACCTTCCAGTAAACAGTAATGCCACCAGAGCAAATGGCTGGAAGAATTTGCAATGCCTGTGAAACCTTTTGGCCCTCTTTCTTCCACATTTGTGTATAGTCTCCTTATTCCCACCCCCATGAAAACTGTATTAAAGATTGTGTTGTATTAAATTGTATTTCCATTTATTTTGGAAGAAATAAAACCAACTTTTTTAAACACTGTGATTAGAAGTTTATGCTCAGAAATACCTTTCCTTAGCCYCAAGCTTTTCCTGTCAAATCTGAGTTCAAGTATGTGGTAATTCAGGAAGTGAAAGAGCATTGTTTTAAGATTAAGACAAAACTGTGCATGTTAGTTTAGCTGTGTGTTSGTCAAACTTTAATTCACAAGTCTAAGGATAACAGGTGTGTGCCTAAAAATATTATACCAATTTAATCTTTCAAAGTAATTTTTTTGCA
Organism: Malurus melanocephalus; assembly: GCF_030028575.1. NCBI lineage: Eukaryota > Metazoa > Chordata > Aves > Passeriformes > Maluridae > Malurus > Malurus melanocephalus. The sequence continues at coordinate 184,504 of NW_026623355.1, forward strand.
TTTACTAAGATCAAGTATATCAGAAATTGGAAATGTGAAGGAGGAAGAAAGCCAGCAAAATTGCCACACAAACTGTTATTTGCTATTGCAAATTCTCATTCTTCCCAGTGAACAGCTGTTAGATGGCTGGCACACATCCCAGCTGCACCACTTAGGACTCAGACATCCTCAGAGGCTRGCATATTAAGACACAACAGAAACTCTAGAAACAGAGGGACAGGAATTTTTAAAAAAATCTTCACAAAAAGAAACATGAATTGAGGTTTTTGTTTGTTTAATAAAAGCTTGCAAGGCACATGTTTCAACTGAATTGCAACATCTACAGCAAAGCAGATCAAAATTTGTAAAACTTTCCCACAACCCCTTCAGGAGTTAAACCTATGATCTGGCTGAAAATCAAGTGAGGGTTGTCTGCACAAGTCTGATGYAATTATGCCTTATTGTTGTCCCACCAAGGGATATCACTGGAACTTATTTTTCACAGAAACTGGAGATTAGACAATGGTTTTGCTAATCCATTGCTGGATAAGAAATTCATTCGCTTTCTTTGTAAGACATGATTCTTTCAGTCACTCATTTTAATGATGCCTTTTTAAAGGAACAACCACAATGTTCTCCCAAATAAAAGGCTCCTTCTACTACTTAAGGCTGCTGTGCCAATGGTGCTGCAATATAATTTTCTCTAATATAAAAAGCAAGGTAAAAATCTTAAATKATTCTCCTAAAGCAGAATCAATTGAAGTAACAAGAATACATCTTAAAAACTATGACAAAACTAATAACAATAACTATGTCACAGTTCAAACAAAATTCAACTCGTTCATTTMAACATGTATAAAGGCCAACATGTTACACGACAGTTTTCTTTAGATGTGTGGGTGGCCTCATTTGTGGTTTTCTTAACATGTGTGCTCTACATGTAGGTATTCAAACTACGTTCCATATGTTAACACAYAACATTGCAGTAAAACACAACAGGCAGTCAAGGACAGTTCAATGKTGCATCTTGGCATGGCAGTCTAAGGCATGAAGCCATAAGCTCTCTGACTTCATCTACCCAGGTACAGTAGTAACCCTGAAGTTTGCTACCTGGAATGCCTTATTGCTGTTATGAAGTGATATTAATSAATTATTAACTTCCATTGAGTAAATGACTGGTACACAGCCATGTAATTCCTTGACAGTGATTCAAACAAACTTAAATTGGAAAAGGAACTCCAAACTTACTTCCAAATATTACATCTACATCCATACTAGCACATACAGAGGAGGCTCCTGCAGGCCTGACATAGCTCAAGTTAATACAGGAGCTTCTGTTGTTACAGAGTAATTGAGTAGTCTGAAACAGCCCAGTGCAGTAAAACATGCACTTGTGCACAAGCAAATAAATGCACCCTGCTCTCCACCAGACACACACGTACACATCACCCCCAACACAATGACTGTATGCCCAGAAAGGATATTTGTAACTTGTAACTCAATTATACTGATATGTATTTCTCTCAGTGACATCACGTATATTTGATGGATTTATCTGAACATTGGTTTCAAATAAAATGCATAATTTAACGTTTTGTCAAGATCCATAAGCCTAAAAATATAAAAAAAAGTAAAAAACAGATTATAGACATGCTAACTTTCACAATAGTAAAGCTTTTTTTCTTTTAAATCACTCCAAAAGTGATAACAGGTTTTTTAAAATCTCAGCACTACATGCCAATGTGAAGTAAGCAAGTGTATCTGCAAAGAGCAGAGAAGAATCATGACGCTGCATACATACAACACGCTGCAGTTCCTAATAATTTCAGAGTTAAAATCTCTGATTTGCAGTAAGGACTGATTTGCAGCTTCCACTTGCAGAATGGTTTGCAGAATTTTCAGCTGAGGGTTCATCCTATTTTGCCAGATGCTTTATTAAAGACACAAAGAATCATTCTCACATGCCCAAWAGACTGGTCTCTGGGCCAGGTGTTACATGAATTCATAATTACAGGTAACTCCTAAGGGATGAGCAAGTTCTTCCAAAACTTAGTCCTGGGTTTTTATCCAGTTACATATAGGTTAAGCAAACCTACTGTTACCTTTTATTGGACTTCCAATTCTCAACACCAAGTTTAGGCCCAGAGYTGGAATTAAAACATCATTCATTCTCTTGAAAGTCTATCAGTCAGCAACAAACAGGATAAAACAGATAATTCATTAAGAAAAAGAGTGGTAGAGGCAAAGAGGTTCATATAACAAAGACAAATTTTAGAGGGAAGCAAAACTGCAGAGCACTTTCCCAAAGTTTCAAAGATCAGTGTATTTGCATAATTAATATAAAAATAGCTATGAACATCTATACCATTATTTATTAATGGTGGTGATGATAGTGTTTTAAATGACAGTTATGGCACTATCTTAATATAACTATTGCATAATAAGTTGAATGAAATGAGTATCACCCATCCATCCCCACACACACATATACCAGCACACAGACACAGGGGGTGAAACTGAAGTGCAGAAGTCTCAGTAGCAAACCTGGTTGTCCTGCTACACTTGCCTGAAAACAAGTATGGCATACTGTGGTATACTGGCCCATTCTGGTGGCTGCTAAGAAAGACACACTGMTRCATACACACAYACACACTGAAGTGTGGAAAAATGCTGAAGATAGTTTTTTTCCAAACTGAACATCTGACCTTGTCGGCTCTTATTGCTAGGTCTAACTCCTAGCATTTCCACCAATATGTCTCTAACATTGTAGAGATCAGTGCCTTAATCTATGGAAGTGTTGTTTAAATAAAATCTTCCTTATYTGATTTATGCAAACAATATACTACACATAAGATGTATAAATRTGTGTTTGATAAACTCAGAAATGTTTACCATGGAAGACAGGAAGAATTAAAACACAACAAAAAGAAACCACGAACTAAAAATCCAAACACTTACTTCAAAAGACTCGGGATACTGATTGCTTTCTCGCTAAAAAATAAAAGCTATATGACTTAAATGAGCTCTTTAAATAATTTTTCTGTATTTACTGAAGTCTACACACATCAGCTCTCTAATACTAAWGTTAGAAATCTCATTTACATGAAGATTAAGATGATGTATAATGGGGAAAAAAACCATGGAAGACTGTAAAACATTGTGGAGATTGTAAAATTGATAAATGTTCCCGTTTCYTTCAAGGATGGAATATGTGTCCACTGACCTGTATATCAAAGAATTTCAGTTTGGTAAAATAAAGTTGTCAGTACACTGCATGTGTGCACACACATCTGCAAAAATAAACTCCCTTGAACAAAAGGAACTTTTCCAACTGAAATTCATTTACAATCAATCCTCAGAAAGAAGCTTGCGTGCTTTTTCATGACTGGAAGGATATCACAGTGTTGATTTTATAAACGAAGTAGGATCTATTCCAGTATACTCGAGTGAAATAGTTCACATAGGGAGAATAGTTCATTTTGATTTCATGACAAAATCGTCCRTATTTTGAGTAGGCATAGTTGTCACCTTCCTCACAAACCACCTGTCAGAAAGAAAAAGACCTAATTACATTACTGAAGTGGTCACAGAATGTACTTCTGCACATTTAATTAACTTTTGTATTCTGTAAGTTTCATTTATGATATACATTTAATTTCCATATTGTACGGTTCCAATCATCTGAAAACACATTCCCCTATAATTTGTGTAACCACCTRAAAGTCTTTGTGAATTAATCCCTTTTTCAAGATAGCAGAGATTAAAACCAGTGTACTTCATTCATATTATAAAGAACAGCAGTAGAAATTACTCACACGTCCCATTTACCCAATAGTTCAAACCTGACCTGCACAGGGCATACCAGTATGTAGGTAAGGGAAATCTCAATTACTTACTAAGTTTGACAAACCCAATAAAGATCAAAGAAACACATCGCCCTACAAACTCCAACCAACTGATTTGGAAGCAAACTGTGTGTTTTAACATCTACTGTCTGATATCCCTAGAGAAATCCCTTCATTTTTCCTTCTGATAGCACAAATTTATMTGGTTTTTAGCAAAGGTGATAGGACAAACTCATGAAGAAAAWAACACCTGTGACTGCCAAATGCAAAGAGAATTGCCCTGAGCTACAGTCCTTCAGCAACAAACTGCTGGAAAACATTTGTCTTTCCCTATCAGTAAACCTATGCTCTCAGCCAGTGTCAGAACCAGATACCGGACTAGGACTATAGGATGTAGCACAAGCTAGAAAGTAATACCTATCTTCTTAAACACAGCAATTTGGAAAACACATCCACAGACCTGCCAACAGTGTAACACACTGTSCACTGTCTCACTTACTTTGGGAATAAGTAAATGCTGCAGTTGCAGTCTCCAAAAACACATGCACTAGCTTCTGCTACTTTGGAATGTCTTGATAATATTCCAATATGACTTAGACAATTTTTGTTACCAAGCAAACTGAGAGGTGTGTTTAAAGCTTCCTGAGACAATACACTTTATCAACTTTCCAGAGCAAACTATGTCAGTTTTCTGGAAAAAAAACAACCCAATATACCCAAACCACACCAACCAYTCCCCCCACAACAACAAAACCAACAAAACCTACAACAAAAACCCACGAGATTATCAATGTTATGTGTGAGAGAGAAGCATGCAGGAAGCATGGAGATGAGAGATGCAGGGGTGTGAGGGCATGGGATCCTGGAAYTGTGGTTAATTGCTCCAGAGAAGATCCTTGGTGTGAAGAGGAAATGGGAACTTACTCATGCAAATACAGATCTGAGAAGAAACTGAGAGATAACATGCTGATTAACAGTGATGGTGGTTATTCATACACACACACTCTGGTTATGGTACAGTATATTGGATACATCCTGGAATAACCTCAGCATACATGATTTTAGCAGCAAGACAGGGAAAGAAAGAATGGTAAGGAAGTTAATAGAAACATGGAGACAATATCCTTYATGGACAAAATAGTAAGGAAATCCRGAAGTGAAACTGATACCAGTTGTAGATTCCTAGGGAAATAAAGAATAATCCTCTAAYAACACACCACTCCTATGATTTACTGCCCCAAGACAAAGCAGGCTACAGGAATGAAACACTTGCATTACAAGCTCTTTTGAACTCTGTTGCATCAAAAGCAGATCTTACAAAATAATTAACAGCTTTCCCTAAGAGAGGAATACAAGACTATACACAAGAAATGTATGTATGTCCTTCCATTAAAGAAAAAAAAAAGGATCAAACCAGGGATTCACTTGGTGTAGTTAATACACACTAGACTGTAATGTCAAATAGATGCTAAAGTTCCTTCTWGGACAGGAAATCAATTAAATGTAGGTAACTTGTGATTGCTTAGAAGTAACTAGTGACTCCCTCYTTCCTCWTTACTGGAGAATAAGCAATGAAACKCTAGGCAAGTTTAAGGCCATTCCCTGCCTATATAAAACCAAAATCTTGCTGGATTTCCAGGACGCCAATGAACAAGTGGCAATGACACCACCTTCTAAACCCCACTTATTCCCTACTTCAGCAGCAAGAGCAGCATTATCAGCATCCAAAGAGACAGAACATGGCAATGACTGAAGCAGCACTCAGGGTGCAGTTTATTCAACCAATATTTCTACCAGATGTGGTTTAAACTATCTATTGGTGTGCTAACCTATCTGCAAGGCTGAACTGAATAGACTTGCACCCTCATCAGAACCACACAGGCTGTATTAAACTAAATGGCAGGCTGGTCCTCACCCCAGAGTTTTAGAAGAACTGAGTTTACCCATTTTAAAATTCCATCTTTRAAGCTAGTAAAGAATACCTTCTGAGGCAGAACTTTACTGCTTTTGTAATAACCTCTTCAGGTGTCAGTCTTGAACATTCATATATAGCTAAACAGTGTTTAACGATTTGCAGACTCATGTATTAGGGTAGTTAACAGCATTGAGTAAGATTATGAATTTAAGCAACAGACAATCCAAAACTAAATTGACCACTTTTAAAATTTATGAATCTTCATCTACATATCAAATACAATGAGAAAAACAAGACCAGCATTATAAAATTTATTTTTAATTGAGCTATGTACGCATTCAAACATTCAGTTTTTCTCACCTCACTGATACTTACATGACCGTTAGCAATATCCAAYAGATCTTTAACTCTGCATCCTCTTATAGGTCCCACTTCATTGCAAATTGAATCTTCAATAACCAGGAAGTTTGCTTTGTAAGAWGTGAGTATCTTATAAATATCTTCTGCTGACCTCTTTGAATAGATCTGATAAATCTATAAATTAAGAAAACATGTTCATCCAATGCAAAAATCAGTGACAACTTAAATACTGGGGGACACAGAGATCCCCAACAACAACCTACCTGCAATAATAAACTATATGTACACACCAGGCTATAAAAAGTTTGATTCTGAGATTTCCAAAAYAGCAGGCAATGGCCAGCTGAATGGGAAGTCTTTGTCTCTGCTGATGGTAAGTTCTCATCTTATATACTTCAAATGGCCTGAAAAGCCTTCAGAAATAATATTTTGATATTTGTTTCTGTCCAGAATGAAGCAGTAATAATCTATTTGATAATCCCTTGCGTGTCTGCTGGACTACATCCTATTCCCTTCTAATACATCTGATTTTTTTTTCATTACATCTGGGTAAAGAGGARGACAGTTGCTGTGAGATGCCACATTCATGGAATTGGATACTCACATTTTCATTTCTGTTCAGAAGATCATCATCATTATACAAAGGCAAGCTTGACACCATCCATCCAGTACAGAGCTTAATCACACCCATGAGCTGTGGGCTGCCTGCAAACACTGCAGCCACAGGAGCCTGTCGTCTGCAAAAGCAACACCAACMCACACATCTCAGTACAGGATGCACTCACCAAAACAATTTTATACACTGTGACGTCAAATAGGAAAGGAAACTAACTAAATGTAGATATCAGGTATCACTGGAGGTCTAATTACAATCGGTGATGGTGYTGCTGTGGCAATACTTTCCTTGCCAGGGAAAGTTCAGACCTGCAGCAATAGAGTTTGAAAGGAAGGGTTCCTGCTGGGGCAAGGGCTGATGGTTGTTCTCCCCTCCTTGCAATCCACCAAACACCATTTAAAGTGCTCCTGGAATGGAACCAAGTACTGTTTTTCTGAATGGTTGTCAACTTGTGACAAAACAACCTTAGGAGACACAGTAGTTAGAAGGAGAAACAACGTGATGTTATCTAGTAAGAGAAAGATTTGTGATCATTGTAACTTGATCTCTAGGACCACATATTTCATAATCTATGAGAAAACAATGTCAGCATACAGAATAATGTCTACAGGAACTATATTTCTGGATTTGGTATACTTTTTTACTATTTGTGTTTCTGTATTGGTGAAAGAAAACAGTCATTGCCACATTTTATTACAGACTTTGGCAACTTCTGTACAGAAAATTCCAATTAAATTCATATTATCAGAGAGAAGACTAAAGAAAATATACTGTAAAAATGACGTTGAACTAAAATTTCAATATGGATAGCTAAGCATATCCATAAGGAAAATCCCCCTTTATTTTCCCTTGAAATAGGAACAGCTGCTACAAATAAGGGTAGTCAAATTGCTTGTAGCTGAGTGAATAACAATGCAATTCACCATGATTAACTATGTACTTGAAGTATATGCAGACTCACATAAAAGCCATTAGGTACTGGGCATTATTCCACTTGCTGTCTTGAAGAGCTACAGCAGTGACAAACAACATACACTACTACTACAAGAAGAAGAAATTGGCTGGAACACTAATAACCAACCTTGCCTTTTCTGAAGACAAACAGGTTGGCATTAAAGACTACATAAATACAGAAAGTAATATTCTAAAAAAATACAGTGAAAGCTAAGTTATCTGAACACAAGGGATCTAATTTTCGGAAAAGCACTGCTCCTAATGACATAGCACAAAGTTAGAYTGAATGAGGCGGAATGAAATTCTGAAACTTTTGGTGGTAAGAAAAATGTATCGGTGAAAATGACTTGGTATTAGCTGTGGATTTGTTCAGTATGAGCCATATAACATAGCTCCATACTCACTGTGGTCAAAGGGGAAGTCTGGATCATACATATTCCTCTTTATATATCCTGACAAAAGTCTCTAMTTCCTCACATTCAGGCATTTCATTTTACTGCCTCGGGCACATAACATTTCAGTGGTTTTGCCCTCATTGGCATTACAATCAATGTGAATCCTCCAATCTAATGAAAAGTTAGCATGCAAAGGAGCAAGTACTAAGATCTCCACCTTTATTTGGAAACTAGGTCTTGCAATGGCATTAAATATGACTTGTATGTTTCAGTATCTTTAGTTGTAATTAATTATAAACTCCTGGTTTTTTTCATGGGAACAATACCAAACTTAAAATACACATTTCTCCCCCCATGCACCACTGAATGACTTAGCAAGGGAAAACCCAGATTTATAGAAGTAGCTCCGCAAATTGCTGAGATAAAAAAAAAAAACCTCTTACAAATAGTAGTAAAATAGGAATGTTGCACTTCATGCTTACTTTATCCATGTCATAAGTTCTACTGTATCAGGATCATAGAATTCTTGCAGTTCTGTAAGCTCTGTCATTATTCTAGGGAAAAACTGAAGGAAATATTTTGGTTACTTACAGTTTAAAAGAGAATATCTACAGAGCATCTGATTATATTAAAGCCTTAAGTGACCCAACAGAAATGGGTTTCAACAGTTTTCCCTCCTGACTGGTACTTTTGGTTGAATATTTTGCAAAGCTCAGCTTACACTAATCTGACAGGAGGAAACTCTCTCTAAAACAAATATGTTAAACACAAGTTTTCTATTTTATTAAAATATTCATAATTAAATAAACGAATAGCAGCAACAACATTCATCAACATTAAGGAGCTTTAAATGCAATAAAAACATAGTTCAGGTGGTCAGATGCAAATGGCTACAAATTAAGGCACTGAAAACCATGAAAATGATAAATCTCTCATGGTAAACCTGCTTGAGCAGAAGTGACTGGACTGTTGTGACTYGATGGAAAGGTGTTGTGCAAGCAAGACAGGAGAGAAGAAATTTCCTAGAAGAGCCCTGGTAATGTGCCCTGGACTTGCTTCTGACTTCAATCACTGCAGTGAAGTAAAGCAGACTACATTGTATGAAGTGGGATATCTCAGTTTATGCTCTCGAGAAACATTTTGGGAAAAGAGGGATTCTGTGAAGTGAGAAAGAATGGCACCTCTTTCAAACCAGGTCAGATTGTAACACTGCATCATGGCTTCCCTACCCTGTCGGGTCTGAGGTCCTCTATTAAGACATGAGTTTTGTCACTCCCTGAGCCATCTGGAGCTCATTTAAAGAGCAATTTATCTGAGCAAGACATGGCTAGAAACTGGCCAGCCTTGAGGGGCTGGAGCAGGTACATGGACATGCTGTTGTAAATGCCAAGAGAAAGTTACTGGATGTCAGCTCTTTTTGAAAACAGCAAGATGCACAGGTTATGCCAGACCAAAAGGACAACTTTCTTTGGGGACAGCCACAGTGGCCAGACTGTTAGAAGTGAGAACCTGCTTTAAACTGAGGAGTTTCCATCCCCATTACCTGAATAACTCAGCTGTCAAATGACAGCAGTCTACAACCAGCACAAGAGCAGCTGCCATGCTTGTGTCAGGACTGAAAGCACTGCTGTTATAGATATACTAGATCTGCTCCCAGAACAGAGGGATAGAAAGAAGAACTGCTACTGCCACCCCAAGGAGAAACCGCTTCAGTCATCAATCACAGCACCTGGAAAAACCTAGTTAGAGAAGGTATGATGCCAGACACAGTCAGAAGCCAGCCAAGCAAAAAGATGCTGAGCTATACACTCAACCTTTTATAGCCACGGTAACACATTACGAGTCTCAAGGCATTTTTGCTGCTCTGTTACTTCTAATCAGCATTCCCAACCTCAAGGATGAGTTAAGAAGCTGGAACCAAATTGTTCTCCACTGCTTAAAGGCAGAAGCCGCATCTACAATGGATGAAGCCCTCTAGAGTCCAAACCCCCACACTGCTTTCATTAAAACAATTTGAAAAAGAATTATTTGGTTAACTAAATTAGTTTCTTCTACTGTAATTTATTTTGTAACTATTTTGAGTAACTCTACCTTTTTTTAYAGACAGTATTTATTTCTCCAACAAAAACGTGTAAGAAGTCAGGCTACAATGGCAAATTTCATTGCAGTGTTAAGACAGATGTTGCAAAATCTGTTCAAATACTGTTGGCCAAGAYTGGCTTCTACATATGAATTCTTAGAACACTAACCAAACTGTTTTAAAGCTGTATAGCACAAGATTACAATTTATCAACTGTTTCACATATTTTTTGCACTCACGGGAGCTTATTAAGTAATTTCCAAATACTCTACCCCCAGTCTATCTGCAACTTGCAATAAAGAAGTAAATACTAATTTTAAACATGGGACCATCTGTGGCTTTTCTTCCCTGYATTGTAGTAGGTACACACTCAACACAATGGTCTGCACAAAGAATTTAACTCCTTTACAATCTGATGGGAGCTTTTCAAACAGATTATTTGCATATGGCCTCCTGTAGTTTTACTTCATCTAACTTCATTTCTTCACACTAAAACTAAGATTCAGGCAATATAGTTTTCAATGTCCTGAGTTTTTATTTGCCAGTATTTTCTTTGTTGAGTCAGTTTATATATCCAAAGCTTAACACCTGAATACAATAAAGTCTTCATTTATATTTAACACTTCCTAATTACAAGAAGTGATCATTAATAAATTAAATTGTCAAATACCTTATACTGAAAAAAGTGACCAGTTTTGTTTAAAAACAAAATATATTTTCAGTGGATGACAGCTTCAATTTCATCACATACATTTAATTTTGCCGAGTGTATTTCATTGTATTTGCTCATCATTTTGACTCATATTGTGCCTCCATACAAAGAACACTCCACAAACATACTTTTCTTACCTCTTTCCACAAGCTGAATCCAATTATTGTGGGAACTGCCATACTCAGAATGAGAGCCTAGAAAATGCATGTTAGAGAAAAAGGATTATGCACCATTCTCCAACACTGAGGTGTCTGTTGATTCTGCTCATACAGTAAGAAACACTTATTCCTGAAACCTTAAGAGCAACAGTAGGTAGAATTCTGTGGTTTTCTACAAGGCAAAAAAACTTTTTTTTTTTCTAGGCAAAAAAACTTTTCTCAAACAAGAAGTTGCCTAATTTAGCATGGAAGACCTCATTTGRGTCACAAAAACTTTACCACCAATCCTAGGGACAGTTAATTACTACTCAAGTAACAATCATTCTATGTGCATATGATGTAGGGAACAGAAGAGAGTAAACACCTCACATTCATAAATGTGAAAATATGAGAAAGGAATAAAACAAGTATATCAGATTTCTGATCTTGATGATGCTTTTGGTCAGATTAGCATTATTGATAAGCAAGACCCAGAAACCCATTTTTCAGCATACCACCCTTCCATCTGATGTAATTTTTGTTTTGTAAGAAGGAGCAAATAGCTTGTATGGTACAGGAAACATTTGGTAAGTAATGCACACAAGGCATTCCCTTGATAATGAGCTAACACATCCATTGTATTAATACTAAAAAAAAAAGCAGGTCTGTAGAAAAAAGCATGAAGCAAATAAAAGAATGTGCTTACCATGTACCTGAACATATTGTTACTCCTCGACTAAAAGAACACAGTCAAAATTTCTGATATAGATGTGTATGGCATTTTCACAGGAGACATAACGAACCTCTAAGTATAATATATTTATTCTTATAAGCCTCTTGATTTTAAGGTAAGCAATATCTTATCCCTATTTTATTAATAAAATGCACAAAGCTGCTAAWAAACACACAAAGCAACTCCTCTCATATTGAGAATAAAGCTAGGGTTGGAAGCAGGGGAGTTGTTTGCACTGTAACACAAGCAAAGTAATTCGACTTACTGTTTCTTATAAAGCAGTTTTACTATTGTATTTAAGTTAAATACACCTTACTACTACATTTTTAGACTMATTTCTCAGGGAAACAAAGCTTATGGCTTTGCTGCACATCTGTACTTTCTCTCCTGCATTCCTCAAGAAAAGTGCATGAAAGGTTGCAGTGTGAACTCAACTTTATCATCAGGTACCAGACAACTTGTGATAGTAAGAATGAAAGACATAGAAAAAACAGTCTATATGCAYTCTCCTGCTCACAGAACAACCTGTTGTTTTCATGGGTTCTTTCTTAGGTCTTAGGTAATTGTTGYCTGCAAAGCTATATGCTTGCTGGCTGTATTTTCCAAGACTTTGGCAACAGCAACTCACCAACAGTATTGGGTGCACAGCTTTCAGTCGAAGCCACTTGAAAAGTGTCATCCAAAGTTCAGGAGAGCACACACCAAATGCAGCAAGCATGCAAACATAAGGTGTCCATAGATATTTCATTCTGAAAAACACTGCAATAACTTAGTTGGGACCCTGTGCATGCCTCTGTACTCAAAGTAATATAAAAACATTCAGAAATTTTTCTCATGTCAAACATAGTCTGGRCGTTCAAACAATCTGAGGTCAACTTTGATGGCACTGGAGGGTAAACCAAGGAAATCTCTAGCAGAAGAGGACTTGGATGCTGCTCCTCTAGCAGGTGGAGGAGCAAGATCCAAGACAAAACTGACAAAATCCTTCACAGAATTCAGGGGAAGATGAAAGAAAAAGAGAATAGTAAAGTCACTTGGCTGTTGTGGTTTTCCAGMCAAAAAGGGATAAAAAGCAGCTATTTGTCAAAACTGTACAGAACAATGTACTGTAAGGGAGCTCCTGAAGAAAGTAAGGAAAATATATAATTAACAATTAATGATTTGCTGGTGTTGTCTGTCTCTTAAGGGTAGACTAATCAGTCTATCTATCAGACTATCTATATAGTCTATCTATCAGACTATCAACTATATGATAAAACAACAGTCTGCTTACATTCAGAATTTACAAGTCTTTAGATTTTAGGATGAGGAGCCTAATAAAAACCCAAGGCTATCAACTTCAAGCTCATTAAGCTGAGAGAAGATTAGAACAACAATGTCTTCCAAACATCAGCTTTTCTAGCTTAAGGGCTAACACAATACTTTTGAAATTAGCTCTGCTACTGCTTTAACATGTCAAACAAAGGTACACTTCATGGTGGCCTACACATAAGATGGGTAAGAAATCTTCCACATCCCAATATTCCAGCACTACTCTGTTCATCAAACCACTACATAAGCTCTCGCTAAAATGTGATATTAAAATAATTACAGCACAGTTCTACTTAAATACAATAAAGTGATTAAAACATGGTTCAATTAATGTCTTTGATTTTGGCTGCATTAAAGCTTGGAAAACATGTTAAAGAGACCAAGCACAATCATTGATGTAACTGTATCCAATTTATAATCAAAATTATCTTTGCTCTCTACTAAGTAGTACCACTATATGCCAAAATTATTTCTGAAATGGGTGAATTTCAAAGGGGTGAATGGCATATCATGTCCAGTAAGGAACTCTGTTGCTTTCCAAAGAAACACATCAAAATCAGACTTACCCTTCCAAACACATCGCTAGACAACCAAGCAAAATTGTGTGAATTACATGATAAACTATTTCTGGCCTCTCTCCAATTCGACCATCCTCAAGTTTAATCGTTTCTTTCAGTGGTTCACCACTGCAGTTGGAAAAAATGAGACATCACTTAATTCATACATTATCCCAAGAAAAGGCGCCAATAAAAATACTTTTAATCAGCACTACACTAAGATAATTCAGTGTCATAGCATATAATATTGTTCACTGCTTACTTGCCTTTTGTACTTTGTCAATGACCTATCAGTACCCACTGYCCCTTGTTTTAGATTGCAACCTCTCTGGAGCAATGGCTGTAAATAATTACAATGGGAGCACTGCCTATGACCATAAATCTTACTTTAAGGTAATTCAGCACCAAGAGACAGTCTAATTTAAGAGCATGTACACTCTACAAACATTTAGACAAATCATGCTGAACACGCACTTTAACTTTCTTCATATCATTAGCTTGGTAAAGAATTACAGAATCTGTAGGATGATAACTGTACATGGAATGTGTATACCACTTTACAAGAAAAATAACAAAATTAGCTTTTAGTCACATTATTATAAATTCTAGTAATATATTACAAATAAAAATCATAGCCAAAATCTTGCAACAAAAGGTTTTCTACTAACAAGATAGCAAGGCACAAACCAGATAACAATACTTTCTACCATTATGTAATTTCAGGTTACAATTTTTATAAKAAGCTTCCTAAGGAAAAATGGAAAAATATTTTGAGATTATTAACTGATTCAAAATTTAAAATAAAAAAAAAAGAAAGGAGAGGCCTTATTTTAAGCTTTTCTTTAAAAAGGTGTTGGACATAGCGTAGTCTTTTCTTATTACAAAGTAATAAATTACTATTTCAACCATTAGCAAACAATCAGAAGTTTGCTCAATTGTTTTGAATATACTATCACACATCCAACCTGACAAACATTTTCATTTATAGCAGTATAATCTTTTTCTGTTCGAAGTCTTCATCCTTGAAATAAATCTAYTGATTTTTGCTGCAGACAAGTGAGAAATTTGTTCTAATATCTGAGCAGTTACACCATTTATCTTCTACAGTAAGAGGTCATTTCCTAACCACCGAGTTTTCCAAGACAAATTATGCTAGGAYCTATAGTGTTGCTATTCTTAGTCTTTTTACAAAGACAGTTCCACTACCCCTTCTTTCAAGGGAACTGTGAATCACTGTGAAAATAAAAATAATCTAGTCAGTTTTACTTCAGCTCTGTTCCGAGCAGCAAAGGATGAAAGACCTTATCACAGCAAACAAATGTTTTAAGAAACAAACAGAAACAATAGAAATCCAAAACCCTCWCAGCTCCACCCACCTCATCTTTCTCAACAAGTAAACTTTAAAAAAACAAAAACAAAAACAAAAACCCCAAACCCAAAACAGAAAAAGAAATCACAGCAACAATCAGATAACTTGGCGGTTGGAAGGAGAATTATAGATAGAAAATCTTTCTCTGGCAATGGGAAGAGACACAAACACATCAGCAAACATTTGCCAAAGCTCTGCAGGAATTGCACCTGCAGGGAAAAAAACAATGCCAACTTCCTGTCCTGACTGAAGGGATGCTCAAGAAGCTCCTCACTAAAGAGTTTTTCTTTAGGAGGTTCTGGTGAGCCTTCCCACTGGTRCTCACACCCTGACACGCTCAAGAGTACAACAAACTTTGGAGCAACAAACACGATGACCATTCTCTGAGGCATGCTTCTCATTTTTAACTTATTTTTCATATAAACAAGTTACTTACCAAATTCTTCTAAAAATGACCTGAGTTACAGAAAAAAGGCAGATAATTAATACTAAAATATAAAAAGGCAACAGTGATGACTGTGTTAGTCGCAAAAAAAAGTCTTGGGAGGGTGCCTGAAGAGATTCTTGACAAAGGAGCCAGTTCATTGTAAAATTCCTAGTAAGGCAAAAACATCCCATTAAAGACAATAACAATACCCCACAGATTAGAAAAAAAACCAACAAYCCAGCACAAAACAATTGCAGTTTAACCTAGTCATGTAATACAAAATTACTTGAAATTCATCTTTGAAAAGTTSTCTTTTAATCATTCAAAACTGCTTTGCAAATACTCTTTAAGCAAATGTCAAAAACCTTATCTTCCCAAAAAGTATCTGTAATCTGAGGAGACCAGAGTACAAGTCCTTTATATCACAAAAGCCCAACCTGCCATATAACTACATTTTGGGGGCCACAAAGCACTTCGTTGTCACAATGGATTAAGATTTTAGAGATATTGATGCAAGAAGGTATGCTTGTCCTCATTCCAAACAAGAAGACGAAGAAGGGAAAGCGGTCATCTGAGATCACAAAGAAGCCTGAGGCACTGCCARGAATAAAATCCTTAATGCTGAAATTCTAGTTCTGTAGCCAAACTCACTTGATCCTTCTCCTTCCTCAGTTAACGAGCAGGAAGATGATACACTCTACCAWGAAGCACTGTCAATGTGTATTTGCAACTGGAACTGCTGCAGAATGTGGTGCYGTGGATGCATTCTTGTCTTATTTTGTTTTGCTTTCCTCCCTCTTAACATTTTCTCCCAAGGGAAGAACAGAGGAYTGAACCACTTTCAATTAGACAGAATCAGTTTAAAGATTAACAGCTRGGCATGTCCAAACTGGCTTTAAAAGACAGCTCTTGAAGCTCTTGTTCTGCAAATCATAATTCCAATACACAGTTACACATTGTTCCAGGCATAAAGGCACTCAGTTTGTCTCAATCTCTGGCTTCATTGTAGAGTCTGACAGCCTGAAAAGTGACATGTAGCAAGTCCCCAGGGGAAAAAATGGGAAATCATTTAATACCTGAGAGCTGAATAAAATTAAATCCTGACCAGGAGTCCTTTTTTTTCTTGCAAAACACTTAAGAATGGGAATGTGTGTATGTTAAACAATGCATCTTAGTCAATGCCACTATATCTTGTCTTCCAGAAGTTCCTCAATAGTTTCAGTTGGGTGTGATGTCATTTTCCACTTATTCCCCTGAAAGACTGTGAAGCAGTTTTTTTCTAAGAGATTTCTTCTTAGGAGAGAGTTCCAATTCCTACATAGAATGCAAATCTTGGCTTGGATCCAGGAGGTGTGTCAGTCCTTACCAAMACTCTACTGGAAATTTTCCAGAAAATCTGTTGCCATGACATTGTCTTACAGTCCACCATTCAACTCCTTTACAGATACAAATAGTTTTCCTTAGAATCACAACAATTCCCTCTGACTTTTAAGGTGTCCCTTGTCCCAGTTTCTTCCAAACACACATGATGGCTTTGGGAGTACCCACAACCCAAGCCTCTTTTGAGACAGTATCAACAGTTCATGACTCTTTCCAGAGCCTTCTTTTCCAGGCTATGAAAAGCTAGTASTGCCACCTTTACCCTTTTGTCTTTGGTTTCAATGTTATTAGAAACACTAGACAGGGTACAGAAAGTTTTCACTCTTCAACATCACAAGAGAACAAAAATCCACGAAAGGCTTTCACCTCAGCGCATGCCTCAGAAACCTCAATACACCTCAATTTTTTAAGGAAAATCAGAAACCTCAATTTTTTTAAGAAGAATCTGTATAAGCGTATTTTTTTACTTCAATCTTAAAACTAGGCAACAAATAAACTAAACTATTTCCTTAGCTCCTCYATAAGATTCTCACAAGCCACTGAAATGTTATGCTTCTCAGAGTGGTTTCAAAAGTTTAGGTATCTTGGGAATTGCAAAGAGTTTAAAAGAACTTACTTAGTTGTGTTTAAGCCAAGTTTTACTTCGATGAACTTCAGCAAATGCTCATTTTCTTTATGAGGAATGAACATCTGAAAATTAATTTAGCAAACAAAAATCATATGAAATGTTGGAAGCAGCTTTCACAAGGTCATTCAGATTACAAAATGTCAGGTAACAATCAACTATTCAAGATTTAGTTAAAATTAACRAAGTGGATTAAGTGTGCCAACTAAGGTACCAGTGAAGTATTTTGCAAATCTTCAATAAATCTATATTTAGGGTTTCCYTGAGAATATTATTCCCTTAATTTCACTCCCACAACAGGAGGGCAAGTGAAAAAAGCTGCCAATAAGTTGTCAAAAGACTACTGAGCAGTGTAAAAACAATAAAGAAAAACAGACAGACTTATTCCCAAGCAAGTCTAAGAGCGTTGTGCTTGGCTCCGCTAGAAAATAGGACTGCAGCTTAGCAAAAGTTATGAGCATTTGTAATCTTCACACTGATTGTCTGAGCTGCCTAAAGTTCTGTAACTTATTCATAACTGTAATTTAACTCATATTTTTCAAGGTTAGATTTTCTTTTCCTAGAGATCCAGCAAGGCTAGTCAGTCTGAATGGCACAAGCAAATAACTAAATGTGAGCAATCTTTCAAACTTTATAGGATTCAGTAGTTTCTTTACTTTTCAGTTAATACTCCTAATTAACACAACCATGGTGAGTATGAGACATAGAAGAAAAGCACAATATGTGTAAAAGGCTACAGGCAGCAAGAGAGCATTGCTAATCAAAATACAAGGCCAGGCTAAAATCCCACTGTGTAATCATAACTCCTATCTGACCCCTACACAAAGTGAAAACCTCTGTTCCCATGTCCTACTTGAAATTTAATTGAAAATTAGTATCTACACTAAGACCACTCATACTTGYTCCTGACTACTGTGTCACCATGCACAAGAATATTGTTTTTAATATTAAAACTAGTCTGTAGAAGCCATCCAAGTTATAACAAACCCCGTATTTATAAAAGAGATAAAATGACTTTTAAAAGAGTATATCTATACTGTTTCAACCCAAAAGACCAAAATCCCAACAAGACCGAACTGTTTGAGTTGCTACAAAATCACTCAGTTTTCAGTACTCATATTTGCTATGAATTAAGCTATGAACTATCATATTAATAAGATAAGCAACACTTCAAAAGGTTTTTTCAAAATGTATGTGAAATTCTGTCAATTAAAATCACTTTTTCAGAGGACTCTTACCTTTAATAAGAAGTTTAGTGTCACTGCTACTGTAAGTACCAAATAAATATACATTATTTTCAGCAATCTTGACACAAATGTACTTTTCTTCATATTCATCTGCAAAATATTTAAAGAATGCTGTATCATTTGGAGTTCAGTTTAAATTTTAAAACTACACTTAGGGTTAGAAGAAAGTCTAGTTACCTGAAGGCATTTGGAGAGCATTAAAGCTGCTACAAGACTCAGTAATGGTGACACTAGTAAGGCTGAGTTTTCAAACTGCAGAAGGTACCCCAAGATGAGAGAAAACAGGTAGATTCTGTATACCTCGTGCACCTGTTGAAGAAAAAGATAAATGATAAAATAAATATACAGTGGATATACATCCTGCTTTTTGGARCAGTAGATAACTCACTCATTGCTCTGTTAACTAGGGGATTAATGGATCCCGATYCTTCAACTCACAAGTCTGGCACAGGATACCATTTGTCTCTACAAAGTATTTCACATGAAAGTGATCCTGGTCAGCCTCAATAACTAGTGGATAATTACTTCACAAGAATTCTTAAAAATGCCAGAAGAAGGARTATTTTACCAGGTCTTGCTATTCTGTAAAACCTCACTGAGATGCAGCACAAAGCAGTAACTACAATGCACCAGTAAGAACACACAACTTATGACAGAGGTCACTGCTGCAAATGGGTGCTATCCTTGCCCTTAAAATAATTTGTTTATTAATCTGTTTCAGGAATACACAACTATTATCAACACTTGCAGACCTTACAAATCTTGATGCTTGATTTGACAAGCAGATCTTACAAATCTTGATGCTTGATTCTTCAAACTTTTACCAAAACACCCATTTTCTCCCTTATATACCCTGCTTTGAGCTACAATAGGTCAAACACTTCCCACTGCTGAGGAGCAGAATAAAAGGCAACTGAAAGAAGAGGTGAAGAATTAGAATTGCATGCAGTTTGGTATCTAATAAAACCAGAAGGCATGCATGTACAAAGGAGCATATATACCCCTATTTTAGCAGAATAAAAGTGCCTTATTGCAGCAACATTTCTAAAAACCACTTTTCAGAATAAATTGCAATACTTYCTTGTATTGAAAAATCAACTGGCCTTCAACATCTGTCTAGTCTATTGTTTGGCAAATCAGTGCAGGACAGGCCATTGAGGGTGAAAAACAGCCCTTTAACTGCACAGAGCCAACAGAGTACWTCCTTGGTCTGCCCACCGTGCTGTGAATAGGAGAAAGAGACAGCTAGGCCAAAAYGGAGGGGTATCATTCATTACACCTCTAGCTCACCAAAGATATTTCAGGTCTCAGAAGCTTTGTGTAGCTTCTGTCTTAAAGACAGCAGTCCAAAAGAGACTTAGTTTAAAGAAATTTTATTCTTCTGATGGACATAACATGCCCTTCAGCTGGGCCCAGGCTGCAAGACACTCATCACTCAGTCTTGTGCCCTTTGGAGCTCCTGAGCAGTAGGAATGGCAGGCACCTCAACTATCAGTAGGTTGAAAAGTTCCAGTACCTTCTCTGTCTGTGCTAGGGCAAAGCTGTCTAGCAGGAAAAGAGAAACAGCCTGGACAAACAGGAGATAATGACTGTATTCCCACATCATCATGAAGGTGTATGTTGAGGCATTCACCAAAAGATAACAAAACTTCTAGAAGAAAAAAAGAAAAGAAAAAGCATTAATTTTTTACCTATGCACCTCTGTCACCAAGTAACTGAGAGGTCATTAAAACATAAACTATGGAAATTAATTATTATTTTGGGAAATAATTAAAATASTGACTTCAGACATGCTTAACTTTCAGATGGAAGAAAGTAATTACTGACATATTCTAAAACATTTAAAGACAATCAAAAGAAACATTTCTGAGACAGAGACAGGGTAAGGAACTAACCACTATCTTCTCCAGGAAGAATAGTTTCCATGGGAAAAATTCTGCATCAGTTTATTAAAAAAAGACAGCACATGGCTCATTACTGCACTGCTCTCTCTGAACCCTCCTGGGGGAGCAACAAGGTAGGGCACAAATCRCTTAGCAAAAACTGCACATGCCTAGGTGAAATCCAACTGGCTCCTTTGAAAAGAACAAACAAAACATCTTCTGTCTTCTTCCCAGAAGGGCAACAATAGCAGAGGTAACTACCCTGGGCACAGTTTTACCAGCAGCTCTTTATTAAGAAACTAATTTTGCTTTACCTCAGCAGAACGATTTAGGTTTTTTTTTAAATAGCCTGTGAGAGCTGCTACTTGACATGCAAAATACGGCAAAGCCCAATTTTCTCTTGATGGTATGGAGTAATCAATTCTTGTTGTATCTGTCCTAGAATAAAGTACAGACAAACAAAAATATTAAAATATTTATAGAATAAAAGTATCAAGGAAAACCTAAACATCACTTCTAGTTGTAAATGTGGCCTTGCAAGCAAACTATTCCTGATTTTGGTGTAAAGTAGCACTGGCACAATTTTGCTGCTGATACAGTTCAAAAACCTAGTAACAGCATGGAAGGTCCAATCTTTACTCATCTCTTTAGCAGGTCTCCCTATTTGGTGGCATTTATAGGACTGAAGCCAAAAAGCATCTACCTTGAACCTGCCTCACACTGTGCAAGTGGGATGAATCACAACTTCCACCAGCCCTGGGACAAGGAAGCCTTCTTTGGCCAGGAGCAGTGCTAAATGCTCTCACAGGGACTTCTGTCCTGGCAGCAGCTTTCCACATTACAATGAAAATCAGCTCAYAGCTGAGAGAAAAGATTCCTTTCAGTTCTCATACAGTATTTTTGAAACAAGTGATTTAAGTGGTTGAGCACAACATACTTAGGATACAAACTGCTGCTCCAGAAGCAGCAGCAGCAGCAGCAGATATTTTGTCTGCAGGGAAATATTCTGCCCAGCAAAACAAGAGATTGAAGACGGATGGGGAGCATGCAGGGTTTTCTCATGGAATGACTTGACAGTATCCACACAATTAGAGGTGTAGGTGAAAGTTTTTAAAAGTGCTAAAGTGACTCAGAARCACAAAYCAYGCTTTCAAATGTGATCAAAGGCATCAGTCTCAGAGGTACATAGTCTTCTTTGTGTCTACTATGCCTTTAAAAAGGAGCCCCAAGCTCCTTTATCATTCAGGTATTTAAAAGCATCAGCTTTCATTTATTCCTCTGAAGCCTCTTACAGAGGCATACTTGGAGCTTTTTTAACTACTAAACCTTTCACTTTGTTGACACTGCTTAATCTTATTCACTGCTGAAGAAATCACAGATTTATTCACCATTTTTCCTATTTTTCACTGTTTACACCAGCTTGATGAACAGTATTTTTAGCTACCAAAAATTCGGTCWTGATGACTTCACACTCCTAGAAGATGCTTCCCAACAGTTCARCTTTAAAGGTATATTGCTAACATTTTGCTCCTCTATAGGTCTTTTATTTCAAGTGCTCTCAAGTTCACAAAAGCCCCAGAGCTCCATRGTGACAAATCACGAGCATGAACATAGGTTTTCATTGCCCAAATGAGGCTCCCTATTATGGTGGTGCTTTAAAAAGGGAAGGAGAATTCCACGTGAATTGTTTTAAAATAATCTTGATATTAAGATCACATTAGATTCCACTTTGCAGAAAAACCCACTACAAAAAGAAGATTTAAAAAATCAAATATTCTTTACAAGAAAAATGTACTTTATCATTTCCTTCTAAGCCACGGACAACTGTCACAATACTTAGAGCTGGCCAGAGAGTGCAGTTCTGTTTTACAGCTGTTTTGGACACTTTTCACTCTTCACCAGTACAAAACCAAACTTTCTGAGGAATATTTTTGAAAATCGAAACTGTGCACACATGCTCCTGTATTCACACACATACATAAAGTCAATTCAAYTGTCAGTGTGGATGGTTTGGACAACAGGAGGCCTTCCCATTAATAAAATCATCACAAGAATCAATGAATCTCTTGGAAATGTTTTCTATTCACCATAAGATTTTGCTCTCACAGTGAGAACACAAAGCTTAATAAAATCATTTCAATCTACTAATATTTTTAAATGCTTTATTGAAAACTAGATTGTATAAAGATGTTTTTCTTACCTGTTAATAATGAACCATGCTACAGTCAGCATTCCTGCCAGCCAAGTCCCACTCATAACCCAACTGGTTACAAACAATGCAGTCACATAAATTCCCTGCAGTCCAAAAACTATACCAATGTAGAAATACACTGGTTCAATAACTTCCTGAAATTACAAATAAAAACGAAGAGACATAGTGGCAACTGAGCTGAAGCTGGAAATTATTACTATTTACTATTTGTTACTGCTAACAATGTGCTAGGTGCTTTACAAACAGGTAAGAGACGTCTCCTATTCTAGAAAAGTATTGGCCATGCTTTTATTTGGGGCTCATGAAGAACAAAAAGCAGTGTGAATTAAGGGCACGCTTCAGGACTCAGCTTGCTAGTGCCATGGTTATTGTACTTGCTTTAGCTCAAACACTGAATGTGTCAGATTTAATAAATCAATACTGCAGTGGGATATAAAGTTCACAGAACTACTGGAAGAAGTCATAAAAGGGAGGAACTTGGAGAAGCAAAGATGTGGCAAAAATGGTTCCAAAATAAGTAAACAATAAAAAAGAAAAATAAGGAGAGAGGACACAAGTATGCAGCATAAGCAGAACAAAGCCTGAGTAGAGTCAAAACTGACAAAAGGTTTATCGACAGAAGTGTTYTTCCCTATGAGAATGGGCAGACAGGTACCACTATAACAGACTTTTGTACTCCCAATGAGTTAACTTTCCTGTTTTAATGGATAGCACAGATACTCCAGACATTTCTAAGCGTCTGTAGAAGCAAAGAGTAGCAGAAAAGGTTAGTGAATATAAACCCCCAAAATCCTATGCCAGAGACTGATCAGAATCAAGAACCTGGACCTGGTGAGAGTCTTAGTTCAACTCATTCAACAGAAAATGCATGTGTTCATTGTATACAGCACAGAAAGTCTCATAYACACACAGACACAACCATTATGAAAGCACAGAAAGTAAGAGAAATGCACATACTTCGCTACCAGATGCTTGATATAAAACACTGGCCATCAACTCTGGATATAAAGTCATCTGCTGGACAGCATTTATGGTCTTCAGTGATATTGTCTTATTGTTGTGTGTCAACTCATAAACACCTATAGACAAAAAAAAAAAATCAATCTTGGAATCACTTACTATTGCTGCTCTTAAAGAGGCCAGAGTATATTCTAACGGAGGGGTAGACAGTTTTGATCATTAAAGCTACTGACAGATTCACCACACCCAGTTTTAAAGCACGAAGAAATTCCTGTGTTAACTGTCATTTCACAACACTRATCTAGCTAGAAAGTTATTACCTTTCATTCATATAATCTTTGATTGATTAGAAGGCCCAAAACAAATCATCTGAAGTACGTCTTTCTGGTAACATACCAATGCAATCCTCAAACTACTTACCTATAGATCACCTTCACTGGCATTTCTTAAGAAGTGAGACATGTAACAGGGATGAGCAGGATGTATTAAACCTGTCTCCAGAAGGAGGTCAGGTATGATAGCCTCATTACCCCTTTCAGCTCTGCATATCTGAGATTTCTAAGATTCATTCACCAAACACAATATGCCTTTCTATGGGCCTGAGATGCAATTGAAGCTGGCATACTTGAAGGATATATCATTCCAAAACTTCATAAATAAAGACATGACTTGTCAATACTTAGAAAAATAGAGGGAAGAGGAAAAACAATCCAAATCATGGTATGGGGGGTGAGAACAAATGCCTCAAAACCAATGCAACAGTCAAACCAGACAACAGTTTCCGGGTCTGAGCATATCTTGGTGTATGGYCTGCAGTTGTTCTCTGGAGGCCAAACCAGGTCATCCAGGACTTGTAACTGAGTTCAGTACAGCTGTGATACACTCTTGAAAACTATATGCCCCATAATACCTTGCAGACACATAGTCTACCTGTTTGCAGAGATAGCATCCCTGAATGAGACATGCAATCCATCCATTCACAGCATGGGCAATATCCCCAGAGGTAATGAGGCACTGAGTGTACCAAAGACCTCTCATATATTGCTGATATGCTACATTCAGCTGGGAACTGTTCAACCAATAAAATGCTAACCACAAAGTTTAGTTTTACTGGCTTCAGGGAGGTTTCACAAAGGGACTGAACTAATTCAATGGCCAACCACCGTGAGACAGGGTTGTTCATCCTCTTCTCTCCTGAGTTATTGCCTTTTTCCCATGCTAGTACAGTGCATTTTGGAACTCACTGAACTAGCATAAAAGTGTTCCTTCTTCTTTTCACTGCTTTAGTTTCCTTTTGGTTTAGGGACCCAGGGTCAGTGCAGCATAAAGAGCAGGAGGGCAAAGGAAGGAGAACTCACTGTCACTCAGTCTGCTCTCCTTGCTGATGCTTTCTGTCCCCACCACTCAATGCTCATCAGCATCTATTCATCACAGCTGACAAGAGTAAGAACTTCTGGCAGGGACAGGATGGAGCAGATCAGTTTGTGACAGAAATCATTCTGTCTTCTGACAGAGGACAGAAACCAGCAATTTTCATCCCCCATTCCCAAATTCAACATAAATTATATTTACATGGCAGAAAACCACTATTGTAACACAGGCAAACCCAATGATAACTTTGAAACAGGGCAACATAAGAGTAATATTAACCCTATTCTAGGGTATTGATTTRATTAAAGGTAATGTGCTGGAATACAGGGTAATTAAACACTATTTTTAAAGGGCACTGAAAAGCTAGGACAGTGTGTGGTTTTTAATAAATGTGACCGAAGTACCAACCTAAGAGTATAAAATCAGTCTCCCCAGTCTGCAGTAGTTTTTTACTGTCTCCAAAGAGAACGGGAGTTTTCAAAGTTAATAAAACAAATGAGTTTYGTACCTCTTTCAAAGGAAGGAGCCTTTAGCAGTTCTTTATAGAATGAGTAATAAATGGCACTGTCACCCTGAAATGTAATTTCTCGTTCAAGTTCCTAGAAAAAAAAAATATATTCATCTCCTGCAATCTCTTTCCAGAGAAGACCATATATTTCAGAYAGACCATTTTTTTAATACAGCACATGGTTATGACTTTACTGTACGTCTACAAAATATTCACAAAACACTAATCTTCACAGCATTTCTGTCAGGTATATAATGCTCTCTATAACTTAGCAAACATGCGTGGAATCAGAGCAACTCTAATCCATATCATAAGACAGCACAAAATCCACAGGATCTTTTAATAGCCGCAAACATGAATTTCATTCAACTTTCTATTTTTCACTTAATAATGGAATTCTCAAAAAAAACAAACCAAACCAACCAACCAACCAATCAACACAAATAAAACCTCCCAAAATCCCAAAACAAACACACAAA
Organism: Malurus melanocephalus; assembly: GCF_030028575.1. NCBI lineage: Eukaryota > Metazoa > Chordata > Aves > Passeriformes > Maluridae > Malurus > Malurus melanocephalus. The sequence continues at coordinate 210,559 of NW_026623355.1, forward strand.
ACCCACCCAAAAAGCCCAGCACATATTCTTGTTGATTAGCTTCTGCAATCCCAGTAYGCTTCAGTTACTTCTCCATATTTCAGATGGGTATTTTAAGGATAAAGGGTGGTATGGAATAACATGCAAAAGCATGACAAGCCAAGACTACTGTTAGCAGGAGGAAAAAGAAACCCAGAAAAGAAAGAGGACAGAAAAAAGAAGCTATTTCAAAGACAGAGGCCTCAGTAGAAGAACATGGGATTCTGTGAGCAAGTAGTTTCAACATGACAGGGATCAGATTTGATTTCAAGGACACAATTTGGCTTTTGTTTCAGTAGTTTAACTTTACCTGCCTGCTGGAAAACCAGAATTTCCGCTCATGATATGTTGAGAGGTACACAGCATACATCATTCCACTGGTGACTGCTGCAAGACAGCCAAAGAAAAGCTTCGCAAAACGCTGGATTAACATATCTGAAAAGAAGCAGTGAAAAAACTAAAATAGTCCAGAGCATTGAGAAACAAACAGTACATCCTACTTTCATTTCTGAACAACAAGCAAACTTAGTAGCAYGAGAATTATCACATCATCAGCAGCACAGATACATTGAAAACTGGTTTGTTATTCCTGTCCTGTCCTGTAGCTTTCTTTCCCCCTGATCAGTGCTTCACAGGACCTTCAGACAAAATACACACTACACTGCAAATTTTCTCTCCATTACAGTAAGCTTTGTTTTCAAATGCATTCCAAAAAGGAGAAGCCTCTTCCAGATAAATAGAGCAAATTTAGATTCTACCCAAAACACCACAAACTTCTTAAAGACATTAACAGAGGTGGAATGCTACATAATTTCAGAGACAGTCTACTTTCCATTCTGTTTTTACATATAAGAATGAAATAATCTGAATTTTACCAAACTCATTCAAAGGGTGTCTAGTTCAATTTTAGCTCCCTCAACTTAACATGTATTTTTAACATTAAAAGTTTTGGTAGCTTGCCTTTGATGAGCAATTGCCTAAAATTATACCTAGTTTTAGTTCTGTTTCTTGAAAAGCAGTAAGGACTTTTTGTCTGTTCTTGTTTCAGTACCATTACTTCATGCATCTCAGCTTCCAATCAAAAGATAAKTCCAGGAGCAATAAAAATATTTATTTGTATGCAAATAGTAACAAGAGTAAATTTATTAACTTCTCTCCCTCTACCTCCCCACGCCTGAAACAGTCCAAGACTACCATTTCACTCTGCAATACATAAAATGTCATTATGAAACAACTCTAATGTGCATGCCTGTTTTCTCTTAAAACATTCCAAAACCTAATTCAAAGTAAGTCTGTTATAAATTAMTGTGCTACAAATATCTTCTCATAAAATGTAGAAGAATAACGAAAAAAACAATCAAAAGTCGGCTAAAAATTCTGTAGCTTACATTTTGGCGACCTTCCCAGCTTTGAGTTTTCTTTGTTTCTCTCCTCTGGAGCCATTTTGTCAGATTCTGTGCAGTTTTGTTTCTTTCTCTGTCGAAGGTCTGCTGCCCCTGAAGACATTTTTTTTTTAAGTTATTGTAACACAATACCTAAAATCACACTGAAAAATCCACAYAGCAGCAGGTAGCAGCCAGGTATTGCTACTGATTCAATTCCATGGAAGATATATTTGACAAAGACTCAATTAAAATATGAAATATGCTCAACTAAAATAACATTGTAACACTATAGAAATCAATTGCTATGTTATTCCTTAGAAAAAACAATAGTATTCWCTTGAGGCCATACACTGGGATTACCCAGAACCCAGACTGGAAGCTAATTGGTTTATTTCATAGTCCTTCATTACACAAATGAAGGAAATCAGTAGTTTAGGTTAGTTGGTGCAGACACTGGGAAAACTGGTACCAATTTCATTCTACTCTCACCCTAGCTTTATGCTGCTATAGTAGTGTAATGCAAAAATTGGGCTAGTCCATTACTTTCAGATTGAGATGCCTATTATTTATATGGCAAAGGCTTTTATAAAGTAAATATAATATTGTATTTTTCCTACTTTTGGATCTGCTGGAACTAAGTAGATTTGTGAACATTTTGTCTAACATATAATCAAAAAGTCCAATCTGCTCAGCCATATACACCAGTCACATCACAGGACCAAGGGCTTCTTGGGCTTCTCTTAACATTTTTGGAACAGCAGCAGTTTGAAGCCCTAGTTCACTATTTTAAAATCTGAAAGGCAATGGGCTCATTCACAGACTGCAAGTCTACATACAAAAGGATTCAGTCCAAAAAGTATTTTATAATTAGCATATTAAAGATATCCCACAATACTTATGTCATTCTGGAAGTGTGATAAAAAAGTTTAACTGTAACTCATGCTACAGAAATTTTTAGCTCTCTGTTTGACCTACTGTCCAACACGGCTAGAAATTTTGCAGCCACCAATTAACTCTGGACTTAAAACAGCTCCTTCATAAACCCATCCAACTTCAAACTTGAAGTGTCAATCTTCACACCCCACAACAAGGTTTTTAAGTACTCTTGTATATTACTTCAATTCTAATTCAGTCTAGTTTTAACTCTGGGGTATTAGATCTAAAAGTTGGAAACTAGACATAGAAATACAAATGGTTAATGTCTACCTGAATCAGGACACCCGTGTTTTAACAGAGCAATTTATAAATTATTCTGAGCAAACCAAGATCACAATGGTAACATTTTTCACAGAATGAACAGAAAATGTCTACCTTCTTAAACAAGACAAGAACTGGAAAGATTTCAAACAAAACAAGATTTAGAGTGTTCGGTATCACATTTATCATTATGTTAATCCAAAATGAAATGTACACCAGTATGTCTTCATGTCAAATATATGAAAAGTTTATTAGCAATGCAAACACCACGAGCACTGCCGTTAAAAATAATTCATACCATGTGAAATAAAATACAGTGGGGGAAAACCGTAGATCACCAAAGTGGGCACATATGTGCTGGTAAGGACAACTGAGTGCCTGTGTCATTCTAGTTASGACCACAGCAACAGCACTGAGAACACCGGAGGAAAAGGCTTTTGTTCTTTAGCAGAGAAGTGAGCCATAGCAGAAGTGTAACAAACTTATGAAGTATAGCATTAACAGCAGTAATAGAAAGTTCCCAAAGAAACAACAATTTCAAATTCTACTTCTGAAACAACACCTCAGTTGGCAAATGATCTTCATCTCAGTTCTGAAGACTGCTCAAGATAATCCCCCTCCTATGCAGTAACACAAAAAGATGTAAGTGTGTTACTTCTGTTTCTTGCTGCTGCCTCAAACAAGAAACATGCTATTCTCACTTCTGTGAATCATTTAAACAGGGTGAAATGAAAGTCAAACAAGGTGACAACCAAAAATTACCTAGAATTTTGAACTGATAACACAGCCTCTAGTAACTCTCTATCCAGCACATGATTTTTCATCTGCTTTCCAGTCCCCTGTAAGTTCCCAGTTCAAAGAAGTTCTTGTTCACAAAACATGCATTACAMTGACTTTTGTGTTTCTACTACAGAAGAATGTAACTCATTCCTACTGTATGCCACTATACTCATCTATTTTTCACCTACTAATTGAACACTYTAATTCTTGTCTTCGCATCAAAGAAGGATAAGATAGAGATGGGAAACATTCAGAGAAGAGCCATGAGGGTGATCTAAGTTGTACAATGGCTCCCATACAAGGAACAAGGAAGAAAGTTGAAGATACCTGAGTCTGGAAAAGTGGATGACCAACAGAAATATGCCAGACATTTACCAGTCAGTGAAGCGCGCTAAGACGCTGAATAGAGAGCAGTGATTCACCTGCTTTTCTAAGACAAGAAGTTCTCAAACAAACCTARTGAGTCAGGCTAAAAGGAATCAGCTCATTGCACTTCTCCTTCATCTAGAACACTTCCACCCAAAGCATGTTCTGTAAACCAACAGTTTGCACAGATTCATGAGAAGATGGGCACAGTTGTGGAGGACAAGCAACTGGAGATTACTGAACACRTAGAAACCATGTGCAGCCCTGCTGAGAACAGCTGGGAGGCTGGAACATGCCATGGGACAGATCTGCATATGCTTGTTTTCCTCTTGCATTTTTCTGGGTGCCTATTAACAATCTCGTTTCTGCTGATTTCTCTAACAAAATTAAATGCCACTTCCTACCCCCCTACACAGGACATGGAGGAAAATGCTTGTGTGGGGACTAAAACAGAATCACAGAAYATGCCGAGTTGGAAGGGTCCCACAAGGATCATCCAAGTCCAGKTCTTGACCCTGCACAGGACACCTCCACAATCACACGATGTGCCTGAGAGCACTGTCAAAGCGCTTCTTGAACTCTGGCASGCTTASYGCTGCATCCASTTCCCTGGGGAGCTGTTCCACTGCCCAACCACCCTCTGGGTAAAGAACCTCTTCCTAGTRCCAACCWAAACCTCCCCTGACTCAGTTTCAGGCCATTCCGTAGGGTCTCGTCACTGGTCACCACAGAGACGAGATCAGTATCTGCCCCTCCTCTCCTCCTGAGCAAGCTGGATGAGGACCTTTSATGAGGTCTCGGTCAGTCTTCTCCAGGCTGAACAAACCAAGTGATCTCAGCCGCTCCTCACAGAGCTTCCCCTCAAGGCCCTTCACCATTTTAGTAGYCCTCCTTTGGATGCTCTCTAATACTTAAARAAACGAGGGAGAAGGCTGACGAAAACATACGGAAGGATGCCAAAGTACACTCAAGGAGGCATCKACGGAACCCATAGATGCTGCCCCGGGCGCTCTACCCAGACAGTGCCGGGCGAGGGAAGAGACCCCACGTTCCCAAGAGACCGGCCCGGCCCCCTCCCGCTTGGGACTGCAAAGGACGGGCTGCCCTGGGCGGGGATGGGGCCAGAGGGGCTGCCGGGGCGGGCTGGGCCCGGGAAGCCGCCTGTGTCCTGCAGCCCAGTGTTTCAACCCGTCCGTGCGCGGCGGTCCCGGCACGGCCCGGACACAAACCCCGAGGGCGGCCACACCGTCGGCCTGAGGCAGCGGCCTGGCCCCGACCGCCCTCCGCCCGGCCCCGGCTCCGCGGCCTGAGGAGCCGCCCCTCACCTTCCTCCATCGCCGGCCTGTGCCCGCTGCCCGCCGCCGGGTCCCCCCGCCGCTCTCCGCCGAGCGACGCCTCCGCCCCGCCCGCGCCGCCGCCGCCCGCCTCCCGCCGGCCGCGGGGGCGGGAATACTCCCGCATCCCCCGGCGAGCGGAGCGGAGCGGAGCGGCCCCGCGCTTCCTCCCACCGCCGGAACTGCGGCTGCGGAGCGCAGGGGGCGGCCGGAGCGGAGCGGAGCGGCGGCGCACCGGGGCACGGCGGGCGTACCGGGAACACCGGGGCACAGCGGAGCGTACAGGAGCACAGCGGGCACAGCTGGCGCACTGGGAATACCGGAGCACAGCGGGAGTAACGGGGCACAGCGGGCGTACAGGGAGTAGCGGGGCACACCGGTTTCACCGGGGGTCCCCTGCGGGAGMTCGGCTCTCCCGTCGCCGCCCCGCCGCCCATTCCCCGAAAGCGGCGCCCCTCGGCCGTTCCGGGCCGCTCCCGCCTGCCAGCCCCGCTCCAGAGGGACCCGACGCCTTCAGAGAGGCCTCGGGCCCCCACATTGGAGAACGGAGGCTCAGGGGTGAATTTATCGCTCTCTACAACTGCCCGAAAGGAGGGTGTGTTCAGGTGAGGGTCGGTCTCTTTTCCCAGGCAGCCACAGACGAGAGGACATGGCCTCAAGCTGATCTGTGCCAGGCAAGTTTAGGTTGGACATCAGGAGGAATTTTTTCACAGGAAGGCTGGTTAGACATTAGAACGGGCTACCCAGGGAGGTGGTGGAGTCGCTGTCCCTGGAGGTACTTAACGAAAGACTGGACGTCGCATTTCGTGCCAGGGTCTAATTGGTGTGGTGATGTTCGGTCAGAGATTGGACTTGATGATCTCAGTGGTCTTTTCCGACCTAATTGATTCTGTAATTACAGAACTGGTAACTCTTCCATCGAAGAGGTTTATGGGAATTGCCCCTTGGAGGCTKCATGTCTCCTGACCTGCAATCGGGGCCATGGCCAATCAACTGCTAGAAAACTGATTTGGTTATTACCTGGCAGCTGCAAGGAAAAACGAAACCAATATGTATGTCCTGTTGGAGCATAAAATGAAATTCAGAAGCTTCCTGGATTTTTAAATAAAATTTAAAATACTTCTGCAATTGTTAATTTATTGGATAGTTAATGGAGTTGCATATGTTTTTAATGATCCACAAATTATCCATTGCATTTCTAGTGTGTAGGGTTTGATCGGTTTATTTTGGGTTTTTTTTTTGTTTTTTTTTTGCTAGTTAGGGTTTTTTTTAACTTACTGGAATTAGCAAAAATAATCATTGCAATGAAAAGAACAGTAATTGTTTTAAATGTTTGTGCTCAGACCATTGGTGCATGGACAGACATAAAATAAATGACTGCTCAGTTGCACTTTAGATGTTGTTTTTTCTTAAGCCTTCTTTGTACCTGYTGTTTTATAGTGTACCTTGTTGCATTTATTGTGCAACTTCAGGTTTCTATAATGCTCCAATACGTGGGTCATCCCACACCTTGATTTCATTAGAAATATAAATACACATCAAGTTATTTACATGCATAACTGTACAGTTAGCAGAGAAGTGAAAAATCTGGCCTGCTAGTTCGATTTTCGTTTTTTCTTAAGGAAAAAGATTGCACATTTGAAGATGGGAGAAACAAAAACCATTTTTCATGCAAGTTTCTTTCTCCCAGAATGAATATGTTGAAATGATTGTTAAGGTAATGTTGGAAATGTTATTACTGTTGCACTTCAGTTTTCAAAAATGCTTTCTGTAGCTAATATTATATGAAAGATATTTCATTTGACAGCTTATTTTGTGCTGTAATACATTACAATGAATAAATACAGGGATGTTATGGCCTTTTTCCGAGCTTTCTCTGTACAAACATGCATCATGTATCTGCATTATGGCATTTGTTCTCTAATTACATATTATTTCTAAACCCTACAGACATATCTTTCCTTTGTGTTTATAAGTTCATGGTACTGATGCTTTCCAGTTTARTAATCATTCTTTCTCTCTTTTAGAGATGTCAGGAGACAGACTCAGATATACCTCAGTATAATWCATTAATACTGGCCATATTTGTCATTACACAAAATTTTAAAAACATGTAGTTGTTTATTTTGTAAACCAAGTTATATTTTTGTATGTTAAAGTTCCCACGCCTAAAAAATTTGTAACATTTCAATAATCGGGTAATAACTATGGATATTTCACCCATTCTCCTAATTTAAGCCTGTTGTAGGTTAATTTTCAGGCTTATAATTTATGGTTCTGGATTGTCAGTATCCAGAGATTTTGCTTATTTTGATTGTTTCAGACTCTTCTCTCCCCAAAGCTGTATATCTTCCATCAGAGTGTAAAAAATAGTGTCTACAACAGTTTTTGTGGGACCAAAATTTTGCTTAAAATTGGAAAGGTGTGCTCTCCCACCTGATACAGAGACTGCAAGGAAAAAAGTGAGGGGATATTGAGGGATAATGACACTAAGGAAGCATTACTTAAAACTGCACCTAAGAAGTCCTAAGAAAATTAAGTTACACAAAACATATAGAAACTTTGTGATGTTTTCTCACCTATTCAATTTTCTTCCTACCTTATTTCAGCACAGCTTCCAGTGGTTTTGGTTGCTTCAGTTCTGCCTGCTTTRCCTAGGATATAAGTGAGTTAGGTTCTATTGTCATCTGCTTTATTGTAAAACACAGAAAATATACATTAGATCAAGGGAGCGGGTTTAGATTTGCACACTGAAACTGAGTTGGGGGCATGGAAACATCTCTTTTTGCTTCAGTCCTCTGGTGTTAAATGTATGTTCTGATTTCTCCTGAGGCCTTGGAATTTCTTTGAAGAGCTTGCTCCCGCAGACAGAAGACACTACAGGTGTGATTGCCATGACCATCTTCTTGTTCTTTCTACCCTGCCTCTTGTGTGTACCCCGCCTTCAATGATGCATTTCCCCATACTGTCCTTGAAGCAGCATGCGATCCTGCACRTTTGCTTCTTCCTGTCACTCCTGATGCCTCCCTGTAATCTAGAACTAGCTCAGGTCACCTTGTGTTTGGGTGTGTGTGATGCTCTACAGCCTCTCATCCTGTACTCTTCCACTTYCCTCTAACCATGCCATCATTTTTCCATCCCTTTGTCATACCGCCTGAAAGAATTCCTCACCCTTCTTTGTGTTTTTACCTTCTGAAATGACACTGATCCCCATCACAGTTGCCTTTATCTTACCTGTAATTTTCTTTGTTAGTTTCTTGCTTTTCATCTTACTTCATACGACCAAGCCATATCAGCTGACTAATTGCTGTATTGCTCCTYCAGCCCAAGTGCCTGTAGAGCACTATATTAGTAATAAAGTCATGGTAATTGGGCTACAGGAGAMAAATCTTGATATTTGTTTGTTCATTTAAACACACACACACACACACAAACATGCACCCTTAGTGATGCAACTTGCTTTCTGTACCACTTCCCTCTTTCTACTCTTGCTCTAGTTCTGGTTAGTGCTGCAGGTGAAATTCCCCAGAGCAGAAGGCTGACCCTTATATTTGTGAAACCTGCAGAGTATTGTGTACCTGGCCGATTGCAATCTTACCCTCCCTGCAATCTCTGCTCTGTGAGGAGGCCCAGTTCTCTGCCATTGTCTCTATGCTTTCTTACACTCCTTTCTTCTCCCTAAGCTGCCTCTTTGACTTTTATCCAAGGATACAGCCCTTTGAGGTGGATGACTCACAACTCTGCACTTCCTTTGACTCACACATTGCCTCCTAGTACATTGGTCAGGTCTTACTAAGCTGCAATTTGTTTTTTTTTTTTATTGCTAATGACGACAGCCGTTCCAGCCCACATCTTTGATTTCACTGTCACTTCTGCTGGGTCAGAGCTGTGCTTATTTCTWCTATGACTGGTCAAAGCTGTATTTTCCCTTTCTCCCTCCCCCTGGGTTTGATGGTTTTTGATTTTTAAAACATTCCCTGTAGATTTCAGAGTCTGGAGGCTCCTTTGTCTCTAGAGCCCAGCTGCTTGGGCTGCATTCCTGAGGGTGAAGGTTTTGGTCCCCATGCAGTCTGCCCTGCCATCATGGAAAGTCAGCCTGGTCCCTTGGCTCCTCATGCAGCATCCTCACCGTTCATCAGCTACTTGACAGGAGCAGTGCATTCCTCAGCTTCCAGAGGCATCCCTGGTAACACACTTTGGTGACAGAGTTGGTGTCATCACACAGGTGCTGATGATGAGGGCTTAGCAAACACTTCAGCTGSTACAAAACAAGCACTAGAATTCATGTCTCTTTTCAGGCACTGTCTTGTCCCTGAAGGTGAGGGCTAGCACTGAAACCCCATCCCTGGCACATCAGCAGGAATGACTGATTACATCTAGGAAATTGCTCTTGGAATGTTGTGCTGGCCTTTTTTGTATACGTATTTTTCCAAGAAGTGGAGCAATGTGATCTTTAATGTGTTTTAGTGTCTTACTAAATACACTCAGTCAGGCACATCTCCCATCCCAACATAGCAACCAGCACCCTTAGCCCCACATTCTTGTCTAACTATGTTACAGCTGGCAGAAGGAAGGGCGATATCACTGCTTTTGATGGGTTTCCAACTTAAGCAGGAAGCAGTTTGGCCTGATACTACAAGGTTATAAATCAGTAATACAAGTCATAGCCCTAACACTAAGCAGACACCAGATCCCTTCTCCAAAACTGCATCCAGTGTTACTGAAACATCYTGGACTGAAGCAACCCTCTGCAGCTGGTGCTGCTTTTCAGTGGAGTGAGTAGAAACAGGCTCCAACACAGGCAAAACGCACTCTGATCACGCTGATGAGCTATTACCAAGCTACTGCTTATTGTCTGCTAGGATTTCCTAGACACCAGGAAAAGAAGTCAGTGTGACTATACTTGGCTATTATAGTAGAGTGCAACTTCCATCTGGAATACGGATTCTTGACACCRAGGCAGCTCTGAAAATCCCAGCTGTAATTTTACAAGGAGGAAACATAAGCCAGTCAGTTTGCTACAGAGAAGTAACAGTGATTCCTCTAGAAAGGGCAGTTCTCTTCCCATAGTTTTTCTTCAATCCCAGCCACCATTACCAAGCTTTTTCATTTCCAGAACTGATGTTCCCCTAGCCTGGAGTTGTCTGAGTTAAATGGCCCCATTTGAAATGGTTGATTTTACTGGCACCTGCATCAGTCTGTGTAACTGCTTTTATGAGACATGGAGCATTATGAAAAAAACAGAGAACAAATAGACCTAGTGTGTAAGCAGGACATCACTGTGTAATTATGTGTAACTGTACAGTTACATAAATGCTTTTCTTGGGGAGTCACCATGACGGCAGCAAGCTTTGCCTGTCGTGTTTGGGCTGGTTAAAGCACTGATTCATCATTCTTTGAATACTCTGTTTCCTGCTTGTTCTATGGTAAATGGATTACTGCCTGCAATTTCAATAGTWATTAATGAAGACGAGGGATAGATCCAGTGATAAAACTCAGTTGTCTGAAGTGGAATGATTTACTCCACTTGTCAAATCTCACAGTGTTACTAGAATATCACTAGCTGTTTTGCAGAATGACTCTTCCTCTTCTTGACAGATGCATTTTTATCAGTTGGGGGAATAAATCTAAGCATTCAAACCATGACTTCACTATTTTGTTCCTCCTCCATCTGAAGTCTCCCCCTCCTTCCCTTTATGCACTTGCCTTGGACTCAATTATGCAGTTGCATATATTTCCTTGAGCTGTCCCACCATCTGTTACCCATCAAGTTGGTCAAACCTTGGATGCAGAAAGCAGCAAATTTGTGCTCARCTCTTAGCAGGTCTCATTGTACCACTTCTGGTACTCCCTTTAGCTTGTTAACTCATTCAGCTCTGGATGAAACCTTATTGCATAGATGGAGAGCAATCCACAAAAGGAGCAATGTCCTGAGAGAAGAGCTGGCTAGGCAGGGATCTAAGCTTCTCCCACCCAAATTGGAGTTTGAGAGGGGAGGCCCACATTAATTATTTTAAAGCACAGTGTGATCCCCAGAAAAAAAGGCACTATATTAGTGCAAGATAGTTATTAATAGTGATATCATTACCACTGTTACAGTGACTGTTCCTGTAATACCTTATTGCAGTACTTACACAAGAAGGAATATGCATTGGCAGATGGAGGAGAAAAGGAAAATGAGGGCTCTGTTTAATCAAAAACTGGCTRATTTAGACATTTAATCTGAATACAGTAACCTTTCTGAAGTGAGCTCAATTTGTTAGAGCATGGTAGAAATAACACCAGTATTGTGGGTTCAAGCCCCTCTGGTTGGACTCTTAAGAGTTGGAATCTTAAGTCCAATCCAACTCAGATTATTCTGTGAGTCTCAAAATAAAAGCAGATTCTTTGCTTTCTTGTAAATCTGTGTTGTCTTGAGTTAATGCAAGCACTATCTGCACATATAAAACAGACAACCTGAATGGTAGGTAGATACAAGATCTATCATTAAGAAACTTATGGAGATATTAAATTTATGGACAGTTCAGATAAGCAAACAGTAAACATGTTGGCACACAATGCTAGCGAAAGAGCCAAATGTTTATATGGTTTTTGTGATGGGAGAACGTAGGGAAACCAGGCTCTGTGGTTGGCATTAGCTGGCTGCACTGGTTTTTTTCTGTGTACATTATGTTAGAGTAATTTGTTAAATATCTTTCCCAACTTTATGTAACTCTGACCTTACAGGTGAGGAGGTTGGTCCTGCTGTAGGAATTGCAAGAAGGATGATGTTTGTTGACAGAGGCAGATAATATCTCCTCTTCAGTGAGTCAGGATGTCAACAGCAATGACTTGGACAGGAATTGACAGGAAATTTATGCTTAGTCCTTGAACTCTGTGGTTTTGGCAGAGATATGACTGAATGAAACACAAAGTGACAGAGGGAGAAACCTGGATTCCCTCCCAGAGAAGAAGTCAGCTTGAATTGCTTGGTCATAGACTAGCTTATTTCATTCACAGGAAAAAAAAAAAAAAAGGAAGGCTCTTAAGAGAGACTACTACAGTATCCATCCCACTGACATCAGGGACCCTGAGAAGCAGCAATCACATAACCATTCTCTGCAATATGCTTCTCAGGGTGTAATTAATTGCTGTAAGGCTCCAGTGTGGCTTCACTGAATTCAATCAGTCCCACAAATATCACTGGAACTTCTCTGGTGAATTTTGTAAACAGGATTTAACTATAAATTAAAGCCAAGCATAGACGGTGTGCATTCAGAATGTCAGTTAATTTTATCCTGAAACAATAAAATTTATGCTGGACTTTAAATTTTCATTAGGTTAAAGAATGGACATACTTTTAGGGCCATGTCTTCCAGATGTTCAGGATTGCAAATCAATAGCCAGTCCCTGCAATAAATTTTGTTTAGACATTTTATGACCTAGGCAAAGAGTACACATATAAATGGGGAGAAAACTGATAGACTGCTAGAAAACAAGTGTGCTTGCCTTTCCTTGGAAAGGTTAATGGAACTATCAGCCTGCAGGTATTTCRCTTGCTTGTGGAGTTTTCTTTCCTCCTCCTCAGCCCTGTTTTTGCAGTTGGAATTTGGAGAAATACCAAATTAAATCCAAGCTAATGTAATGAAATTCTGCTGAACCGAGTGGAGGGGCAAGAGGCTTATGAGACCAGTCCTGAGTGATTCTGCCTGCCATTTGTGTCTGCAATAAGGAGCAGTGCAAGGAATTTAGGGTCTTACAAGGGCAGAGTCTAAATTAAGGCAGGCTCTGGCATGCGCAGTGGCGGGGAAATGCAATTTGGCATAAACATTGGCGCTCCAAAGTGAGTAAATGCCACCTACACTGCTCCCAGGAGATTCCTGTTTCTCAGGAATGTTCTGGCARCATGTTGCAACCTGGATATTAGTTGTACTTTTCAGTTTGCTTTGTCATTTTCAGCAGCAGCCTTTAGTCTGTTAAAAAAACATACTAATATGTGGTAGTATATTAAAGAGAATGCACGTTTTCATTGACTCTAAAGATGTGGGCAGCATTCTAGTGTTCACCATTGCAGTTTCCAGATTTGATTCTAGTGAACAGTTCCTACCCTAAACACTGAATTTCCTTCATTACAAAGAAAGGATTCTCAGTAAATACAAAATTGTTAAGTGCCCCAATAATACAGCGTTTTTCTTTGGACTAAACATGTGGATTGATGGGACTCATTGCATGTTGACCAGGTTCAAAGGTAAATAAGACAAGAAAGCAAATTTAGATAGAAAATAAAATCCTACTTGTACAACRCTGTCCAATGAACATTTCTTGCCCTGTGACATGTTCAGTGATGAGGTAGATATTTTCCCTCAATGGACCCTGCTCAACAGACACGTATCAGAAGGCTTATTGACAGCTCTCTTGTACATAAGATCTGCTCTCCTGTTAGCCTGTACTCTGCTGCTCTCATTTGACCTCATCCCTAGAAGGCTTAAACTCTATTACTGCAATGAATCTTTGTTTCTCCTTCCTTGCACCTGGGGGGGTTCAGACGTGCTTGTGCCAAGACACCGTCTCCTTGCTTGGCAGATGCATGCAAGTTGATTTCACGTGGACATTAGAGAGGATGGAAGAGATTTGTCACCAGACATTTTGTGACCCATGTTACATCAGCCTTTGGGAACACAGTACATCAGCCAAAATAAAGRCTTGCCTTGTGAAATAGTTTGTTAGCACTGACAAACAAAGCTTCAAGAGGAGCTGAGGGTCAGGCTAGTAGCCTGAAATACTGAAGTCATTTGGGACCTTGAATTAATGTATTTGTCCACAAACAGGTTCATGGTGGAAAAGGGCAGGGCAGCCTTTCTCACCTAACAAACACCATGCCCCATCTGATGCCAGCCATTGTGGGAGGACTTTGATCTTGTTTGAATGCTTGTCARCTCTCAAACAGGCACTTTTTTTATTAAATTGATCGGTACAGAATTCAACCATTTTTGTGGTCYTTTCTGATTCCCAATAGCACAGGCCTTCAGTTTGTTAATTTGCTGATTTAATGACTCCTGACATACCCGATCCAGATCACAAAATGTGTTTCCCATAGAAGCTTTGCTCTGAAGGGCAGCGGGTTCCTTTGCTTTTACTGCTTTATCGATGTGTGTCACTTAACGTGAGACACAAATGAGTGTTTCTGCCCCCCTTTTAGAGCTCAGCTTAAATGCTTTTCATCAGCAGCTCCCATTGGAATCAGATTTCTCCTTTGTTGTTCCGTTTCCTCCTTTTCCTCTGGGGCCAAACAGTTCAGCACTGTTTAATCCTGGGGAACCAGGAAATGAGACTTACTGGGAGCAGGGGTAGGATTCCTCTATCTATGCCTATCTTGAGGAGAGTACCTATGTGCTGCTCCAGCTCAYGCTCCCAAATCCAGCTGAGCAAATGGACAGAGAGAGGGGGGTTGTGGGGGCCATTCACCCCGTTCTGAGAGAACTGGCCAGGAAAGGTGTGAGGAACCACGTGAATTGTGCCTGAGGAGCACAATTGTGAGGCTTAGAGAGAAAGACTGAGCAACAAGAAGCATAGATTGATGGTCAATAWTACACCGGGCCAACCTAGGGGACAAAGGACATTATACAGTGTGGATTGTCTAATATGCTGYTGMTAAAAAAGCCCACAAAGCTTTTATRAATATCTTCTCAGYAKTTTATTTTTAAGAGATTTTATATATTTTTACAATATATTTTTTATTTAATATAGAATGTAAATAAATGTWACTTTGTTTTAATAGAATTATTTTTAAGGTGATACTTGTTCCATTTGAAACACTTTTGTCAATTTGTTTTCTAGAAAACTTTTTCAAAACAAACAACAAACCAACAACCCCCAGAAAAAGCTCCCAGGAAAGGTAACAGTTAAATCCACATAACTCCCTTTGCATTTCAGAAGTTTTCGGCAAAGCAGAGGCCAACCTTCCACCTCTACCCTGAGCACCCTTCATGCGTTATTAACTCTCAAAACACAACACTGTGCACATTTAGTGTATGTAAATACAGAGTTTGATTTTTATTTACTCCATRTAGTACAGTAGAGTTAAAGAGCTTTTGAAGTATGTGTATATTAAACTATTTTCTCAGAAAACTAGTTCATGTTTAAAAATCTGGACCAAACCTAGAACTTTTTACAGTGTAGATTATCTGTCGCAATMGTTATTTGCTATGTGACCTCAGAGTTTATTTACTTTTATTAATTATGTGYTGTGTAACACAATAAAAGTCATCCACAAATTATTCTTTGCAGTAGTTCTGCTTCTGTTGACTTCTAAAGCATTATATTCATTTTATGTTTTGCTTTTAACTCACATTCCAGAGGTCACGTGCCTGGTGAATAATCTCAGTTATATTTCTGAATAGCCTTAAAAAAAAAATGCAAGCAAGTTCCCAACTTTCATGATTAGGTAGAAACTTGGRAAGACTCAAGACCATGAAAGCAAATGAACCCAATGGTCTTACACTCATGATGGGTAAACTGATCCCCAGATGTGTGGTTCGTTAGGGCACGGGAAGCTCCTGCTTTACTGTGAGTTATGAAACCACGATTGCCATGTGAGTAAACAAAGAAACAGCAGCCACAGTCAGGATTTGGGGTAGAGGTGGCAGGTGGCTTTCTRTGAAGGTTGTGAGATTGTTTTAACTGTGGAAAAGGAAAAGTATACAGGAGWCAAGAAGCAGAACTGATGAAGAGAATAGAGGCTGGAACAAGGTTTCTTTGTGGAGAAGGATGCTCAGGGTTATCAGTGCAYGAAGTGCTGACCAGGACAAGTACAGGATTGCCCTGTGTATGTTCCAGCCTCATTCCAGAAAGGTTCGGGTATAACAATGAGCATCCCATTGCACACCAAAGGAATGTTTAAATCCTCTGATCACRTCTGAAGCATCAGTAGCTGCTTTGTTATTGGAAAGAAAAACATTAAAAGAATACTATTCAGGCTGTAAATTAAAAGCCCACTGCAGATGCAGATTTCATGAGCAAAGTTATTAAGAGCATTACTATGCATATTAGAAGTAATTAAAAACAAGCAAACAGGAAGAATGCCAAGTGAGAACATACAGGTTGGAGGAGAATTCTCTACTCAATTACACAAGTGTAAATGAATATCTTGTAAATAAATCCACATTCATTTCCTTGGATGAAGTTACAGTCATGCTGTTTGTAAGTAGCTTAACCATAAGYACTGAAAACCAAAACAACAGCGTACCATTTACAACAAGAAAACAAAAATTAAAACAGAACCAACTTGTCTGTCCGTTCTCAGTGGTGCCCTGGAAATGCAGTTATCCTCCCTGAAGATGCTGATAATTTGCTAGGCTGGGATTGGTCTGATTTTTCTGATTTATGTCATATTTGGTCAATTGCTTGAAGATATTTGTCTGAGAAACCTCTGGTACTGTTACTGATTTTTAAAATGTTGTTTACAGTTGTTTACAATTTATAGTTGCTCACACTATTTTACTGGCAAACTTCTTCCCTATTGCGCATGCCTAGTTGTCCCTATTTTCTCCACGTAAATTCCCTATTTGTGAGTATTCTGTGAATAATTCAAAGAATAACTTCTCATTTCATGTGACATTCAGGAATTATTTATTCCTTATATTTTATAGTAAAGCTGTAAAATGCATCATTGTACTTTCTCCTGACCAAAACATGAAAAGCTTTTAAACCAGGTATAATCAACAACCATGCTCTTCAGATTAAAATAAGTCAAGGGTTTAGAAGTATTTTTAAATACTAAAATATATCTGAAGGTTGTCTGACTGGTCAAATAAAAGATGACTCAGAGATCCCCTTAGGAAAAAAATTTTCCTTCTTGTTTGCTCAAATGCCGACCAATCTTTTAATCCTCTKCAGATTAATTTACGTGTGTGAAATCGATATTTCAAGGTCCTTACAGTATCTCCCAGAGCACGTAAGTTACTAAGCAAGCTGGGCTCTGTAGATTTCTGCATTCCATCAGGTGTCACAAGGAGCCTCGATGGATCTGCTCCTGGTCTGGGGGAATTAAGGCCAGGTGAAATGCCAGTCTACTGCAGAGAACAGGTCTGTAGTGTGCCTGCTCAAGTTTTGTTACAGGAATAAATCCGACGTGCCTCTCTTACTAGGTCAGAGACAGTCTGCAGTGCCTTGATATGCAGTGTGCCGTGATATCAAATGTATCACAGAAGCCAAAAGCATGATTGGGTTGCAAAGGCAAACACTGGAAATTTAAGAAATGCCAGAATTAGGATGCTTACTCAACTGACATTTGTTTGCTTGTGGCAAATGATTTGTGATGCATTTATCTCTAGCCACATGATCACCCACTGGTGCTTTCTCCTGCCCCTGTGCTCAGGATGAGCAGTTTGTTTACTCTGTGCTGAGTGTGCCCAGCCCTTGGTTACTCTACACTCTTCAACCCCTGCTTTGGAAACAGCTATTTAATCTTACTCGGGATTTTTCATATGATTGTATTGCTGGAGAAGGACAGAAAAATACAAGACGTGCAGAGTCCCCAGCATTTGCCATCTGCAGATGTTTGACCTGACAATTGCAATGACACTCCCAAGGGGTAGGCGAGGGGGTTACCCACACGTGGGAGTGGGGAGAACAAACCAAGGGCAGTTCCCTTGGTGCTACTGCAGTGAAGCCCACCCAGCTCACCAGCAAAACTCAAAGCTTCTTGCACAATCATTCCGTCTCCATCCACAATTTCTTGCCCCGATGTAAACCTCCTCTCCTTTCCAAATTTTATCCCACCTATATACTACAAATCAGGCCCCATATTTCTCACAGTTCTGCATTCATTTTGGACAACTTCTTTATGGCTACATTCACAGATGGTATTAGGGACTTGAAATCTCAATTTCCCCTTATTTCTGGCATGTAGCCCTGGACTGATATTCTCATCTGTAACTGTGGGTAAGGTCACGGCCACCTCAGGCCTGAGCACACCCAGATGTCATGCACTGCATCTTGACTGGTTATGTTGATTTTTTTTAACTGCCAAAGAACATAATTTACCAGATTTCCCTAATTTACCTGTGAAATTGCAAAAAAAAAAAACCAGATCACTGAAAAGAAATCACTCTGTCATGGCAAACTTCTGAGTATGGAGAAATTAGGCTTCCTCAAAAAGTCACCAGTGTCATATTTTAACACAGGCAAAATGATGTCTTTTCTGCTAGCCTCAGCTGGACACAGCTGCACTGTTCTGCCTGAAATATTCACAGTAATTCAGCAGGAGACTGAGATTCAGAATGAAAAATTTCAGTTCAAGTTTGACAAAATCGTAAACAACAGTAAACAAGGCTCCTAATGGGATGTGCTGAAGACCTTAATAACAGATGCTTTCAACAGCTCTGCTAATAATAAGCTGTGGGAATTGATGGTGTTCATTTTAAAATGATTTTCACATTTAAATTTTGATGGGACTCATTGGTTAGATGTTGYGTGCAGGGCAGATAAAGCAAATAATGTTACTAAGTCATCGGCAGCCCTGCTGGGRTATTTAGAAAAAAATCCCTTTGCATTTAGGAGGAGGATGGGGCTTGTTTCCATCACAGCTGCAGATTTGGGACTGTAGGGTTGTTACTCTGCACRAGTGTTTTAGTGCCTTGCTCAGAACAGCCCCTGGTTCTGTACCCCATGTGCCACACACCCRTGCCCCATACTTGCCCTTTCAGACACCAGTCCCCGCATGGAATGTAGACTTAYTCTGCAAACTTGGGCTTTTCCAGGGTGCTTGTCAGTCAGGTGCTGCTTAGGAAGCCCCAGGAGCCCAACTGGGGGTGACTGTTGGGAATTTTCAGTTGCCTGGCTGGATGAACCCAGATTTCAGTGTTTAGAAGAGGGTTATAAACTATTAGGAAGTGACCTCAGCTGACGGGTATATCATGTTCTTTCATTCTATTAACTTACAGCATTTACAACATCTCCCCATTATCGTTTAGACTTTTACAACTCTTAATGACCCTTTTATCAGAGCAGCAATAACCAATAAATCCCCTTTGGCATTTATTGCCCTGTCCCTAATACATAAAAGAACCAATTTATAACATCTCATGAATGCTGGAGATTATTTTTCTTCTTCAAATCTCACTACAAAAATAAGTGCTCTGATAAAGGCCCTGTTTCTGTGGTTCACTCAGCATCAGCCCTAAATTAAATTCACCAACCAGATGCAATCAACTTTGAGGACTGGATGCTGTATGGTAGAGAGAATTGAGAAACCASAAGTCCAAAATGTCTTCTCTGTAGGCAAGTGTTCCATCCCTTGCCCATCTTTTGTCAGCATCAGTTTTGTCCTTAGCTGCCAGGAGGGATTTCAGGTCTGGGCACAATCAGCAAGAGCTCTGGGGACAGGGGACACTACTTTGTCAACAGCTGTCACAGAAGGTACAGGTGGACCTTGTACATCTGAGGTGGTGCAGCAGTCAGATACCTAAAATGAGTTTGCTGGGCTTTGTCTGAAAATGGTGGAGAGAAAGAGGCACCACAAGGAGAGGCTTCATCCCATCCTAGAAGAGGTGTCTGGGAGAGACAGCTCCAAGCTGCGCAGTCCCAGCTGCTCTCCTCTCTATGCCTCTGGCCTTCAACAGTCATCTGACTTCAAAACACCTGAAATTAGATGTCACTAACCTCTATGCTTCCATTTGCAGTGATGACAACATAATTTTGAAGCTATCTCTCTGTTATTACAGCCAGAAACCAAAACTCCAAATGTACCTTATTTATCGATGCTTGTAATTTTTGCCCAGCATGGGGCAATGTCCTGCACTTGCTGTAGGACATTCAATAGATATTAATATTAGTACYGTTGGAAGGTGTGTTTTGTCTTGGTTTGTCTACAGATAGAACACRTGCAGCCACAGGACTCTGCAGAGAGGAGCAGGATCTCTGCTTCCCTCTTACTGAGTCTCTCTCCTGCACTTCCCAACCCCATCAATCGGAACACAACAAAGAATTCCTCAGGAATCATTTCAAAGTGAACTTGTAATGAAGGCAACCTAAGAATTTTGTGTGTTCCTGGCAATGATTTCAATTTTGCTAGCTCTGTATCTAGACGCCAGGCTTGGACTTGATTCAAAGCCCAGCACTGGAAAGACTCGACATCAGCAGATTTTGGACAGGGGGTAGATCATTCTCTTGGGTGAATCAATGCCATGTGAGGATGCCCACTGCTAAGTGAACCACTGCCGGGGCTGAGGGCCGGTTTTGCTGTACTGGTTAGACACAGTATCCCAGTTAAGAAGCCTTGATGAGAAACTGCCTATTTTGACCTGGCCAGGGAAGCTCAGCAGTTTTGGCCCTAGCACAAGCTAGCCCAAGCATCTCTGTGCCATGTGGAGACTGTTCAGTGCCATTATAACAGGGTCTGTGCCACAAAGATCAGATGTTCTCTGTTCATCCTATTTCCCAYCTTCTTGGTTGCCCATTCCTTGCTCTGCTGAGGTCTACTGCCAGGTCTTCCCGTTTTTCTCTTTGATCCTGCTGACCCTCGTCTCCTCTGCAGAACTACAAACCCAGCAGCTCCCTAAAGAACTTTTCATTAATATAATTTATTAGCTAAATCACTCCTCTGACCTATTTCTTGTTCAACTAGCATATCTCCCCATCCACTCAATATAATTGGCACAGCACCTGAACTCTGCTGCTGGGGTTTAAATGGCCTGACATATATCACTGAGTCACAGGATATTAAGAGAAAGGTGAGAGGATTATTGGCACCCTGCCACCGGGACCAGATTGAATTTCTTGTCCAGCCACTGAAACATGTGGTTGTATAAAGAGGGTTTACACAGGCTTGGTATAGTCCTTACTCAAAGACTTGACCACTTGAAAACAATATGGGACTTTCACTAAGGACTGGCAATCTGGCCATRTAAGGAAGCCCTTCTTGCATATATTGTCCTGCTGATTTTGGAAGAGGACGATCTGCATGAGGCTCTGCAGGATGGGTCTGGCCAGGACAGCTGTGCTGATCTGCTCTCTCTGGAGCTGCAGTTGCATCAATACTYTCCTGCCCAGATGCAATCTATTGCAATGGTCCATAGTGAAAGCYATTGCCTACAGCCTGGCCTTGCCTGCCACTCTGCACAGTCCCAGGTGCTCTCATTGCTGTGATTTCTTMTTTGGCATCATGGTTCTCTCACCACTGATCCTCTTGTTTCTAAGTTTAAGGAAGTATTAGACACTGGGGTGTAGGTTTTCACTGCTGATTAATTTTGTGGCGTAGTCTTTTCCCCCTTCTGAATCATAAAACATCAAAGGGTACAAAACACAGCCACCRTCCTTGCCAAGAGACATCCATTCTGTCTTTTTGTTCTTTTTCCCGGGAAAAAAAGCCTGCTGACATCATCTGCCTTGCTCAGGATCTTTGTAATTGGCCCCTCTGTTTCTTTTGCTCCTCCTTCCCTCCCCTCATCTCTTATCCCCCACTCCATACTGAGAGGTAACCAGGGAAACCAGCAACCATGGCAACCCAAAGCAGCATAATTTTTCTCTGAGGAAAAAAATATAAGCATGCAAAATCCCTTTAATGTTTATACCAGGGAGCTGGGTCCAAATCTTCTCTTTCCCTCCTCTCTGGAACGAGGAAGTGATGTCCCTGTCTCCTCTTGCTGGGGCTGCCTTTGCCATGAGCCTCAGCTGAAGTTCACCTCCAGCCCCAGGGATAGGAAGCATCACCCTCGGGCAAAGATCTCAGGGCTCAGCCCCTGCTCCTTGACCCTCATTCTTCAGCCAGCCCAATCTCCTCTGGGAAGATCCCTTGGAAACCCCAAAGTCACTCCTACAAAGGGCTACTGCAAGGGCAGTTCTTGTTGGGGTACAGGAGGTTTTGGGATCAGCTGTGGAAGCATCAGGCAGCATGCCCAGCCCTGCCCAGAGGCTGAGTCAGTAAAGAAATAACTAGCAAGTTTTGGTACTCTAAAAGAGTACAAGAGACAAACTGCTTGATTTCTAGCATGTTTCCAGAATAGAATGCTGACTGTAAGTAGCCTTCTTTAAGGGAAGAATGATGACAGTAGTGTAATAAATTGTACACTTTATTTTTGAGTTTGCAGATGAGTGAGTGTCGAGCAGTGGTTGGGAAGAAAACAAACAAAGCCTGGCAAGCAGCTATTTTTATAGAATAGTTTTGCATTGAAATTTCTATAAGTTGGCAACAGAGTCATCATGAGGCCTTTTATCCAGATAAGACTATGACAAAATCTTCAGGAAACATCTTGCATATTTAATTTTTTATTTACAGAAAAGGGGAGAGGGWGGGAAATGAAGGTTTAGGGGAATGTAAGCAGACATACAATTGTCTGCTCTACAATGCACCAAATTCTTTTTACTCTGTGGATGGAAATGGGACTTTTCCCAAACCTGCTACTTGCTGAGTTCAAATCTGGGATAGCAGCAAATCAGACCTAGCAGCAGATTTCCTTGCAGCCTGAGGAGGGAGACGTCACCAGGCAGAGTAAGCATAGTTCACAGACCATAAGGACCAGTCTGGGATATCTCACCTTTAAGGTCAACAACTTTCTTGAGAGAAGGCTCGCTCTCCAGATCCCATAAGCACAATTGTTTTAAAGAGACACCAGCAAAACTCTGCTGATTGTGTTGTCCCTGCCTCCTGCTTCCCAGCCAGCGCCCAAACAAGGTCTGTTCAGGAGAAGCATTGAGCCAAGAGGACATCTGCTGCATCCCTGGCTGCAGCTCCAGSCCCTGGGAAGTGGCTTCTTTATCAATGTTTGCCATTTGTGTTTGATATCTAGAAAATGTCTGGACTTTCTTAGACTTCACACTACACCATGAAAGCATTTCTGTAYGCTTGCATGCGTCTGTCCCTAAAATATGTACTCTGAAGAAAATACTTTGGAATTAAATRTTGGCTCATAAAGAAAAACTATATTGTGCTACAAAAACTAGAGGCCTTGACATTCCCCGGATAGTTTCTGGCTAATAAGATATGTCAAAACTGTGTTTATTAGAGTTGTTCTGTTGAAATCAGTCACCTAGTCTGCCTGCAGAGGGAAGGAAAGGGTTACCTACTATGTGAGAGGGGAAATCTAAGATGGGAGCTTTATAACTGGCTCTGTGATGTGAACRTTAGATAGTAATACCTCAAAAGTAAACTATTTAAGCAGCTCCAGTTTCTATGCTAAACTGACTGTAGTGTGTTTGCAACCAGAGGGACAGCTGCTTCCTGAAGAGCCTTTCTTAACGCTTGTAAGGATTAACTGGTTTTGTGTTGAGATTATTGAGATCATCTAGAGGCATTTATTTTATTCTGTTTTGTTTTCTCATTTTATTTATTGTTAATAACTTCACTTTTAAAGCATCTTTTCCTTGATTTAACTCCCTTTGTTTAAACTCAGTTTCTGTTAGTAAATAGAGCCAGAGAGAGGTCAGAAATGGATTCCATCTAAAAGCTTGATCAAATCCTCCAAATTTGCCTATAGTTCCCTCTCTAAAGATTCACAGTGAGTTTTTCACTTTTCACATTTTCATGCACTTGTGCTCTTGCAAGCAGTTGAGCATTGAGGGGAGTTTTCAAAGCAGTGTGTGAGAAGCACACATTAAGTCRTTCTGAGTACTTCAGAAGTTATTTGCAGAGGTCATGCCTGGTCTGAGCAGCAAGTTGGTCTCCACTGAAGTGCTCTCAAAGGGCCCTGCATGTTCTCCCARAAGTATGTGCCTTATTTGCATTCAAGGCATGGCTGCACCATGAGGTTAAATTTAAAACACTGTTGCATCAGTCACTGATTAGCTCCTGTGCCCACTGCACACCCATGGAGCTCACTCCAGGCAGATGAGAGACTTATGCCAAGCACTTTGGAGATTGAGGGAGAGGGACAGAAAATAGAACAAAATCTGGGGCAAAGTGTGAAGAAGGAACATCATTTATAGCCCTGTCCAGGATGGGTAGGGGTCAGAAATATTGAGGGAAATAAAAAGGCTGTCTGAAGGATCAGCAGCAATCAGTAACCACYACAACCCTACCCAGAGTGAAGGGCCACAGAGAGCAGGTGAAGAAAAAGATGAGGACAAGACAAAGAGCCTTTGGAAGTGCCCACGTGTGCCACCAAGGAGCCAAAGAGGGCTCTGCTTCAGCCTGGTGCTAGACAGTCTTGCAGTATGGCAAGGTTCACATCCAAGGCAGTGGGCTAGCATTCACCCTGTGTCTTTCTTCTCAGGACAAATCCTTTGACAACATGACTTCTAACTTTTACAATGGATCTCCAGGTGAGTCTTCATATCTCTCCTAGAATGTCACCATTCATCATCATCACCTCATCAGAGATGACCTTATTCTTTGGCATGGCACTCAGTTGCTACTGATGGACTTGTGTTTAAGTATAATATGCATCCTCCTAAGTGCCTCTGCTTGTTGTCTTCAGGATGTCTGAACTTCTTCCTTTGAGATTCTGTTTACTTACAGTCTCCTTATTCCATTATAACATAATAATTCCTTGGGCTGCTGATCGTACTTGCAACACAGGATAATACATCTGCATTCTGTACCTAGGTACAACCATCTGGAACACRTGTCCACCCTTAGCTGATGTGTGTGTAATCATTGGCGGGTGTTTCTGCCACATGGGGAAGATTTGTGTATTTCCCATGCAGAGAATTCAAGTGCATGATCCTGATGAAGATGAGAAGGAGGAATTAATCCCCTGATGAGAGCCCTTGGACGTTTGATGCTGGAGCTGGAGGCGTGAGAAATGATAAGACATTGATTAGGTCTCTGAGTCAGAGGTGGACGCACCCTTGCCACGCTACCAATGGCTCTACTTGCTCTCCCACTCATTTATTACCTAATTTATCTTCTTGACTCATCCCAAACCCAACTGATATCAGAGATAAGCAAACTACACACCACTGGCCCTTTGTAGCCTGTGGTGCACCTTCTGCTACCCTGTATCTGCTATGAGGATTAACAACACAGTCATGCGCTTTTCTTTGCCAAATAGGAAAGGAAAAAGGTAAAAGCAYTGTGAATGTAAGGAGGAGAGGGGATCCAGGAGAGAAAAAGTGAGCTCGGATTGCTCCTGGGAGAGGAAGAGTGTTTTTTTGAAGAGGTAATTCCCCTTCTGGTAAAAATGTGTCATGTGGGCACCACTTCCATGTTTCATTGATGGTAAGGTACTCACCATGAGTGAAGCAGCAACCTCTGTGGCAGCAAAGCACAAGTAATATACAGTGCATTCTTTCATCTCTCTCTGGATTTGACAGGGTTCTGGCATTACTTCATGTTTTTGTTTTGTTTTAGGGACAAGTTGACATTGCACAGAGTCAGATTGGAGCCAAAGGATGAGCATAGGGGTCCTGGAGGTCTGTGAGCATCGCCATTGCAGCCAGTCCCTGCTACACACTGGTTCTGAGCTCATTTTGGATCCAGAACAGTCTACTAGGCTCCTCTGCAAATTTCTCTGCAATTCTTTTTTAGCCAATATGCTGTAAGTTTGGTGCAGCAGTAATGAGCATGGAGATAAAGATGCAAATGGAAAAGGGTGCATAACACTTCCATCTTCTTCCTTGGGATCAGGTAACCTCAAACAGTCATGGGCACTTTTGAAGAAATCAAAGACCTAAGATCCCTGACTAAACTGCTGGGAAAGTATTGTAGACCCTCAACTTTTCCATCCTGGATTTGAAAACTTTGCCTTTAACTTTTTTTTTTTTTTTTTCCCCACATTTATCCACTCCCTCTACAGCTGAAGTGACATGGAAATTCTTATGGATAAATATTCAGGACACTATTTAAATAGGCAGCTATGTCTTGCAGATCATTTGCTTTGTTACATTGCAAATGTTGAATTTTGTATTGTGTGGTGTGAATTATGGRTACGTGTTGCATGTAGTCTGGGATAGGCCCTACTTGTCAATAGATAGCAAGATATAATCAAACTGGACCAGATTCACCCTTCTCCCAATTCCTCAGCAGGGCTTATTTCTTTGCGAAAGCAATAAATTTGTGCATTATTCCCAATTAAGTGGATATCTGACCTTGAAAGAGAAGCACGTAGATGGCTGTAGCACACCCTATTCCTTATCACTTGCTCAGCTGTACTGGTAAATTTACCAGATGGATCCAAACTATTCTACATCCTAATCKGAAGGAATATGCAAAACTCAAAATCCAGATTCCAATCTGTTAACAAACAACAAGTTTAGGTAGGAAAATGCCAAAATAAAAGCTTGTCTTCAAGGGTTCCATCCTTCCACTTGGGTGTTCTAAATCCTGGGCCAAACCGGGGCTGAGTGCTGGGACACTGAGCAGCACTGAGATGTTTCCAGAAGTTGCTCATGGAGCTTCCTCCAGGGACTGAACCCAATAGGTGCCAGGGGATGCTGGGATTTGCATCTGTTTGGTTAACTCTTGGGGTGAACCCCTGTGTGGTGGGATGAATTAGGCCCTTAATGGCGACAGAAAGACATTGGAAATAAAAGTTTATATTTACATAGTACATTTCATCCCAAAGGACCCTAAATCACACTGCACAAACTTTACATAAACAGCAGATCTGAAATGCAGCTGTGTCAGGAATGGAGGGTGGCAGCCAGCTGGCATGTGTTAGCAGGACAAAAATAAGCCACTATTTTTGGCCAAGGACATCAGGGCAAACCCCTCTCTTGCGAAAGTGCCTTCAAGACTTCAAAGTGCAGTTTTACCCTAAATAGTGATTGTGGATAAATAGATCTTTTGTAGTCAATTGACTTGTTCCCAGGCACATCTGGGGAATTCACTCACTAAAATAAGGATTTGCTACATTTCATGCCAACTAAGGCTGCAGAACTTCCTCACCCAAGATAGCAACATTTCTACTCCAAATCCAGTCCCATTTGCAGAATTGGAAGCCTTTCTTACACAGCCCCCACTACTGAGGGTGAGACAGAAAAAGCTGCTCTGGTGTTCACAGCCAAACTTACCCTGAACTGGCACATCTGGAAATGCACATTTCCAGGTGTGTAAGGTGTGTAAGTTTGTTGATTAGAAAGACAAATTTTCACCATGCATATCAAGGTAACTTTCCAGAATACAACTGACCTTTAAATATCAGCATGGAGAGGCCAGGACATTTGGACATCTTGCCATGAAGCCCCTCACAGAACAGGCTGTGCAGCGTTGCTCAGGTCTCTGGGCTGTCCAAACACTTCACAGCACTGAAGGCATGGTTCCTTACAGCAATGYCACCTATGAAATGCACAGTATTTTTACAGATACATTTTTACTTTGGGGCCAGGGCAGTATATATACTCTGAGACACTGAGCACACAATGTCTCAGAGAACCCTGAATAACCCTCCAGGATAAATTGCCCTGTGGCAACTGGTGTTTCCTGTAGGCCTCCTCCTGTATCTCCATGTTGTGCTACAGCTGAATCCTGCATTCTGGCATCCATCCTCCTGAGCCATCTCTTTGCCCTGTCATGCCATTTAATTGCTACTAGAGCACTCTTCAGCATGATTTTGGTTCCAGACACCAGTCAAGTCCAGCTTGGGGGATATGAAAATTACAGAGGCCATTCCCCAAGAGTCAGGATGGATGAGGAGAGTTCAGCCCTGCCACCTGCACTTGGGGCCAAGGAARAAGCCCCCAGCCTTGGGATGCAGTTGGCTTTCTGGGCTSTGAGCCCACACTCCTGGCTCCTGGTCCCAAGATAGGGACCTGAGGGACACAACTCATCACTGACCTCCACCTAGACATAAAGCCATTGATCACAGCTCTCTGACTGCATTCATCCAGACAATTCCTTATCCACTAAATGGTCCACCCATCAAATCCATGTCTTTTCAATTTGGAGGTGTCATGTTGAACCAGCCAAAGGCCTTGCAGAAGTCTAAATAGTTGATGTCTGTTGCTCTTCCTTYATCAGCTGTTGCCATCCCTGAACCAGAGGCCACTAGATTGGTCAGGCACTATTTGTCCTCAGTAGACCTGTGCTGGCTGCCCTGGTTCACCTCCTTGTCTTTTAWGTGCCTTGGMAAATCTTTTAGRAGTATCTGCTCCATGGTCTTCCCRGGCACAGAGGTGACACTCAACWGGTCTGCAGTTCCCTGGATCTTCATTTTTCCCCTTTTCAAAAATGGGAGTGATGTTTCTCATTTTCCAGTCACCAAGGACTTYGYCTGACCACCATGACTTTTYAAATGTGATGGARAGTGACTTGGCAACATCRGCCAGCTCCTTCAGGACCCTAGGATGYATCTCCTGAGGTCTCCTAGATGATGGCTACTCAGTTTCAAGTGATCCTGAACTTGCTCTGCATTTATAGGGGGTTTCACTGCCCCCACATCCCCCAGAGAATCAGGGACTTGAGAGAAGTGGAAAGCCTGACTGTCAGGGGAGATTGAGGCAAAGAACTCACTGTCTACCTCAGCCTTCTCTGTATCAGTGTCACCCTTCCTGCTACACTCTCCTTGGCCTTTTCTGACCTATATCCTTACAGAATCCCTTCTCCTTGTTCTTCACATCTCTTGCCAAGTCAGGACTTTTCCAGCTTTGCCTTGGCTTTCCTGACCCCATTCCTTGACATACCAACAGTGTCCCTGTGCTCTCCTCATGTCACCTGTCTCTGTTTCTGCTGGCCGTGCATTTCTTCCTTACTCCTCAGTTTCAGGAGCAAATCCATGTCTGTTTCTGGCCTGCCTTGCTTGATTTCCTACACACTGGGACAGCGCTCTTGCACTCTAAGAAAAGGGCCCCTAAAGAGCTGCCAGTGCTGGTCATCATCTTTGCCCTTAAGGACAATTTCCCAATGGATCTTGTTCACCAACTCCTTAAAGAGCTGGAAGCTTGCTCTTGTGATGTTCAGGGTTTTGACTTTGTTCCTTGCCAGGCTCACGCTTCTCGAGATTTCAGATCTCAAGATCTGGGCCTGAGAGGACCTGAGAGTGAAGAAAAGGAAAAACAAAGAAGGAAACATTTGGTGACCTCATTTGAGTTTTGAGAAATGTGTCATGACATGAGCCATGTCACACCAGTTCCCAAGATTCCTGGATAGGAAAGCTGGTCACACACACTGGAAAACTCTCCACAATGTGCCAAGAGCACTTAGCTCTSTATACCAGAATCTCCCTTGTCCTTTATTAAGCCACTTCCCTTTGTTCTGTTTGCACAGCATTAAAGCACTGCACTTTCCAGGGGAAAAGAAAAACAACTTTTGTCTAATATTTATAATTTTAAAGCTGAATTTTACTTTTTTTTTGATGCACCAGCATTATCCAACATGTAGTCTAATAAATAAAATTGATCATGACCTAGAAAATAACTTTTTTGGAATGAWACTGCAGGCAGGGAGAGAAGCCCCACAGGCCAGCACTCAGGCTGGTTATGCACAAGTTGCACAGTTTTATGCACTCATGAGTGGACTCAGGCACTTTGAAAATCTCACCAAGCAATAACAGAAAGCCTCCCCCTCCTCTGCWCTCCCTGCCTCCCAACACAGGACCCTGCAGGGAAATGCACTGTGTAGGACTGAAATTTCCCCCAAGCAGACTTGCATCCATGGCAGTATGAAAAATTAATAAAGGAGTGCAGGGTGCATTAACAAATGCTGACATATTTCCCACAGTTAATTGACATCCCCCATTTTATTTAAAATTTATAAAAGCTTGTCAAGCATGCAGAACTTGCACATTGTAGCAAAGGAGATGTCTCACACAGCTCATCAGGTCATGTCACAGTATCAGTGATACTACCATAATGCCATAAATCATGACAAATATTCYCAGAATTGTGTCAGGCCCGTTTCCAAGGTGTTGCTCTCAGCATCAGTGTAGGAGGGCTGTCTGACACACACTCTGGAAATTGCCATTTAATGGATGAACAACACAGGCTGCAAAGCCAGCCTTATAGCATCCAAATCCTGGTCTCCAGCCAACCTGGTCTCCCTGCCGTGAGTGAGGGGACTGATGGAGCCTGGCTGGTGTCCCCACACAGCTCATGGTGATGGCAGCTGCACCACACTGCTGGCCTGTCACTGCCCCTGCAGTGTTTTCTCTTGGTCTGGATATCCCACCAATATCTTACAGGGTCACACATAGAGGGTGCAGGCAGAACCTTCTGGAAACTAAAGAAGAAGCCCTGGCAGTGCTAATGACATTCTTAAGTGGGACGGCAGTCCTCTTYTTTTTCAGCAGTTTAGGCAGGTGACCATCTGGTGACATGCATACTCTGTAAAGCTAACACCTCTGAAAGGTTTTCAGAAAGCCTGAAGTTGAGCAGACAAGTCCTACATGAATTTTTACTGGGAAACTGTGGGGCCTGAGGCACCASCAGTGGCACAGCCCAAGGTGGGAGTGGCTGAGGGGAGCAGGAGAGATCCTGCCATTGCCTGATTTGCAGCACCCAGATGCCCATACCTGATTGTATTCATTAAGTGCAAGCCTTGGCTCAGGGATAACAACAGCAAGGGTTGTGCCAAGCCAGTGAAATTAGGGACCCTCACAGGTGACACAAACAACACTTCCAGACCTATGGATTTCCCCATGCTGCCCTGACAGCCCTTTCTGCATGGTGATGACTGTCTCCTCCCAAGAAGGCAGTCTGAGGCAATGGSTCTCAGGTAACTGCATGTGGAAAAGTGCCTTTTCTCACCTTGAGGCACAYAGAAAACATGTGAAATGCCTTTCTGTCAGAAAAGCACCATATTGAGTGCATATCCTCTGCATCCTTGTGCTTCTGGCACTGCTGTTGATGAGGAAGATGAAGCTGGGGAAATGGCAGCCAAAATGACATGGATGAGCTGTGCCTGGCTGTACTGCAGCTGACACTGGTATGCCCAGTATGCCCACACTGATGGCCACCTATGCCCAGTTACCAGCCCAGTAACTCTGGGGTGAGCTGGTTTGTTCATAGTGATTTGTTGGTAACTCAAACAATAACACCTGAAAGGTGAATCACAGACATTTGACAGTGTGAACCTCTGAGTGGAAATTTGTGACTTCTGGCTATGCTCTGTCACCTGCCCCACTGGGTGTCACTAGAGCCATCCCACAGCCTAGCAACTCCACCAGGTACCCTGGGGTCCTGCTCTCCACATGGACTGAAGCATCCTCSCCTCTGTTTCTCTGAGCAGAAACAACGACTCAGGAAGTGAAAGCCCTGTGTTCATTTGGAGACTGCTCCTGCATACTAGTTTATATGAAGCAATTAAATTGYGACACCACACATTTCAAAGTAAACTTCTTTGTGTAGCCAGCTCTGAAAAGAGAAAAGAGCTTCTCACATCTCAGCTGAGAATGGTACCTGCACTTCTGTGGGAGCCWCTAACTCTTTTCATTTAGGCTGTGGTGAATTGGCTCCTTTAAAAAGGTACCAAGCCCCACTTTGATTTTCAGTTTCTAGTCTCTACACAGGAGCTGAATCAAAGTAACTTAAATTGTGGCTTTGATTCATGTTCCTAGAGCTGGCTTAAGATGTATTTTCATGGGCTTCCTGCTATTTGTTATCATCTGCTTGCTGGAGATTCATAGCTACCCGGCAGAGCTGGAGAACCTGGATGTGTGAGTGTGTGCATCTCTGGGCTTTGATGTTCACAGCTTCCCGAGACAGTATTGAGACACAAGCACTTCTGATCAAGAATAACGGCGAGAGCTGATGAATTAACATATGCCTTGAAACGCTCCCATTCTGTTCTCCAGGATAACATGCTCAGTATTCTGGTTCAGCAATGTTTACGTGTACCCTGATCCAGTTGTTTGCATCATACTTGGTAATTACCTTGATAGGGCTATTTGGTTGTTTCTGGCAATGATGYAATCTTTGCTTGTACTGCTTGCCTACACAGTTTGCTGTATTKAAGGGTTTTGGAGTACTTCCTCTGGTGATTTTATTTCACTGGCTCTTTAGAAAAAGCCGTAGCTATTTTCTCGTCTAGCTGTGCCCAGAACTTTTGTCTCGGGGAAGAATATGAACACAACCGACTTCCTCCCATTGTAACAGCCTCTCATTGTACAACTGGACTTGAGACAGATTAATGCAATCTACACTTGCTACAAAATAGGCTGGATCTTCAGCTGCGCTTATGCACTGCTTAGTCTGAAAAAAATGGACAAAGGTTTAAGCAGTGTTATTGGTGCAGTGTCTATGCAATGGGTTTAAAACTATCTACCTCCAAAACTCCTTCGAGATCCACCAGTGGGAAGGGATACCTAAAGCCTCACTTTGCTCCTCCTGCCTGAATCCTGATTTCTTTCTTTGCAGCAGATAAAAAATCATGGGATAAGACAGAGTGTTCCTTTCCTCTCCAGCTATCCCACAGTCATGTGGCTTGGGTATAACACTGGGGTGTGGGAGAGGAAGGGTTTGAACTCCCTGGGGCTGTGGAGCAGCTTTGCTGACTGACAAGGTCTGACAGCCCTCGCTGCTACCCTGGAGTAGTCCCCTCCTCAGGTGTTTACTCAGCGCTTGCACTGATCCTCATCATCCTGCTATGAGCTGGCAGAAACAAACCTCGTGTGCTCCAGTCCCTCCAGGGCAAAGGTCCAGTGTCCTCCCACAAGTGGTGATGAAGGCAGGTCTGTGGGAAGGTGTATGGGGTGGTTTTTTGCACAAAACCAACTGAGATGAAGGGGCAGGGGCCAYCAGCTTTGCTGGGAGAGACAGACCTCTGGC
Source organism: Malurus melanocephalus (assembly GCF_030028575.1). Taxonomy (NCBI): domain Eukaryota; kingdom Metazoa; phylum Chordata; class Aves; order Passeriformes; family Maluridae; genus Malurus; species Malurus melanocephalus. Next base: position 243,254 of record NW_026623355.1, read on the forward strand.
AGGGGAATGGGAACGGAGACCTAGGAACCTGTGAAACCACACCTTGAACTGGCTCTGGGAATGCAAATCAAAGCTATGATATAAGTTAAATTGGTGCAGCTTCTGTGTTTAGCTGAGCCCTCTAATCTTTGAGTTGCCAAAGGCCTTGAGGGATCATGTTAGGTAAAGCCTACCAAAGGGCAAGTTGCTCCAGCCTCTTCTTGTCCTCAGCAGGTGTGGAGATACTGTGTGGGGGTGGGGGCAGGTAACCGGGGTGTCTCTTGTTCCCTTTTCAGAGGGGTGCTTACAGACAAACTGTAGAAGCAGCTTTCTGATCCTTTTCTTTCATCAAAATGGCACAGAGGAGCTCCATGGGAACCAAAAGCTCACTTGGACCTTTTTTTTTTTAACTTTTAGATGGATTAACACAGATTTATGTTTGAAAAAGCAGGCTAGTTCCAATCTAAAGTGCAGGACAATTCCCCCCRTGTTCCCAGGAGGGTAACATCATAATCCATTATTAGCTATGCCAGTTACAGTTATTTCCTTCCCACATTTCCTTTCAGGTGTCAGACTGGAATGCAATTGCTCTTCTTCCTAAGAGCACTATTTTTAAATCTGAAGAATTGAATGTTATTAATATAGTAGGTGTTGTACTGTGCAGCCCATTCTGTAATGGGGTGTTTATAGCACCAGTGCTCTTACCCAGTCCATTTGTAATCAGAAGTAATAGCACCACTTCACCACTTGCTCCGCTTGAAGACRCTGCAATAAATTCCAATGAGCCATAGCTTGGCTGCAGCTGGTGACTGATGTAGAAGCTTTGTGCATTTTTACTTCTTTAATGTTTATAGCTCTTTTACATTATATGAATATTGCCAGTCCYGAGGATTCAGCTGTCATGAATCAAGCCTCAAAAACTAATGAGATTTTAGAAAATGCCTTCATATGAAGTGTGTTTTATGGGCCTTCAAATGTTTCAGGCTTTGTGCCATGCTGTCAGGCTTCCCTCACTTTTCTGCCACAAGCTTGCTTTAAGGAAGAAAAAAGAAAGCTTGGATTAACATAYGATCATCTAATTCCAGCAGCTGGCCCATACCAACATCACCTGATATCACAAAACTCAAGATAATGCTGTAAGAGCAGTCAGCACAGTCAAACAGACCCCCATCTGTGTGATGGGCCAACATAGCTCTGCTAAAACAATGGCACCTCGAGCTTTAYACACTCCTGGTTTTCCTTGGGAATAAAAACTTCCAAATCCAGCTGCAGGGAACTCCCCATGTGGAAGGAGAAAGGAAGGGTTCATTTTGGAGAAGCGGCACCAGAAGCCACCAGCCAGCATGGCATGGGGTCTGGAATCTCCCCATGCTAGTATTCCTGAATTATATCCTTTTTCATTCCTCTTGCACTCATCTTCTTTCTTTCTGTTCCTTCTTTATTCCCATCTCCTTATTTCCTTATCCCCTTACAGATTAGCCCTTCCCCTCCTTTGCATTTCTATTTGATGAGCCTTTTCTGRCTCAAAAACTGGATTTCTAAACAAAACACAACAAAGCAGGAAAGCCAAGATTAACAATTCTGCTACAAGCGTATTTTTCTGGGTGAGATATATAAGCATGAACAAAAACTCTCCTCATTACCTTGGTACACATTTGTAAGACAGAGYATTACCTTCCCCCAGACTCCATCTCTTTTATCTTTTAAAAGTGTTCCCTAGTGACAGAGACTATATTACCCTATCAGTTTGTACAATTTCTAGCACATCTGATCACTCCTGCAATATAAATGCCATATAATCATCAAAATAACCCATAAAGCACTCATTGYCTCCAATCTTAGGGTGTCTGGAGCTGTGCACGTCCTAAGCATCTCTCTCTGTGATCCTACACCTACCTGGCTCTTGGTAGGAAGGAACTTGGAGGATCCTCCAAAGGTGACAAGGTGCTCCTACCCTCACACCACATGTGAGCAGCAGTGATGTGGCACAGGACACATGACATGTCCCTCCAGACATGAGTACATCTGCTGAACCCTTGTGCTATGCTTTGATGKTTTTTCCATCTTTCCACACGGTGGAAGAAGCAGGAGCTAACTTCAGTTGAACCAAAGCCTCCATGGGCCAGATGTTTTTGTGAATCCCCATGAACACAGCYGTGGAAYYTGGKGGAAAAYGAGAAGGRAATAAYARAAARTCCACCTCKGTTTGCTGACATCCTTTAATTCTTTTTTAAATAATGCTCTGATCCAGAGTTTCCCAGTGGAGATCTGGAGGGAATTGCCRTCTCCACATGGACTCATGTAAGAACAGAAGAAGCTGGTCCCTGGTATTTATTGCTATACATCAAGAAACTGTGGTTGAAACACTGCACAAATCCCCATTTCTTTGGGTTATTTTCATCCTCCCTCATTTTTTTAAATTAAATAATTAATACTTCAAGGAAAAGAAAATTCCTCTGGGAGTTCATTTCACTCAGGGCAGGGAGCGCTGGAGCATAAGTGGAGGTAAGATTGAAGTGCTGTGTGACACAGGTTTATTCCTGTTCTTATTTTAGCTGAACCAGTTCAMCCTTCCCAACAAACAGGTGATAAGGCAGTGTGTTTATAGTGAGTATCCCGTGTGGCACAGCTGTACGATGGATTAGGTAACGTTACTGACTCACTGCAGAGTTATTGGGCCACAACATTCCTTCCTTTCTCAGGGCAATAGACTTCACCGTGTACATACACTGACAGCTTTGCACACACTGATCAAGCCTCGCAGCTTTTCTGTCAGCTTGCGTAGTTGTGTGTTGTAGTAGGTGTAGTGGTGGGCATTTTTCAGATAAAGCAACTSAGAAAAGATCTTCCTGCCAGAGACATCAGGTTGTTTCCTCTGATTTTTTTTTTTTTTAAGGGTGCTTAAAACTTCCTTTCAAAGCTCTCACAGGTTCATGCAGGAATTATCATTTGGTATCTCCCCACCTAGGGTGTTCCTGGCAAAAACTTTGATAGTGGCACTGGATACTGGGCACCTAGATCCAAAACAAATAAAAAATAAATGTGGTTTTAGTAATCCTGCTGTAGACAAGAGCTACACACCTCAAGGGTGTTAYATTAATGCCAAGTGTTTGACCTGCTTCGATGGATTTGGAGAGTTGYTCTTCTTTTTGGTTTAATACAAGARGCTTTTTAATTTATGACCTACCCAGACATTCAAGTCCATGATGGTTTTTAGGGACCCAGAATAGGACTTTCTCTGCACAGCTGGTAAAATAAACAAGCATGGAGCACATGGCCAAGCACAGGGAAGAAGAGGACTGCATGCTCTCTTTCAGGGGACATGTCCCAGGCATCCAGTGCCTTTTTCTCCAGCCTGTGTTCTCAGCTGAGCTGGATGCACTGCAGACTCTAACAGCCATTTCTTTTTTTTTTTTTTTTTCCGCTGTGGTTCAGATTGAAGAAGCTTGCTTCCATATTATTTTATATCATCTTTAGTCGCAACGGAGACCATGGTGAATAAGCCACAAAAAGGGGAAAAAAAAAATCTATGGGTCGCTACCCAAATAGCCTTTTGGTACCCACTCCAAATGCCCTCAGATGGGACCTTCACAGATAACATCAAAACTCGGGTGAGTTTTTACTCTAAATGTAAATCAATTGAAATCAAGGGGGAAAGAATTCCTCACTGATTTCACTCTTGCCAGGATTTGGGGCTACAATACGGGGACTAACTTTTGTTCACTGAAGCCAGTGGAAGGAACTGCAAAAACTTGAGCCCATGGTTTGGCTTCTGGTCTCGCTACTGCTTTGGACTGGCAAKAGCAGTTGCTGTTTACCTGTCCCCATCAGCTGATCACTCGTGCCTCCCTACAGCCTCCTGAGTTGCACCAGCCCAACTGTTTGTGTAACCATGCAGTAAACTGCCTCAGGAGATAGCCCAGCACGGTGATATTCCCCGGCACAGCTCACTGCCTGCTGCACAAACAGCTGTGCCAGCCCCACAGACAGGGACACAGGGGCCAGGACAAGGAAGGAGAAACAGCTGTTCAACACTGCTACCAACAAAATGTCCCCCTTGGAAGATGCTCCCAGGTTGGTGATGCAAAAGGACTGAGCAATATCAGCAGCTGCTGTCAAGAGGGTCTTTGCTTGAGCCATTTCACTTGTGTTGGGTCCAGCATTTGGAGGCTGCACCAAAATAACTGAGCTAGCTAACCCAGCAGAAATTAGGCAGGTGGGGTAAAAAAGAGGCAAGTTCTCTACTTGGCTGTGAGATGGCTTAGCTGTCTTGTGTGATCTCGTAGTTGTGTGTTGTAGTAGGTGTAGTGGTGGGCATCAGTGTTTAGATCCTTGATCTTTGTTACTTACACAAGGACACACACTCRTGTCTGCAGTTCTCCCTACGCTTGATGAAAACAATCCATATTTACAATGGAAATACCAGAGAGCACAAGTCAAGAATGTGGTGACTAATTATATTCCTTCAGCATTATTATATTGGTATTTTGTTTATTGAGCTCTTCCATTCTAGTTCAAGATTCAACACACAGGCTCATTCCCTGGCCTTTTCCAGGACATCTGCCTCATGGATGACATCTGCAGAGATGGCTTTGTACATCCTACACTTGTTAATCTAAAGCTTTTATTGAGATAACATACCCATCCCATGCAATACTCCCAGCAGTTTCACTTTTATATCATTCAAGAAACAGTAGTCAGGGTGGAGGCTTTTTCTCTAGTTTCTCCCTTTACATTCCAATATTCAGCCTGAAAAAAAAAATATTTACAGCTGTACTATATAAACTAACAAAAAACAATGTTTACAATGAAACTGCTGGCAAAACTTTATGGAGAACAGCAGTGGAAACAGCCATRTGGTAATAAACAGGCTACCTGATATGGTTTATTGGTTAACTCCTTGCTTGCTTTTAGAAACTTAAGCTTATGTTCTCAAATGCCTGAGTCCTCTGAGATGCTTGCATGTGTTGGGTTAATCACCAAACCTGAGGCTGGGTTGCCCTGTGAATGCCTCAGAGTAGATCAGTGAGAAAGGAGCTTTCTCAAGCCTGTATTTCCATGTGCCTCACAGCACAGAACACACTGTAAACAAAGCCTCAGTTTCTAASGTAAACAAGAAGACATTGTGATTTTTAAAAAAGGGCAAGAAAATGTCTGGACATTAACAAGTTTTCCTTCTTGCAGCAATCCACCAGGAAAACAAAAGAGAGTGAGAGATTTAATGTTGTTGCAGCGTTGCCTTTCTCATGCATGGCTGTGATAGCTTCCTAGCCTGTGATTGTAATGGCATGATGAGATATTTATAACATGCTAGGAAAAATGTTTCCTTTTTAAAGCCCATCACAGTAGCATAATAACGATCCTTGAAATCTSTCTTTCCTATATCCCCAAATCACTGGATGGAGATGATTTTTATGTGCTGACTGTTGGTGTGCATATTAAAGCCATTTCTAAGGAGAAGCTGTAAAACACGCACCCGCACACTGCTCTCTGCACACATGACTGCACACCCAGATTAGGCACAAGGCAGTAAAAGTGCCCTGCCTGCTCCAACAGGAGCTCCTGCAATTGTCACCGCAAGTGAAGCCGTGCTGGTACCGGAGCAAGGGTGGGAACAGTGCGGGTGCAGATAAGCCTTTACAGTAAATCAGCTCTAACAAGGTTTGGCTCCAGGCCCAAGTAATAACTAACCAGTTTTATGTTAATTATTTGCTATCCTATGTATTGCAATAGTTGCAAGCCAGTACTAAGCATAAATGACTGCAGTGAGTAGTTTGCTTTCATAAAGTCTCTACTTTTTTGACATACTTCATCACTTCCTAACTGACAGTTGTGAATTATTCTCATTTTTCCTTTTGCTCTGGCTTCTTTCTTTCAGCCTCTCATGAAGTAAAATTTTAGAGTGTGTTTGTAAGGATGAACAGAGGCAGTCATACATTTGGATATTTCATTTTGTAGTTCCTGTACATGTTATTTGGTAACTCACCCTTACACACTGACTGCAAAATAATCATTCTCTCTTGAGCACCTCTGTAAATCTTCTCCTATCAGAACATATTCCCAGTCTGGAACATAACCACCAAGAAGACGGGCTGCAAAACCACAGAGCCCCTTTCTGTCCTCCATCTATCTTGACCACAAGTCTCCAGCCCCCAAATCACAATGTGACACTCCATCAGGGCAGTCAACCCAGCTCTTTGTGGGAGCAATTGAAAAACTGGTCCAGCTTTGAAAAGTCAGCACATTATTTCCCCCCAGGGTTATTTTTTAAGCTGATACACCAAAGGGGCAGCTTGCAGCAGCACTGGCAGGGGCAGAGAYAAATGTCAGAGAAGCAAATACCTGTAGTTATTAGTACCTTGATGATTCCCTTAGTGGAGTCATGATCTGTTTCCATCACAAAAACAATTCATCACTCCCTGCACAATTTTGTCAAGGCACTCTCTGTCCCCTTCAAAATCTCRAAGACAGAAGTCCTTTGGGGACACCTAAGTGTGTAAACTTGTCTGAGGTGCTTGTGGAAGTGTTGCTCTGGGTGTAACCAGGTTTATCTCCACAGGTAAGGATTTTGATTCTCCATCATGACTTGTCTGTTCCTCAGGGCTGGTGGACACCTGGAAGGGTCACTGGCCAGGTTCTGCGTTACCAGTCACCCCTGCAAGTGGGGCACACCAAAAGACAGCTTCAGCCAAATGTACAGCATTGCTGGCATGGTTTGGGGTCACTAGGTTTTTGTGGATTAAGGTAAAATGTTACTGAATCCCAAATATACACTCCTCCTGATAGATACAGGATATGTACTGGATATACACTGGCACAAGGATGAAACCTAACAAGAAACCAAGATGGAAGAGAATTAGGCCAAGGGGGGTAAGTTTCATGAAATCTGCAACCTCCCTGGGAGGTAATTTTTGCAGCCATTAAATAAACACTATTGGAACATCACAAATAAATGATAGGAAGAACCATTCTTTCTCATCTGAGTGGGACACACATTCCTTCATTGATGTTGCTAAAGTGCAGGGAGATCGAAAAAAATCCAGTTTCAATTAAAATAAAATGTGATAAAGAGAAGGCAAAGGAATCGCTAAGTTTCTTCCAGATCACTCCAGAAAGTGCTGCTCTTGATAATGATGGGCAGAGCTCATTTGTGGAGAAGTGAAAGTTGGGCAATCCAGAAGACATAAAGGTAAAAATGAATGAAAAAGGCTTTAAGTCAGGCTGACACCTTGGTTAATAAAGGTATTTGCTAACAAATATTAGCATATATGTGGGCCTGCCAAGGTGTTGAAGGTTTTGGACTGTAGAATGGTGGTTGACAACTTTGCTGCTACCACAGTGTACCTGGGTCCCTGTGAGCCTGGGTTCCCCATTAACAGCAGACACTGCTGTAGTGTTAKAACACCAGCAAAACAGGAACAGAATGGGACTTTGGAGAAATTGTTCTACAGTCAAACTGATTGTTTCTCTTTTGAGAGCAGTGGTGAATGCTCCAAGTTCTTACAAATTTCAATGACAGAGCAGATCTCAGGTTGTGGAAATTAATCCCCTGGTGCACAAATGGTGGATGACCACTGAGGCATCCCAAATACACTTGAAAAATACACTTGTCATTACACAACCAGTCACTTTGCCATGAACTTTAACAACTACMTACTGGAGCCTTTCAACAAACTACACCACAGCAAACAGGATAGAGCATATGTTGTGCTGCAGAAAGAGCAGCACCAAGATCTGGAACTTGTATTATCATACAAATGAAATGAAGACTYTGTAAAAAAAAATAGGAAGAAAGTTTGGGAAAATCCCAGTTCTTGCAGCCCTCATTTTTCTGAATGTTTTTATTTGCTTTATTCTATTTACAGCCTCTAGTTCTCAAGTGTTTCCAATAATGTTTCACCTTAGAGCTTCCCAGCTCTCAAATGCTGCAGTCAGGCGCTGGCTGCTGTCCAGCTGGCCTCTGCCCTAGTTACACTCAGTAACGCAGCGAGGGCTGTAGTATCAGTCCTTTTCAGGGCTAAACAGTGCCACGGACTTTTGATCATTAAAGGAAATGAACTTGGGATGACATTAAAAAAAGTAAATAAGACTTGTGTACAAGGACATTAAGATTACAAAGCAGCAGTCTCAAAGGTTGGAAGGTGAAGAGTGCAGAGCCGCTGATTCAGTGATGTTCTCTGGCAGGAGCTTAAATGACAGCAAGAGGTGCGAGGCAATGAAGAAAAAAATCCTGCGTATTCTGCTTTCAAGGAAATTTGCAAAAACCACTGTCTCAACAGCCAAGATTTACACTCGTCTTCCGAGAAATAATGACATTTTTATGAGAAAGTAATCGTCCCCTGCACTGCTGAGCTAATGATGTGTACAGTAACTCCTACAAGCCCAAGTCCCACAATGACACTCGACAACAGAGAAGAAAAAAGGGAATCCAAACAAACTGCTGGTGACCAGARAACAACTCGAAACAGATCACTAGCAATAAATTGTAAGATGACATTGAAGCTGGGCTCATCTTACAAAGAGCAAAGAGTACAGAGAGAATTGCTCAGGGCAGATGGCAGTGCCTTTCCTGGTGATATAAACACAGATGAATGCATATCATTCTGAGTACTGTATATGGCTCTGCCTATCTCAACAGCATAAATAACTGGAAAGAACTGTAACACATTTCTAGGGATCRAGTTCTAATTATTCTTTAGTTTACAACTATTGGTTGCATCTAATTCTATTTAACACGGCTGTAGCTTCAAATATTCCTCATTACAGAAATTATGAAGTTCAACTGGAAGTGTTTTACCTGCCAAGATCTGAATTTCATGTTACCCTGCWGTAGCTGGTGGCAAAACAAACCTACTGCAGCGTAACAGGAGGTTACGTCCTTTACACGGTTATATTTAATCTCTCCTGATGCTTATCTTAGTCGTAGCTGAGAACAAGGAAAAACAGATTCCACATTCAAATTCTTGTAAGTACAAAGAGTAATGACAACAGCCATAAGAATAACGCATAACTCTTGCCTCTGCCAGTCCAAGGAACCAAGAATTTTTTTCTATTTTACATATAGTTCATTCTTATTTCAAATATTTTCTACAGGAATTGTGTGGGAAAATCCATGAAAATCAAGAGATCTGCTTTTTTATAAGAAGTACTGGAAGAAATGTAAGCCTGATCATACTAAACATATGATCACATGCATAAAATTAATGAGCCAAAAGCTACATTCTATATTCTTTCTCTTGTATAATTTCCTTGCAATTCCTTTTGGGACATCTGTAGCAATAAGATCTAAAACAATTTCAGACAGTAGAGTGACTTGCCAAAAAAGTACGTCCACATCATTACACATGAATAAAACTTTCATTTTTCTATACTATTTATGAGTACATTTGTTTGTAAACCTTTTAAAATGTTCTTTCCATTTCTTGAGATTTACTTGCACCATTTCATACTTTTGTTGCACAAAGCTGACATCTCCAGATGGCAAATACAAACATCAAAAGATGGACTGCCACTCAAAGACACGTGGGAAACATTTGCCAAAGCTAAATACGGCCTTAAAAAAAATTCAATATTAATGTTAGAGTTCTTCTGAATATGCCATTAATAGTGGTGCAATAGATCTAGCTGACACATTGGAGGTGCTGAGCTGCACTCAAATACTTTKCTAGCCACAAAGTGGCACTTACTTCGGGGTTGTTCCATACTCAGGAAATCATACAGTAAATCAAAGTAAGAAATTACACAAACTATGCTATAAAAAGAAGTACACACTAAATTACATACAAGAAACATGAACTTGTGCATGGTGAAGGAAGAGACTGCAGGATTCAGCTTTTTTGCTGAATAAAGATTTAAGAATTTCTACAGTTCTTTAGCATCTCTTTTTATATAATCAGATAACTGCAACTACAAATTCAACTTGAGGACTGACATTTTTACATTACAATGGCATCTTTGTTGCTGCAAACAGTAGTATATATACAACAAATCAGTTCAGAGAGAAAATGCTTTCCATCCTACTTGGCTTTGCCTTATTATCAGAAAAAGACACTACATGCATGAAATTCTTAATTTTTTTTTTTTACAAAAAAAATATCAACAGGGGCAGGAGGGGATCTGTTAAAATCCATTATACATTTTATCTTGGCTGTAATGAGATAAGGTGTCCATTGTGAGCTGGGAAATTCAAACAGCCAAGAACGAGAGAAAGAGTTCACTCAAAATAGTGAACAATTAGTTTGAACTTTGACACACTTTCCAAGCAGAAAATGTATTATAAGTAAAATATTTCACAATGTTTTCTCAGACAGAGAAGTCCAAAAAGTTTACTCATCCCTTACATCAGCCACAAGATWGCTCTTAATAGTGGCTCGTCCTTGCCTCTGACACCACTTCAGCAAGTCATATGGTTGCATATAGAATCACACTTTTTTTGGAGACCCGACTGCATGAAAACCCCCAGTGCAACACTGAGACTGCCCATGAAGACCCTGCCTTCAGGTGCTTTGGTCCAAGATTAAATACAGGCACCCTTAAAGTGTTTTTTTTTTGCCCCAACATAATCTATGGTTTATTGCCAGCATGGAAGAAATTGGATTTATTTTCATTCCTAAATCATGGTAAAAGCARTGGATTTTGGAGGTCTACAACATGACCAATGAGTGTGTATTGAGCAGATCTGCGTGGCTCCATTGTGCAAATGAGATCTGTGGCACCAGCAAGCCCTGGTAACTGCACTGCTGCTGTGTTCATGTCCTGTCTGCCATGCCTGTCCATGCTGCAAGACTGAATGATTCTTGGCAATGACAACCATTGTGCCATAACAAGCCCACAGTGCCATGCCATAATTGCTGCATGTTAATTGGTTTCCCCAGCATGTGGAAAACACTGWATCCATTTCTGTAGCTGACATGCAGAACATTTTCTTTAATTGAAAAGCACAGAGGAATTGCTGGTATTGACAAGTTCAAGGAACATGATCCACTGAGACCCCTCTAACTGCAGTTTCATTAAAAACTGGCTCCACCMACCACTTTGGTTAAAGTTCCTGCCCTATGACCTCCAGCTACYCAGTCCTGGTGTTACACCACAGCTCACCAGCCCTGCTGTTGCATCAGAAGTTATGTACCTTGAGCCACAGCCCCATTTAYAGTCTAGCTCTGCAGAGGATGATTTCATGGACTCACCTGAGCAGGTGATGAATTTCAGCACAAAGGCTGCTTGAAAGAGCTTCACTGCCAAAGTCACTGTATTGAGGAGACTTYACCTGCAGGTTTATGACTCAGTTAAACCAGACTTAATAGCTGAAAGAAGAAATCCCATTCCCTCTCCTGCCTGCCAGCCATGCTTTCTGCAAGCTCTTTGCTAGGGATGTATATCAAAAGATAAATAATCCACTGCAGAAACCTAAACTGATATAAAACTCAATGCTTTTATGCAGGCCTAGATTTTTGCCATCTGGACCCTCTGATCTGACAGCCCAGCTCTAGGGAGCACCAGGGACAGCACAAGGGATGTTTGAGAAACAYAGAAAGGGGAGCAGGTGGGCAAGGGCTTTCAAGGGCAGCTTGGCATTAGGCTTAATCAGGTTTGGTCATTATCAAATGCCATCTCCACAATGAGGTGCCATCCAGACTACCCACAAGTTACACAAGTCACCTTACAACACCCCTGTGAGAGCTGGATACCTCAGCACAGGAAACATTCATGTGGTCACTCCYTGCTGCTTGTCATTTTCAAGGGGTTTCTTGTTGAGCAATGCAGCCAGCTTCCTCTTTTGGTATCTTAGAAGAGCTTTTCTTTTGGGATTCTGGGACTGCTCCATTCTTTCAGAATTATTTTGTGAAGGAAGAAGAATTTAGATTCACTTTTTTTCAAGAATTTTTTTCAGTTTAATGTCCTCCCTACTTCGGTTGTGGAGCCTCCAATGGGCACAGCACAGAGAGTGAATGATGGCAGCAGTGATAATGAGTGCATATGGGAATCCCAGGAAAWCTTTAATCATGATCATTAACATTTTATTTCCTGCAGTGCAATTCCTACGCCGATGTATCACAATTTGCTGTATCAGACTGCTGCCCAGTGATGATAAGAATCTGCATAAATATGAAGAGTAGGTAAGCCATGAGGAAGAAAGAAATCATTAAGCTGGAACTGCCATGGGTGTTTTCTGTTTTGATATTTTWAATTTTTTTTTGTCCTGCTATGTGGGTGTCTTTCAGGTCAGGTATGATTTTGAAGTAGAAGAAAGGYAGACTCCAGCATGCAGACAGATGATATCTAGTTTCCCTGGTTCCTGGCTTTGTTGCTCATTTATAAGTTTGTGTCTTCACAAATCATGTTGCAACTTCTGGTTTTAGCACTGTTTTGCCCAATTTACTATCTTATTYAAATGAACGTTAAAGGAAAGTAATGAAACCCACCAGGCTGCAACAACAACGAATTTTGGTGAATGTGGTGGAGATCTTTCTCATTGCGGCTTGACATTCAGTAAGAAACACAAACTTCAAAGTGGGGACCATTTGGAAATGGATCATGAGGGTAAATTTGTGGAAACAGGAAAGGAGGGAACTTCTGAAATATTTGAACTCAGAATGTCAATGGTACATAATCTAAGTGTTGACTTCCTAGCTGAATATGTATTTTATAGAAAAGTTATGGTGAAAATTAATAATATCAAGTTCTTTATAAAGTGGTTCTTTAACTGAAAAGAGGTTTCTTTCTTGGACAAATTGCCTTAGAAATGTTGGTCTTTAGGGTCCTGTCTTCCTTGCTAAAATAGAATGGTGCCAACAGAACTACTTTATACAGTTTAAAATCAATTTTGCAATCAAGGATTCTGTTTATAAGCTCTTTGGGCTCAATTTCACTGCAAAGTTAACCTGAGTTGTAAGTTATTCCAGGTACAACTGGAATCCTTTCTACACAAAAAATAAGACACCCAATCGTGTGGTTGCTTTTGATTTGAGGCAGTGAGTTTAACATGAGGATAAGGGCTGATATTGAAGTGTCTATCTTGTCAGCTGCTCTGTGCTGGGAGGACATTTTTGCACCACAGAATGTTATTAYTTTTCCTGTGCCTTCCAATTCCTCCTTCCTTACTGCCAGAGGGCTCCAGCTCATGCCGACAACAGAATGAATAGCACAGCCAGCTTGTGGTGCTGCTGAGGACCATCAAGATTGGCAGAAATCCTAGGGCATGGTTTTATGGTGCAAAGYTTTTATGGATAAAACCCACTTTTAGTGTTTCCATTTCAACATYCTTCCTCAGTCCTGCCATCCTCTRCCCCTGCATTGCACATTGCTGCTGGTCCAGCATTTTTAAAGTCCTGAAAAACATTCATTTTCAAAGAACAGCTCAGTGGTTCCTAGTGTGGCAGAACACACCTCCCCTAACACAACAATGAGAGCTCCAATGTGGGCATGGCAGTGGGCAGGGTCAGAAAACTTAAAGGAATTTTGTTCCTAAACACGTGGCATTGTGAAGCTGTGAGTACTGCAGGAGGCACAAGGGAAGGCACAGAGACATGTTCAAGGGGGCAGAGGCTGCAAATGCCCCTTCATAAACTAGAAGAGGCTTGAGGCTGCTACTGCAAGAGCACATAGATCACTTCTAAATCCCCAAAATATGCAGCCAGTGCTCAGGGGAGCACTAGTTGTAATTTTCCTGACAAAAAAACCCCACTTGAATCCCCATGCCTCGCTCTTTTGAAATATAGTCACATCTTTCAGCAAAAAGGATRTAATACAGGAATCAAAATGTTCAGTAGCAATGATAACTGTGTTCTAGCAGGCAGTATGGGGAAAAGGAAACACAGAATGAGGCAGGAAAGATATTGCTATTTGGCTCTTAAATGTAGAAAAAGTTTCKTCATAATTGGCAGGAATTTTGGTTTGCTGCTTGTAGTTTAAGAGATCCTATACAGAAGAAAGAGGGGGAATGATTCCAAAATGTTGAATGTTTTCAAAGGGAGAAAAATGCATTTATTGAAAACAACAGAGGGAGTCCAATAAGAACAATTCAGATAATGCAAAAARGCAGTGGCTCCCCTAAGGCTTTACCAGAAAATCTTCATCCCACAGGTCTCACTCAACCCAAGCACAGCCCTCCAGCCCCATGGGGGAAGGCAAAGCTCTCTCTGAAATGGGTGAAAGCTTCTCCCCACCACTTCCCCACCACCCACTTTTCCTGCCTCAAGGGCAACCCAGTCCACTCCTCTGCAGCTACAGAACTGCCACAAATCCAAGTCTTGCTATAAAGGAAAATTAAAATTTGGCTTAACTGCGTGCTTCTGAGTCTGCTCAAAACAACAAGAAACATTTCTTCAGGTACACAAACAATAAGCAGAAAGAGAAAGAAAATACTGCCCCACTGATAAGAGAGGTGAATTTGTCATGACAATGCTGRAAAGGCAGAACTTCCTTCACCTCTGTCTGCACCAGCACTGCTGRGACCCCAGCCATGAGGACAAAAAACCCAGACTGATGCATCCACAAGGGATCACCAGAAGAGATCAAGAAGTCATTGTCCCACTCTGCTCAGTGTTCATCAGGCCATACCTGGATTACTGTGTTTGGTTTTGGTCCCTACTGTGCAGAGATGTGGACAGKCTGGAAAAGGTCCAGAGAAGAGCCACAAAGATGATCAAAGGACTGGGRAGCCTGTGATRGGGAAAGGATGAGAGAACTGGGTTTGTTCAACCTTGAGAAAAGAAGGTTTAGAGGASACCTTATCACCATGTTCCATTATTTGATGGGGACTACAGAGAAGATGAAGGCTCCCTTTTTACAAGGAACCACACAAAAAATAAAGGGGTTTAAATGGCTACAAGTTACTCCTGGGGAAGTTCCAACTGCTCACTCAAGGAAAATTTTTTCACAAGGAGAACAATCGAACATTGGAATAATCTCCCCAGGGAAGTGCTGGATTCCCCAACACTGTACACTTCTGAAATTTGGCTGCCAAGATCCTGGGCCATCTTGTCTAGACTGTGCTTTTACCAAGAAAGGTTGGATTAAATGTTCCTTGAGGTCAGTCCTTTCCAAGCTGTATTCCATGATTCTATAATTTAAAATTGTGGCCATTTCATGTGAGTGCCCTTGGCTGTGAACTGTGGTGGTTCAGCAGGAACCYGGAGACAGGAAAATTGAATGAGGCAGCAACATTCTCCATATCTCTTAGTGTGAACCAAAGATTTTTTTTTTTATACAAAAGTCTTGAGAGCCCTAGACCAGAAGGAGGTAAGTGACATGACCTGTGATACTTACTATAAATTATGCATGTATAATAGCACCCAAGGATATAATGAAATCTATGATGATGAACATTATATGCTGAAAGTTTTGCTACATAAAGGGCTGTTTTTCATTATCCACTGAAGATGAATTTAGCTCTAAACAGAATATACAGGAAAACGCAGTTGTTAATGTGATGGGAATTATTACTGTGTAATAATTTATAGGTGTCGTTTGTTGACTTTGCTGGTGGGAAATTCACTGTCTAAATTCACTTGATTTGATTTTAAAAGAGAAAGTCTAACCTAATAGATGGTTGGAAGATAAAATAAACAGACAGAGTAATAAAAACACCCAAACCCCTCAAAATAAGCCGATTCCTCACACTCTGACCAGCAGGTCGAGGAAGGTGATTCTGCCCCTCCACTCCACTCTTGTGAGACCCCACCTTGTGTGTGACATCCAGCTCTGGGTCCCCCCAACACAAGAAAGATGTTGACCTCTTGAAGTTCAGGGGATGGTCACAARGATGACTGAAGGGCTGGAGTACCTCTCTTGTGAGGACACGTTGAGAGAGCCTTCCAGTACCTCAAGGGGGCCTACAAGAAGGCTGGAGAGGGACTTTTGACATGGTATGTAGTGACAAGGCAAGGAGAAATGGCTTTAAACTGAAAGAGCATTGGTTTGGATTGGACACTGGGAAGGAATTCTTTACWGTGAGGCACTGGCACAGGTTGCCCAGGGAAGCTGTGGGTGCCCCATCCCTGGAAGTGCTCAAGGCCAGGTTGGATGGARCTCTGAGCAAACAGGTTCAGTGGAAGGTGCTCCTGCCACAGCAGGAGGGATGGAACTAGGTGATCTTAAAGGTCCATTGCAATCCAAACCATTATGTGATTCTATGAAATGTGTCGGGATATTTAGAAGTTACTGGGGGAAAAAAAAAAAAAAAAAAAAGAAAGAAGAAGAAAGACTGTAAGCAGACCAAAAGGACCATTTTGAGTAAAAAGGAAAAAAAAGGAAAGGGGCATGTGCAGTGGAATCAGGCTGTCACGGCCATAATGTTTTTAAGAGAAGGAGGAAAGGTGCTCCAAGAAGCTAAATCTACCTCTCCTGTTCTGAGGTAGATAAGTCTGGCTAATAAGTCTTGAGAAAAATGGATATAAATTTTGTTGGGTTTAAATTCTTTTACTAATTTCTCTCACAGAGAAAAATGGCAGAGATTAAACATCATACTGAGTACCACAAGTGAACATCACAGTGCTGCGCAGGATTAGATTAAGAAGGAACACTGAGGAATTCACAAAAAATAAGTAATAACACCAAAAAAACAAAAACAAAAACAAAAACAAAAAAAACCAAAACAAAACAAACAAACAAAAAAAACCCCTAAAAAAAAAGAAAAAAGTGAGCTGTGGTCAGGGAGCAAAAGAAGGAATAAACACAGCAGCTGCCCTGAGAGATTTCTTACCTGAAGGTTGATCATGCTTCTGTGAAGAGCAAATCCAGGGCCTAAATTGTGCAAACAGCACAGTTCAGACTCAAAGCTGGAAGGAGCTGTCAGATCTCAGGTGGTGCCTGGTTTTCRTTTTTCTTTTTAAGTAACAGTCATCTTTTTCTAATGGCTTAATGTCAAAAATGTGCTTGAAGAAGGAATTTCAATGAGGAAAGCTGGCAGTCCTGCCCAGGTTACATTGATTCAGTGGAATTGGCTGCAGTCCTTGTGRGACAAGTGCTCCCTTAATTTTAGACAAGTCTACTTCAAACACAATTAGACAGAAGCCTTTTTTTTTTTTCCTTTTTTTGTCCAACATGCTGAGTGAGATGCATTACTTGTAATCATTATATACTATTTATTGATCTTGGCTTTTTGGTATTCACTGTAGATAGGCTTATTTTAGCAGAATTTTCAGGAGATATGTGTGTTAACAAACAATTACCAACTGAAAGTATAGCAACAAGAACAGGGGTTTTGTCAGGACATACAGAAATGTGCAGGGTATTTTGACAAAAGGCAAAAGGTCTTTTCTCTTGAATCAGATATTTTTAAAGAGATGTTCCTAAAGTCCATTTAATGACATTTTAGGAGTGGTTCAATATATTGTTTTCATCTCTGCTTCCTATATTTTAATATTTGAAGAGATAGAACAAATGGACATTACTCACAGGAATTGCATATATGGAAAACCTGTAAGAGCCCAGACGATGGATTACATTGGCTCATTACTCGTAATACAGGTTACCATAAAAATGTATTCCGGTCATTAGGAAAGCTGGAAGTGAGTCAATTATTTGAATACACAAACAAAGACCTGGTAGCCCTKTAGTTTAGTGCATCCCTGAGACGTCTGCAGGCTCCTTTCCCACGCCTCCTGTCTCATTCCTG
>NW_026623355.1:261166-265528 GCF_030028575.1 Malurus melanocephalus
GGTAGCTCAGTGTGCTCCTAGGAAGCAATTCCTGCATGAACAGGTAGCTCAGTGTGCTCCTAGGAAACAATTCCTGCATGAACAGGTAGATCAGTGTGCTCCTAGGAAGCAATTCCTGCACACTGCCCACTCTGCACATCTGCAGCAGGCACAGGGCATCGACTGCATCTTGTGCGTGTCAGAGGAGGAAGAAGAGGCTCTGCAGCTCAGGGAAAGAGAAGGATCAGCCTATCAGGTTGTCAGGCCAAAGGAATTTTACTGTGGTCTCTCCAAAGGGGCCATGTGTTTTGACTGCACGGGCAAGCTGGAATACAGCAGTTTGGTGAGTCAGACACCAGAAGAAGGTGGGAAGACAGAAGAAAGTGCCAGCCTTTTGCATCCCCGGGAAGACTGGAGAAGCTTTTTTGTGTCTAAAAGATATGAGAAACAGTGACAACTTCATCGAAAAGAAGTAACTCAGCCTTMCAGCTAAAAGGGCAGTTCCCAGGCTTGTAAGGAAACAGTATCCCTACAYGCAAATTCTTAGGTAACTGAATGGGGTTAAGCAGAAACAATACATGAAAGAAACAAATCCCAAACATCCAATGCACATTTCAATTCCTTAAGAGTGAAAGTCTGTATTTTCTTAAACAACTAATGTTTCCTGTTTCCATTAAGGCATGCCCTGTTTCTACTGGGCATCCAAAACCGTGTAAAGCTGTTGGCCAACAGGTTTATATTTACCCATGGAAGATTCATGACACTGCTGCTTATTAATTCTCTTGTTTTAATGCTTGGCTTTTGCAAGTTATGACACAGTAAATACATTTGTGTCACTTAGCAACCTCAGCTGYTTCTAAAGGAATGTCTTTTGTTCTTGGAAATCTATTATAGATGCAGATTACAAAACAATTATTGGGGAATCTAAACTTGTTTTATTTGGATGGTTTTCTGGCCTTTYCCCATTCTGCATTTGAAATGGGCACAGGAAATTAATTTACTTTGCACAAACACCCTTCATTGACACTATTTTTATGAAAGGAAGCTCTGCATATTTAACAAATATGTAGAAAATAAAGGATGTGACAAACGCCTGGAGAAAGAAAGGACTGGAAAGGAGCTCCTAGTCACAGGGTTCACCCAGTTCAGAGCTGTCTTACTGTTTTGTAAACAACACTATAAATACTTCAACATTGTGATGCAACACTGCGTAGTCTCCATCACAAATTCATCAACCTGATTCATTTCTACACACACCAAAGTCTGAGATCACAGATCCTGCAAAAGRGTATGAAATGTAAACACCTGCACAAATTAAATATTATTTTTAATGTTCACGTTGATTGGGTTACAGGGTCTCTGTAACAGTTTAGAACATGTGAATGATCCTGAACACATACACGTAGTTGAAGGACAGAAATTACACTGGATTGCAGATTCCAAAGGATTTAAGCATTTTCTTTCTTTGTCTTTAGTAGATTTAGAGCTCACAATTCACATCTAGTTTCCCATGTTGTCAGGATTAGTATAAAGAGTAAGATACATAAATTGACCTTTACATTTTTAAAAKAACCTCCCMCTATCCCTAATGTTCTRGGCTTTGGAGTTTTGGGATTTTTTWAATTGCAATTACTGTGGTAAAYGACCAAAGTAAAAGGAGTGCTGCAGAACTCATCACCAATGGTAGAAGACCTCGTAGGATAACCAGGCTGTGATTCTCCCAGCCTAAATGAGAATACCTTGAGTAAACTAYAGCTTATCAGGACTTGACCAAATGACCTGATGGTTACAACTGACAAGGCACCAGCTTCCTTGGGGGTGACCTGGCAGTCAATCCTGTCACACTCACAAACTCTGCATCAGACACATATGACAGCCACTTCATTGCAAAAGCCACTGTTGAAGTTGTTCCCATTTCTACAGGGAGGCACTAGCAGACAGCTACCAGTTCACAACCTGCTGTAGTGATTCCTGCCAGGAACATCTGATCATGGCTGCAGACAGTTTAGACCTGGATTGGGGGTCAATCCCAGAAAGGTCTCTGRGTGCTGTCATGCTGAGATCCACTCCACAGATACAATTATGATGTAAATTCATACTGAACCCTCTTTGGTACAGTTTTCCCACATAAAAAAATCTTTGAGGGGGAAACCTCAGATATAGGATATATTGTCTTCTTCAGCATTTTAGCTTTTCTCTTGTTATCCAGTGAARAGAGCAGATAGTAGCAAAGTAATGRCTGAAGTCCTTAATTCCTCTAGAACATAATCTGAAACACCCTTCTCCTGAAGGCCCTCAAATCTCACTTTGCTCAGCTGGTAAATCAGTAGCATTCAGCATAAACATTTTCAGTGTGTTTAGTCCTAAAATCCTCAGCAGATACTCCATTGTCACCCAGTCATCATAAAGTTTTGCATTTAAAAAGATCTGARGACATCAGGATTCTGCTAACAACTGCGCTCTGAGCTCCCTATCTGTGGCACTGATCTGTACTATCCTTCAAGCTTTTTCCCAGCGCTGCCGTTGGTTAGGGATGCAATGAAGCACGATTTGYGATTATCATTGCTGGGCTCATGAAAGCCCCAGGTGTAGATGTAATCACAAGCAGCACTGAGCTTTTGCTGGTATAGCTTATTTTGCTTTTGTGGGTGAAGAAAAGGCTGGAATAAGCTGTACTGGTTTATTGCAGTTTTGCTTGTACAGAATACCAGATTACCTACTCAGAAGTGATCTGAATATAGATCTCCCTTGGAGCTGAAGTAGATCCATCCACTGCGTCTGTGTCGGCCTGCTTCTATTTCTTTTGAATAAATACTGCAGAAATAATGAAAGAAAGTAGAATTGTTTTCTTTAAAATACTGGGAGCAGGGAGAAACAAAATCTCACTCTTTCATTATCTGTAGGACAATGCGATCTGAGTTTTAATTGCCAGTTACCAAGAAGGTGCTGAAAATAACAAAGTATCGATACCTTAAGTATCCACATGAATAAATAATATGCAATTAGGTAGCACGATTTATGTCCAGCCCATATAAATCCAGRCTGGAGGTGTGGTAACG
This sequence comes from Malurus melanocephalus, assembly GCF_030028575.1. Lineage (NCBI taxonomy): Eukaryota > Metazoa > Chordata > Aves > Passeriformes > Maluridae > Malurus > Malurus melanocephalus. Next base: position 264,205 of record NW_026623355.1, read on the forward strand.
GGTTTGGACACCTAGGCTGGAGTGACCAGAACCATGTGCAGATAGCAGGCATGTCCACAAACACGTGCACTTATGCGCAGGGTCTCTTGCTTTGTACAGCAAGTGGAAGTAGCTCAGGAGAACACGGCCAAACCGACCAAAGGACATGCTCTCTCCTTTGCCAACCGTTTACTGATTAATCAAGGGCACAGCGGTGATAGCAGTTATGTGTACGAGCAACTTACATTTTACAAGCTGTTCCCAGCGGAGCCGACCGCATGCCTTGTCACGTGAATGAGCGTGCTCTGGACTATGTCCCCAGAGTTCCAACGCCCAGAAAACGTTATTTAAGGCTCAAATGCTTAAATGATGCAGTAGMGGAAACAAGGGAAGGAATGGGACTGGGACAGGAAGACACAGGGCACAGGCTTGGTGCAGCTGATGGAGTAAACCGCAGGCTGAGAGAATTCCCGACAGAACACCTGCACAGAGTTGTTCACGTTTGCTAATTCTAGTGACGAAAAATAAGATTCCAAAAGCATTTCTCTGTCAAGGAATTAAGCCCCAAAGTAATGCGCCGCCGAGCGCGGACACACGGCGAGCATGGCAATCAGGGCAGAGGCGGCCGCCGAGCGCGAACCGGGCGGCCAGAGCCGGGCGCTGCGGTCCCAGCACGGAACCCTGCGGGAAACTGCAGTGGGCAGTGGGGACCGCAGCGCCACGGCCGCTCCCAGGTCCCGCTCCGCCGGGAAGTGCCGGTTCCCAATTCCAGGCGCGCGGGGCCGCGGAAGAGCTGCACGCGCGCAACCTCCGGGCGCTCCGGGGGAACCGGCGCGCGCCCGCACCGGYGCTCCTCCGGCCGTTAACGGCGGGGCGGGGGCGGCACCGGCCGGGCGGTCACCGGGCGGTCACGGGGCGGTCACCGGGCGCCGCTCGCTCTCCCCGCTGCCCCCGAGCCCCCTGCGAGCGATCGTCCCGAGGCGACGGGGCGGTGCGGGACCCTCCGCCGCGCCGCCCGCCCCGCCCCCTCCTGCCAATCACCGCGGCCCCGCCCCCGAGACCCGAAGTGCGGGGTTTGAAAGCGGACCGGTCCACAGGGCGCGCAGACGTGGGGGGGAAGAGGACGGAACAGGGAACGTCGCGCTCGGTGGTCGCGGGGCGGCCTCGCCCGGCCGGCAGCACCCGGCGGCGGGAGCCGCCCCCGCGCTGTTGGCCGAGCCCTCCCCTCGCGGAGCGCCGGACCCGGGGGCGGCCGGCGAGCGGTTGGTCCGGAGGGCCGCCCCCCTTCCCCCCCCCGCCGGCGCAGTGGGAGGTGCCCGGGCGCGCGCGTCACCCATTGTTTACA
>NW_026623355.1:265678-325555 GCF_030028575.1 Malurus melanocephalus
GGCTGCGGCACGGCGGGGACCCGGCAGAGATGCCGTGCCGCCCGGGCGAGCGCTTCCTGCTGCTGGAGCGCCCGGTCGCCGTGGGACAGGCGGGCTCCAAGGAGGTGGACGCGTTGGTGGCCAAGCTGGGCGAGGTGCTGCAGCTGAGCGCCCAGCGGGCGCCGCCGCCGCCCCGCGCCCCCAAGCACCTGGGGCCGGGCAGCGCCCGCGACCGCGCCGCTCCCTACTCGCCGCGGTGCTGCAGCGGCGGCGGAGCCGGGGCAGGGCTGCTGGCGCCGCGGGGACCGGCCCCGCCGCAAGCTCACTCGCAGCACGTCGAGTCCCCGCGGGCGGACCGGAGCGGGCAGCAGCGGGTGACCAAGCAGCTGTGCGGACGGGGCTGGCTGCGGAGCGCCGCCCGCCGGAGGAAGCAGCCTCCGCCGGGACCGGGCGACGGGCCGGCGGAGGACGAGGACCCGCACCGGCTCCTGCAGCAGCTCATCCTTTCCGGCAACCTCATCAAAGAAGCCGTCCGGCGGCTGCAGCTGGCGGCGGCGGCTGCAGCAGCGGCGGCATCCGCGGCCTCCAGCGGCAGCGCCTCGGCGGGGAGCGGCGGCGCGGACGGCGAGGCGGCGGCGACGGCGGTGCAGCCCCTGCAGTAACCGGCGGGGACGAGCGGCAGCGGTGACCGGGTCGAAGGAGCGCGGCCGCTGGCGGCGGTGGCGGCGACGGAGCCCCCGCCGGGCGGGCCGCGGGAGCGCGGTGAGGGCTCCGCCAGGATGTAAGTGTGTCTCGGCGGCGGGGCCCCCCGCGCCGGTGCCGGTAGGGGCGGGGACGGTGCCCGAACCCCCCTGCCCCAAGGTCACCCGCGGCGCGGACCCCGCCGAGCCCCAGCCGGCGAGGCCGCGCACATCGCCCGCTCCGAGCTGTTGTTGTGCCCCCTTCCCTCCTCTGCCTTCCCCGGGAGCTCCTCCTTCTCCTCCCCCCGCCGGGGCAGCCCAGCCGGGGCCGCGGACCCCCCCGCCGCCGGTCCCCCGCTGCCGCGGAGCTCCTGCGTCTCCCAGGAGCCATTTGCAATAATCCTCGCTGACCCCGGCGGGAGGTGTTTCCTTTCCCCTCCCGGGCCGGTTTGGTTTTTTTGTTGGGGGTTTATTTGTTGTTACTTTAACGTTTATTGTTATTATTTCTCGTTGTGACTGTATGAAGCAGTTTTAAAAAAATGTGAATATCAAAGCTGGAAGGCAGCTGGACTTAACAAATGAGTGAATGGAGCCTGAGATGCATTGTTCACAAAAGGTAGCCGAAACAAGTTTTTTTCTACCAAAAAGAAAAACCCTGAATCCACCCTTCCCCGACAAACTCAATGGCTCAAGTACAAGACGCAGCTGTTGATTTTAAATATATGCACTTCGTACCGGAGTGTTTGAAATGTGTTCCTGATTTACAGGACTTACTGTCTTAATTAACCTGTCTGTATTGAATAAACGTGGTTTTGTTTTTATTTTTGGGTCTGTGTCTCATTGTTAAGGGGAAATGAATTCTGGTTCATGAAAACAAAACTGTCTGGATGATGCTCCAGTAGGCACGTTCCCCCTTGATCTTTCAGTTGTAAGATCTCCATTTTGCGAGCAAAAAAAAAAAAAAAAACCCACAACAATCCGCATAGTCTGATGCAGTGGGACACCGGTTATTAATGCACGGAGATGCAACTGAGCCCCTTTGTTTGCCAGCAGCGTTCATTCGTAAGCCGTGAGACGCCCCTTTGAGCAGCCGAGAATGTGGCTGTTGGAATTTATAAGTCAAATCATACTGAAACTGAAATTAGGTATTTTGTGTTGGGGAAGGAACAGGGTTTGTGTTGGTCACTTGTTTGGGTTGTCTGKTTTTTTTTTTTCTTTCTCTAAGGATAGAGGGGAAAAAACGGCTTTAGAAAGGAGAAAAGAGGTCTAGGCAGCAATTAAAAAAATCTGTAAAGCAGAATTTGGTAATTTGTTGCTGGTCATTATGTTCCAATACCTATTTTGAATACCTTCCTTTGTAAAATCCTATGTTGGGTATTTAGGAGTCATTGAGCTTCAAGATCAGAACTGAACACATCAGACAGACTGGAGCTTAACAATCTCCCAACCCCCACTCAATTTGAGGTAAAAGCTTCTCCTTTGAAGAAGGTAGCAATCCCACATGAAAGAAAATGGAAGATGTTTGCCTTTGTCCAAGACAGCAATTTGAGCAGCTACGTTTACTTGTGTGATTAGTCCTTTCATGAATACATTAAATCCACAAAATATTTTAGATTTCTTTCTGTGCCACAACTACTATGAGAAACTGATGRTGAAGGTTTTGATGATGTCTCACTGAATCCCTCATGCACTAGGACCAGTATGTGATGTTATTATTAGCTTTATCTTGACTAATTTATAAGTAGAATGCAGTTTTTCCATATCAAAGCATGTGAAACGCAAAWAAAAGTTCAGTGCATTTTAGAACCTCGTTAATTACTAACATCTGAAGTCCTTTTTCTCATAACTTCCACTGCTTTTGTGGCATTTTGGACAACTTTGAAGAGATTTGGGTCTGCCATTTGTTCTTAGCCTCTAATACAATGACAATACATAGGTTATCCTTTAAATGAATTTTACTTGCAACTTTCTGTTTCTTTCTTTATCCAGGAAAACAAGTTCAATAACAGATCCAAAGAATATAATCACTAGCCACAACTGAAAAACTAGTTATTCTTGTATTTGTCCTTTAGATGCCCAAGGGAGGGTAGGTATTTGCTGTGCAGATGCTGAATTTGAAGCCTGGGATGAGTAGTTTAATTACTAAAAGAGCTGGAGGAAATGAGCTAAAAGCTGTTCATAGCCGATGGAGCCTGAATAACTATGGTTAAAAGTATATGGGTGGGRGTCAGCTGGAATTCTGAAAGCTGGCCAGTCTGATTTGAACTTTTTGCCACTGATAATTATGCATCGATTTTGCATCTCCTTTCCCTTCCCCCCTTCCTCCTCCCCAGACCCTAGCCCCTGTATACTAATGAGAACAGCTAACTTTACAAGTGTCCTTTGTAGTCATTGAAAGCCTTGAGACATTCCTTTTAAGGATTTTACTAGAATAACACTTTTCAATAAAGTGGCAGTTGAAGTGAGGCGTAGAAAAGATGCTAATAAATTTCACTGTGACTGGCTGGTTTTTAAGCTTCCTAAATTACTTCTAAAATAGCTTTTACTTTCTCCTTTGTGCAAGGCTGGGAGATGTATATATGAAAAGGGTYATAGTAAGCTATGCGTTGTGCAGTGTATGATGATTTGGTAAAAGGAATTTTGGCACTTGTTTCGGATAACTTACATAACTCACCGACACATCTTTGTCACTTATAATGTGAGTGTCCTAAGCTCATGCCAGCAGCCTTTCTCCTCGCATCTTCCATATAAGTCTTTGTCTTCTTCAAAATAYAGAACATGTCACTTCTTCATAAGGRAGCGGATCGAACATGGCTTATTTYGGTTTTGAAAGACACATTTTACAAGATGGTGGACCAACTGAAGTATTGCCAGAATGTTTCTGTTGATTTGTTGCAAATTCTCCTTTTCTTTGCYTTGTGCTATGCTATGCAGGCATACAAATTGTCATGCAAAAATCATCATCTACTTTGTTTCCCAAACAAGATAAAACATGTTGACCTGGGAAATAACAATTTTTCTAAGTTTTGTATATCTGTGTTTTAGAGGTGTGTTTTCTTTAGTACTTTTAGTCTCTGCTAGTCCTCAAATACCAGTTGCTAGTTTCTAGAGAAGCAAAATGGAAATACATTTGGCCTTCACCGTATGCTTAAACTTTTTTTCCTTCGCCAGTGAAATATAGTTCACTTACAGGTTTAAATTTGGAATAAAATTATGTTTTCATGATAGGCATTTAACTAGGTGTTAGCTCTTTTTTTTTCATATTGTGAAGAAAAAAAATTGTTCAAAACACAGATTTTGCAGTAGATACAAGCTGTAGAACCAAAAAGAAACCATTTAGATTTTTGTAACAAGTGACATTTCAATGCACTGAGGAAGATATTTAATTTCATTATATCTACAGGGAGTTCTATTTTGTGGGTAAACTTGATTCTAAATAATGTAAACAAATGCACTGAAGAAGGCTCTTTGAMTGTGACTCTCTGTGGTGTTGCACTAGTATGGCACTGGTCTGCCACAGTTTTTTTAATTCTACATTGCTGCTTAACTCCTCTGGAGTTTTYTCTATATGACTGTACGACTGTTTTCCTGACTCTTTGCCCAAAACTCAGCTTTGCACCGTAGGTATATCTTACTCTTAGTACTCCCATGTTCCCTGAGCTCTTAAAATTAACTCAATTTAGCCAGAAGTCTGGCAGGTAGAATGATTTTTGTCCGCTATTTCCTTTGTGTGATCTGTCTCTGTTGTAACTCAYTATTGTGTATTGTACYAGCAATTAGAAACTGCTCTAAAAAYTATGTTGGCATGGTAYTTGGCATGATAAACGTGGTGGGAAAGTAGGGACTCCACCCTAAGTCCTGAAAGTGAGGTTTAAAAGAAGCCTTCCAAGCAAATAGCAAGCACATCTCATGGAAGGCATAAGAGAAAAGAAGGATGTATGCTGGTTATTGCACAATTTAAGTTCTGGTCAGCTATGACCAGTCCCAGTGTTGGTGACTTCTCCTACATCTCCACCTAAAAAACATTTCTCATTCCCTCCTAGTCCCCGGCCCCATGATTTTCCTCTCAACACCCTGCATTCCCTGCTTTACTCTGGCAATTTCTTTTCAGCTTGTGGTTGTAGTATTTCACTTTTACATGCCCTGGTTCTTTGGTGGGTTTTTTTTCTGTTTGTTTGGTTTTTTTCTGTTTTGTTTGTTTTTATTTGTTTTGTTATTGGGTTTTGGGTTTTATTTGTTTTGTTACTGGTTTTTGTTTGTTTGTTGGGGTCTTTTTGATTGGTTTGGTTTCTTGGTTTTGCTTTTTTTTTTTTTTTTAAGTACCTGGGAAATATCCGTTGAAGTGTTACAATGACTACATAAATGCCTTTGGGGGAACACAAAAATGACGTCAGCAAGCTCATTTCCTGAGTCAGTAAGTTTGGTTCGCTTTTCCAAAAATGATGTTTTAGCTGTGTGACTAACCTCAGTCACCTTTGTCAAAGCTGCAGAACTGCCATGATGCAATTTCCTTGGCAAAAGGCAGCTGCAGGAAGAGAATTGGTGCCCATAGAGAGAGGAAGGCTGCAGTGTGTCCAAGCTGCATTAGTAAACACTGTAAACTCCACAACAGAGGAAGCTGCAGGAAATCAGGCACCATAAATTCAAAGGCGCGCAGCATTAGCTGTTCCTTATGCAATATCCTGGATCTCAATTRTATTATTTTTGCTTCCCATTGTATAATATGGTGGTGTCTGGTAGAGGAAAACAGCCAGCTAAGAGTGCTCTTCATCACTGCAGGCATTAGGTAGGACATGAGCAATCAAAAGGAATTGTGAAAAACACCTTGTCTCTGTGTCCTCCTGGTAATCATCAACTTGGCACGACTTAATTCATGGAGAGGTGCTAAGGATAGGCTGTAAGCTCCTGAGCTGTAAGAAGAAGTTTAAYATGTTCAATTCCAACCCCAAGTACATATTTTATAGCAGCAACAATTTTAAAGTRAGGGGGAAAAGTCCTGCTGGAGCTTTGATCTTGGAAGCCAAGTGGTAAATYTGAGAACAAATGAACCCCCTTTCATTTTTCTCTCATGTAGGTACTTCAGTCCTCGTSCAAGTAATGTTGCTCCCTGACACACTATGGRGTTTGTGTCATCAGCTGCCCCTCAGGAGGGGATCTCTGATTGATTTGACATTGCAGGGAAGTTGCAGTTTTCCAGCTCAATGGGATCACTTCCAGGAGCAGCGCTGACTTTAATACATTTTTCATTTGGTGGTAAGGGATGAAACAGCACCAGGATGAAAATRTTTTAATTAGAGGAAATGGATCCTGGCTTGTTTAATAGTAAATATTTACTGCTCTAAGCATTTTACCATRAGAGTTTGGGGCTTATTCTACCCACATCACAACAATTGTCCTAGTTTCAAGGCTTAAATCTACAGAAGCACGGGCTTGCAGTTAAAATGCAAATTTGGGTTATTAGTGTTCTTAAATCCACATTGCAATGCCTTTTCTTGTTTACATGACAAACTTAATTTTCCAGAGGAAACCACACAGGGCTGAAGCAGGTGACTGAAGGCATGTAGGTACATCCTCAGCTTCTCCAGAAAAATGGAAATTGAGGGGGATACCTCATCCTCTCCTGTTGCTAGTAGGCAGCACTGGCAGTCGCTGTTCTGGCAATGCCTGTCTGTCAGTGTTTGGGTATGCCCCAGTGGCRTGATAGCTCATCTCTACCTTGTTTTGGAAGGTAAAAAAGCASACATTTACATTTTCCATCTTGCTGTTCTGCTCTTTTGTTAGCTTTCACCAGGCTGCTTTTCTCCAATGCCTCCGATGCAAACTTCCTCAGCTGCAGATAGTTCTGACCTGAACTGTGGCTGGATTCTGGATCACAGGACACAGAAAACTTATTCCCATAAAAAAGGAGCAAGTCAGCCTGGAGTGTGCCAGACTGGTAGCAGGATGGAAATAACAAATATAAATCTCTGCACCTGCATCTATACAGATCTGTTCTTCTGTTCTTCACACACCTTTTTCATTTTTTTTTTCCTTTTAAGAGAGGCCACAGATGTCAAGAATCTGTAGAAATCAAACTGCTTTCCTCAGTAGGGATTTAGAAGTGATCCACAGCTCCTATTTTCCCTTTTGCTCTTGTTTTCCTGAAGACCTTTTACTGCACATTTGKTTTGTGCTGATCCTGTTCTCCAATCTGCAGTGAAACAGAGATGCTTTGGGGCTAAAGAGCAAGAAAGCTCAGCCTGCGTGCTGTGCATGGGCACACACAGGCATGGATCAGATGTGAGCTGCTGAAACAGTATTTGTGTTCAGGGTCAAATGTGCAGATGTTTTATTGACACTAAGAATAAATATAGCCTTACACAAAGGACATGTGCWATTAATTAGATTTTAAATGAAATTTTCTGGAATAAGATATTATATAGCAAAAACTATGAAAGAACATAGTTTTGGTTTTTGTCTTCTTGTAAAAGTTAGGGCAAAAAATGTGTCTTTAGTGCAATACTGCCTATATCCTGTGTGTGCATTGCCTTGACAGCTGCTCCTGAACAGGTCTTACCTTAGAAAAAGCAGATCAGACCCTACCAGAACTACCAAATTTTTGTAAGAAACAGAATTTCAAATGAGTTTTGGTTTCTTCTGCTTCTTCCTAAACAAAACAAAAATCCTTATTGTGAGGTATATACCAATGCTGAGTAACTCTTTGAAGGATGTCTTCATGTAGGAGTGACTTGAAATTTGCAGCCAGCACAGTACAGATCAGCCTTATTATTGCAATGGCTTTAGCTTATCCGTTATAAAAAGTTTCAATTATTTTGGCATCATTTTAAATGGGAATGCAGACACATACAAGCTGAATTTGTGTTATCCAGGAGGCACTACTTGCAAGTTCATAAACTTCAGAAAGTTTTAAATTGGAGAGGGSAAGTTAACTTCAATGGTAAAACTACACAGAGCACTGATTTTCCATGGGCGATTTCAACTTCACAAGTAGTTCAGTCCAATTTATTTGAACTCTTGTGGCTCAGCAGAGGAAATTAATAGAATGACACTAAAARTGATCTTTTACAAGTCATAGTCATAGAATCATAGAATGGTTTGGGTTGGAAGTGGCCTAAAGACCAATCAGTTCCAGCTCCCCTGCCATGGGCAAGGACAACTCCCCCCTAGACCAGGCTGCTCAGAGCCCCATCCACCCTGGCCTTGAACACTTCCAGGRCTGGGACATCCACAGCTTCTCTGGGAAACCTGCTCCAGTGCCTCACCACCCTCAGAGTAAAGAAAGAGMCATTTCCCTTTGTCCTGTCACTTCATATCCTGGTCAAAAGTCCCTCTCCAGCCTTCTTSTMRGCCCCTTYTAGTACTCCAGATCTCAGGGGAGAATCACCATCCACATAACTAAACCTTAAAAGCTGTAGGGACTGTCATGCTGGGTAAGACCTGAGCTCTGGGTAKCTCAGTACCTTGGCTGCCAGGGAGCTGCCTCATACCAGCTGCTGTATGGTGGACGTGCCCCCAGCAGCTCTTGGGAAATGATATTCTGATGTCCAGCAGCTTGGSTCCTTCTTGGTTGCAGTCCCTTCCACATGGTTGGATTTTTACCATGGTTACTGTGGATTTTCCTGATAGCTGTGCATGACATTGTGGGTGTTCCAGTGCTTCCCTAGCCGGGAGAGCTGCCCTGCTGTCGGACCTGTGTCTGCTCAGATTCAAAGCTGCCCTCTGCAGAGGGTGGTGGGATGGTGACCAGCATGGTCAGGGAGCAAGGTTCTCCCTGTGAGAAGCAGAGAGACTGGCCAGCCCATCAAACCTGATTGCCTTGACTTCTGTGTTTAATGCTGAGAGCTGATGATCAAACAGCAGGACTGGATGTTTCTCAAGGAAGCTGCCTTCGGAGAGGGATGTGGGACTGCAAATCAAGCTCTGAGACTCCTTGGGACACATTGGAGCTGACCAGGAAGAGAAATAGAAGATGAGAAAACACTGCACAGAGGTGAGATTTGAACCAACACAAGGATGGGAACAACTCGGGAAAAATGGTTTTAGACATTGTAGAACAAAGGATCTACACTGAAACAYAAAAGGGTACATAAGCCTCAATTCCCCTTACTAACTTGTAGAGAAAGAGGTTACTAAAACTTTGACAGCAGATTATGGAGCCCCATCATGAGGAAAGATTAGTAGAGACCCATYTGGAGAAATGTAGGTAGAAACAAACTTCCTCATTGGAAAAAACTGTAGCATGGCAGAGAAAACTCAGACAGACTTGATAGGTATCCCTGATTACATACAAAAGGGTCTGGAAATGTGGACACTGACTGTGGGCAGCACTGACCTGTCCTTTCTGTTCTGTGTGCTGTTGGCCTGGGTCTTGCTGGGATTTTACCCTTTTCCTGTCACTGATTGACTCCAGGACTGTGGCTTGGCAGGACTGATGTAGTTTGGGGGTTTGCTCTGCATCTACTCCTCAACACCCCAGACCTGAGATCTTGGCCTCTATGGGGAAGTGSGGGAAGTACAGCACTGCCCAAGATGCATTTCTATAGCTATGGCTATAAAAGAGAACCTGTGTTGTTATCGACTCCTTGGTTGTTGCAAAGTGGTTCTGAAAGCAGTGGGGTTGTAATGGTTACRTCTTCCTCTTCAAGTTGCCTTTTTCCTTTGTTTAAGTTAGTTGCTACTGCACTTTAACCCATATCACAGTGAATTAAATTAAGTACAAGTAGTACCTGTTGTCCTGCTGCTCTTTTGACTGTACATTCAGCAAAGATGACAAAATTTTGTCGGTACCAAAGACTTCAGCACTTACGTTGTCATTTATACGTCACAACTGAAATTCATCGCCCTGGGTGATTCTGGCATCAGCAGCTTCCCTTGAATAACTGCTGTTACTCAGTCATTAACGCTCATGCTGTGTTTGGTGATGTCTCTGAGGCACAGCAAAGCTGGTAACATAATTTACCWCATCTTTATGTCCTGGATATAAGGATAAACGTCTTTCCCATGAAGACAGCCAGACGCTGGAACAAGTTGCCCAGAGGTTGCAGTCCATTCTTGGTGGGTTTGATCAGACTGGATTAAACACTGAGTAACATGGTCTGGCTTTAGAGCTGTCCCTGCTTCAGACAGGTTGTTAGACTGGAGATCTCTTGAGAGTTCCTTCTGACCTGAATTATCCTATGATCCCAYRAAGCTGGCACATTTGCTTGAAGCARAATATTCCCTTCTAATGCAGGGCATGGAATTCACCTAGTGTTTCCCTAAATGTCAACTAGGAATAAGGAATCCAGGCTGTGTGAACATAGTCCCTTAGCAACTACATAATTTCAAGGCTTTTTCCTGCCGTGGTTTCATTGACCTTGATTCACCTTAAGTACTACTCTCATTTAGGGTCCTATAGTTGAAAAGACCATTCCTCAGTTTCTTCTATGTCTACATTCTGGTATTTCTCACTGAAATCAGTGAAGCTTCAAAAGCAATAACATCTTTCCCCCAGGCACCGACTGCTCATCTGCACCAAAGAGGACATACACTGTTCAGGGAGACACATGCACTTTCTTCCCCAACGGTGGAAAAGGCAGACAAAATGGACAGAAAGAATGGCAGATGCCATCTTTGTGGTTTGGGCATTTTTACTTTCCTCTGTGGCTAACACCTGGATCATTTGGGTCATACCTTTGGACTCAAGAGGAAACCAAACTGGTGCAATGTTCATGTGTGCCCAAGGGCAAGKGTTCTTCCTAAGAGGGCAGGCAAAAAGCCCTTTTCCGGATTTGAAGGACCCCAATCCCCTGTGCTCTTAGGATGGTGTTCATAGTGGCAGCTCTYGTCTCAGTAAACCCAGTGCCCTGGGACTTGACAGGAGCTGACAACACCCTCTGTATCAGGAAGCAGTTTCCTGTGAACCAGCAATTTCTCAGAAATTGTTCTAGGCCGGTGTCTGTGTGGGTGTTTCTGATCTCTGTGCCTGGACAACAAAACTCCTCCAGTTTTGATTGTTCAAGATGAAAATTGAATGTGAGTTAAAGTTGCTGTTTGGGASGACAGGGTTAAATTCACATCTTTTCCTTCAGATAAGCCATAAGCCTCTCAAACATATTGGTGTGCCCTGTACACCTCTATTCCCCAGTGTATACCGTCCTATTCTTCTTTTGGCAAGGGCATTAGGAAATTCAGATGAAAGCCCACATATATGACCTTAACAGGGCATGGCCAGCCCRGTTCAGCTGTCCAGATCTCCTAAAGCTCTCTCTTTTATCTTCAAGAGCATGGCCAAATTGTTCAGTTTTTGTGAATGACAGCATCTCTAAACCTCACCTAGAATATTGGTTGGCTGACTTCCACAGGGATGGCTTGTTCAGAGCCAAACCACACTCCCCCAAGGTTTAAGCTATACAAGATCAAATATTAAGGAAAACGAARGGTGTGTGTGCAAAGTTTTCTGTGGTGGCAGAACACTGTGGTTTTTCTTAGCAGAGTCAGACATGTGTAACAAATGTATGTACGCTCCCAGAGCAGAGTTGTATATGGCCAACACATCTCCAAGAGACAGSTCTGAGGAACTAACCTTCTTTCCCAATTAAATATCAAAAATGGGAAACCATGGGTSGTTTAATCAGGCCTCTTAGCCTAATTTTCTCTGGAGTAGAAGACCGTTTACATTTTTTTTCCCAAGTGTATCCTGGCACAAGGGCTTTTCCTGGTCCYTAATTCTTGCCCTTTCTCTTATTTGAAATGCCATTATTCTCTGTTGCTCTCTGTGGGAGGCGTGGCCAGAGCCTCACATGGCAGTGCAGGCAGGAGCACTGCCGCCTACTCTGAACCACCACAGTCCTCTCCCTTGTCTCCATCCCTGCCTTTCAGAAACTASAAGAGCTTGTTTGGTTTTTAAAAAAACTGCTGAACTGTCTCYTGTGATACCCTATTATCCTATCCGGCTGCGATGTACCGCTTTTGATTTTTGCTTGGCTGGTTTGCTAGCAAGCCCCTTTTGCATGAGTATGTACTGCACTGGCGTGCCAAGAGGCGAGCAGAGATATGGCAAAAACAAATCAATCCTTTTATCACCAAATGAGTTGTCATTATAGCCACCCTCTGCTCTTTCCCTCGGCAAAACGAGGCTTTARAAGAAGGCAGTGTCCATCCCGTCCTGTGGAAATCAATGCGGAGAGCTCGGCGGCAGTGCGCGGTGCGGGGCCGGGCGGGTGAGGCGGCGCAGSGCTGTCCCCGCTCCGCTCCGAGCCCCGACGGGAACTCCCTCGCTCCGCTATCCCTGCACCTCCCTCAAGCGCCAGCGAGAGGGAAAGCGCCAACAAACTCCGTCTCGGAGTGTGGGTATTCGGGATCTGTGCCAGCCGCTCGTGTCAGCKTTGAGCCTCCGTTTTCCTGTGTCGTCGGGCTCTGGCAGTGCAGATGAGTGCTTCCCATTAGATACTCATAGACACCAAAAATAGGCGCTCCATTACTGCAGCACGTTGGCTGACAGTAATGATAGGGCTCTGCTTACTAGTTCAGTTACATACCGGCAATCTGGACTCTTTGAATGCTTTATTTACCGGGTATTAATTGCAACTTCCACWTACCACCCCCAGCCTAAATCACTGCATTGTCTGTTGCATCGGTCAGACATTTACTTATTTTTGCTTTTATTATTRGCGAGAGAAAACTCAATTACAGGCGAGCAGGCATGCATACATAAACACACAGTAGTAGGTCTGTGCTGATGTTCTTAAAGATACACATCTGCTGATACTAAAAATAGGTCCTTGTCAGCAGCTTGGTAATTTTAGGCTCAATGAGAATTCATCCCCATGGTAACTGTAGAGTTGTTGAATCATTTATTATTTGAGCTTCAAAATCACAACAGTGCCAGCAATTTTCATCCTCTGAACATTTTTAAGGACCTTTTGCAGTGTTGCAATACTCCTTGCTCCACACTATCAATATTTATCAAACAAACAGCTCTAGCCCTTGARCTGGCTACCTGCTTCTCCTTGGACGTACCGGGGCTGGGATACTCGATAGCGGGATGACAGTTYAAATAGGTTTCACTTTTGCGATAACAGCAGCCCCGCGATGTGGSTGTTTGGCCAGGGACGGTACACACGGAGCCCTGCAAACTCCTGATTGACAAAATGAAACTTTGAAGTGTCGACCTAAGCCTCAGTCTTTGTCTTGAGAGYCAGAAAACAAGATATCTCAGGTCTCTGTGTTGCTAGAAGTTTTGTAGATAAGAAGCTGGTAGTTTTTAACCACACAGATAGGTGCTGTTGACCCCAAGCCGGTGGGGGGATACTGCCTGGCTTTGTGGAGATAAAAGCTGTTTGCACTTTCCCCTGCTTACAGATAATGCTCTTTAGCCGTCTTGTGCTAAACCCAAGAGAAGTTAGACTGCTAGGCTAGCAAAGAGCAAGGTGAAACTCAGGTTTCCTGAGACCAGGGGTTGCTCAGACACTGCTGACATGGAGTGTCCAGAGAGTGGGACCAGGGTAAGCTCTGCAGAGTGGRGTGGGGKTACAATGGGATCATAGGTTTGAAACAACAGAAATAACTCAGCAGCAGAAACACTTCCATAACACACAAATTGCAGTGAAATGGGGTGCCAGAGAATGATTTCAGGATGGACTGAACCACAGAACATCAGCTCTCTCATCAGCTGCACGCATGACTTTTGTCACACTGTTGCTGGCCATTAGATTTACCTGAGTGCCAAGTGCAGAGAGAGCTGTTATGTTTCAGATAGAAGAGGTTCAGTCCCTTTTAGTCTGGCAAACTGGGATCTGAAAGACTGACCCAGAAACATAGATGCTATTCCCAGGTGCCAGCAGTTGTAAAGTGATACACTTAACAGAGCTGATTCTCCTGGGTTAAAACATTTTAGCTATTATAGACTGTCACAGCTGATGTCAAATTTTTAGATCAAGTGCACTTTAATTGTGTGAGCTTTTAAGAAGCTCTTGGACAAGGTAATCTGCAAGRTACTTTGAAATTGCCTTTTGTCTTATGAGTTCAGTTGAGTAGAACACCACAAAATAAGAATGTGCAGACACCTTCTACAGCTGCTGTGCAGCTGCCTTCCACCTTAAGCAGGTTTCTGTAAATCTGTCAGTACCCAGAGTGTGTTGTGCATCACCCGTATGGGATTTGTCAGGTGATCCTGGTGTGCACTGCRGGGAGAGCCAGCGTCTGCCATCAAGGAAAGCTCAGTTTCCCCTCCAGTSCAAGTGTATGATCACCACTGATGTCAGTTCAAGTCACCTGCATGCCAAGAGACAAAACAGTGGTTTTCTCATGGACAGGAGCAGGAGAAAGTGGCCCATCCGCAAACCAGCCCCCAGCTCTGAAGCTGTCTCCTGGACAAGTAGCAGCTATTTTTTTTCTTTATTATTTTCTCTTTATTCTTTATTATTTATTATTTATTCTTGCATCTTTGTTGCTCAGTTTTGCTCATTTAATTAAACCAGAAATGTCTTTCCTTCCTTCCAGTTAGTTCAGCTGCTATACATTTATCTCAGAGCACATACAGAGACAGATTTTGAAGACACTGCCTTTTTGTATTTCCACCTCCATCTATTTACCAGCCTCCATCTTCTCAGGCTGGGAAGTGCTCTCTGTGGCCGCAGCCTCAGCTGGTGGAGGCTATGCCAGGTCTCACCGTGCCACAGACAGACATTTCAATAGATGAATTACTTGCCTGTAGCATCTGAAAAGCTGGTCACAGCTCACAGGTTTTATAATGAGTTGGGAGGGGGAGAAAATCACCTGCACAATAGACCAGAAGTGAAGTTTATTCTCAAGCTCTTTGTGTCCAAGAGCTTGGTTGCCAGCAGTTTTTCCCCACTTGCCACACAGTGYTGGGTGGGTGGTTTGATTCTGCCCAGCAGGGTGCTGCCCATGAAGATGGCGTGGCTGTGCCAGAGACCCCCAGATTTTCCCAAACATTATTTTCCTCTTTTTTCCTGATGGAAAAGAATGAAGATCTGACTAATGACGACAAGTATGCTGTTACTGCCTTGTGGTGTAGGACTAACCACAGCATCCAGTCTGACATTGTCACTATGCTTTTTTGTTTACTTTGTYATACCTTTTTGATCCTGCTGGGAGAGCAGCAGGGAGAAGAACACCCACAGTGATGTGTGATGTTCCAGGGGCATTGCTGACCAAGGGCCCCCACAGCCTGTGAGCTCCCATGGTGGTTGTAATTCAGGATACCTGGACAGTCAGGGACCTTCACCAGCTCCAGTGAGGGTGTTACTGAACCTGCAAAGGAGCTGCAACTGGTCACCATGCACAGCAAGGAGACCCAGCCAGCCTGAGACTTGGAGATCAGGCTGGGTTTGAAACTGGGTGCAGTCTCCTTGAACATGGGCTACTTTTTAATCTGAAGTCAGAAAGAAATAAGGAACATGTCATGCCATTCCATACTATTTTTGCAGTTATTTTCTGAATAATCAAGTGTTAAGCTCATGTCTCAACTCTACCTTACTAGTTTTTCCCATCTGTTTGTAACTGTATTTCAGGGATGGCTCACAAGCAGTGGGGTGCTCTAGTAATGTCACTTCGTCACTTTGTGCTTACTTTTTGATAGCTCATAAGTGACATTTATTCCGTGTAATATCCCTTCCCACTTTCCACTGCAGGAAGTCTTGCATGGGCTGAAACTTTTTAATAAATGGGCTGCTTTGTTCTTTATTTGGCCTGTATTTTGCACTCCAAATTACACATCAGTCTCCTGAAAAATGCAGGTGAAGCGCTGCTGTGCCTTTTCCTGTGGTGAGCACGTGCCAGACACTGCCGTTCCCTGCGGAAAGCTGGGACTGCCGGGAGTTTGCAGCACAGACACCTTCCTCTGTAACCTCATCTGGCTTTGATGGAGGGGCTGACACTGGAAGCWAAGCAAAGCCATGGGTGATCCTTTGTTTCCTGGCAGCCAGAGGAGCAGGCAGAGGGACACACAGCCAGCAGCCTCTGGATTGCAGCAGCCCATGCAACTGCCTGTGTGCATGGATGAGTACAAGACACGGGGTTTGACAGAGATCTCAGAGCACTCACAAAATCCCATTCTGCTGCTGATGCTTCTTTATACAATGATGGATAGATTGTCTCTGCAGGCACCAATGTGTAGCAGCTCCCTAAAAATCAAACCAGGCTTGCTGGTTAATGTAGGTCGTCTTTAATTTTCCCTGCACTCATTTCTGCACATTCTCACTTCATTCCCGTGCCATTATGGTGGGCTCTCTCTAAGTGCACTTAAATGTGACTGCAGCCCTATGAGAGAGGACTCCCCTCCCTCCCCTTCTCCCTCCTTCCCTCCCCATCAAGGATTTGGCTGCAGCAAAGCCTCAGCACCTGCCCAAGCTCCCCAAACACCAGCAGCAATTCACAGCAGGGCCTCAGCACTCCCCCTCCAGGCTCCCTGAGTGTGGTGAGCCCAGGTCCATTCTTTTATCACCAGACAGGCTCACAAATCAGCATGAGATTAGTCATTAATTGCTGGGGCAGACAAGGCTTGTAGCTTTTGAGGTCCAAACCWGTCCTGCATTTAATTTCTCTTCTGTGGTGCAACGAGACTGGGTGGGGTGAGCTTCTGCCCCTCATTTGCCCATCACGGGAAATGATTGAGTGTGGGATGATTTGATGTGCTAGTGCTATTATCAGGGTGAGAGCCTCCAGCTGGCCTGCCCTAAATTTCTCCTGTGTCTTTTCAGGCTGTTTCACTGCCTGGGATCCTGTGATGCTCTAGTGACAGATCTGGGTTGTTGATGGTACCTCAATTCCCTGCTCATTCCGGGCTCTGCACTTGTGTGTGCGGCCACCACTGTTGATCCAACTCCAAACTGTTCAGTAACAGCCAACTAGAGAGTGGCTACAGATCTCCATTGCTTCTCTRTGCCCAAGGAGGCCCTTGGACAATCAGAGCCAAGCCCAGGATCCAAGGTGGTGTGTAGTGGCACAGAGCTGGCTGCAAGCACGGCTGATGAGGAGGAAGGGATTTTCAAATAGGGTTGCTCTTGTACTATGAAATCATGGCCCCAGGATATGAATAAGGGCACAGCTTGTAGACAGAGGTGATATCTTTCATTAACTGAAGGGAGAAAGCTGAAAAAAAGCCAAAGTTTGGGTATGAGAGGTATGATATTTGTGTGTTTCAGACAGTTTCTCATGGGCAGTGGGAGGCAGTCAGGGTGGRGTGTACTGCAGTTCATGTGGGCTCCTTGCTCAGCTATGGTCATTCAATCAGTCATCTTCCTCAAGCACAGGCTGATGTGTGCACCCACATTTCTCACATGAGTAAATGATGAAGTGGGGTTGGTAATTAATAACTTTTCTCAGTGCAGCCCAAGTGCCTTTTCAGCTGTTTTCTCAGTTCTGTAGGCAGTGCTTTGGCTGTATGTCCTTTCAGCAGTCCTTCAGACTGTCACTGAAGTGTCTCATTGCAGGAGCTCCCACAGAAGACCAGAAATWCATTCCCTGAGGAGATGCAGGTAGTAAGTGGCACCAAGTGACTGCCACACAAAATGCAAGAGCCACAGGAAAGCGGTTTTTACCACCGTGCTCCATTTGCACCATAAAAATAATTTTTTTTTTCTTTGTTTCCTTTAGGACAGCACAACTTTCCATGAGCTTTGCAAACCAAGGGGGCAGAGGTGCCGAAGGTGGGTGAAATCAAACCCATCTTGCTTATGCTGGCTCTGACTGCCCAGACTTGTTTGCCAAGTAGCCCATCTGTGACCCATGGTGTGTAAAAGGATCACTTGGCTCCTTTCTCAGTGAGGATGCAAGAAAGCACAGTTGTTTACATCTCCATTCATGTGATTAACAATTAAACAACAACAAAACAAAGATTCCGTGTGGCTCCACGAGCTGGCCATGCCTGTCTGAGCACACATTGAAATAATGAGTTGTTTTGAGGTGGTAGCAAGCCCAGCAACACATAGGCTCCTTCCCTGAGCACAGCACCAGAGAGGGACAGGATCTGGATGGGAGATGCTGGGGAGTGGGCTGTGCCTGCCCTTTGTCATCCTCTCTCCCGGGGCAGCACTTTGACATTCACACAGGATGTTTGATGCTTTGGAGCTCCTTTCATCCCCTTCTCCTCCAGTGAGGGGCACAGCCCAGCTCTGCCCTGTTCTCAGATCCAGAGAGGCCAAGGAGGTGACTCTGGGAAAAGCAGAACAGGRCAGAGGTGGGAGCATAGAAAAAGAGAAGAAAGAAAAATTTTCTACATGTAACACAATAAATTTAAATATAGTCTTTTTGAAAGTATAATATATATTGACACAATTTTTTCGGATTAATTCCAGTTACCTTCATATCAAAATTCTTTACACATTCAAACACATGAGTGATAGATTCACATCTCAAGTTCAATCAATACTCTTAACCCCAAGAAAGTTACATTGTGGAATTGGACTTTCATCTTTACTGATGGARTCTTAGGCTTTCCTGCTTAAATAAATAAAATTGCCTCTAGCTGAGAACCTGCCTAACTGAGATAATGGAGATATTAAGAGATAGCAAAGCTGTGAGATTTGCCAACTAATTCTGCAAAAAGAGAACATGCACATTTCCCYCTTTTATAGGAAATATCTAATTTCTAGTTTATTTGTTTTCTAACACATTACAATATAGGAATGATATTCTATTCAGCTTTAGGCTAAATGATATTTAACACAGCAATCAATTTAAACAGGAATATTGAAAAGGAATATAAAGAATTCAGAAAACAGAATCCAAAGCTTTCCAAACATGAGAGAACTTGTTAAAAATTTCACACGTATTTTCTGAGTTGGGGGCTAAGATGCACAGCTAACTTTATAACATCTGAGATCAGGATCCTAAAAAAAAGGCAGTATCATCACAAAAGTGAAAATCTGAAGAGGACATCTTGTCCACATCTGTGCCTGACAGTGGGACCAGCTATTCCAGCCCTATCTCTGATGAGTGCTTGGCCAGCCAGTCCCAAAAGATTACCAGGGTGGAGACTGAGCAGCCTCCCCACGGCAGTTCAGATCAGTATTTAACTAATGCTGGTAGGAGAAGGTTTGTTCTGAACCCTTGGTCCCTGTCTGTGACTCCATCCCTCTCCTCAGGTCCCATGCATAATGGGAAAAATTTATTCCTTCTCTCTCTTCATAGCCATGTTTTTTAATATACATTCTCATGCCTCTCCCCAGTCTCCTTTCACCAAACTAAGCAATGCCAATGCCTTCAGCAGGCTTCTGGGAGCTGTTTTCATATTCCCTCTGTTCACTCTGCAGTTTTTGAGCAAATTGTTGGTAATAACTTTTTGCTGAAGTTTTGCAGTTACACTGGAAAAATACAAAGGCATCCCAAACAAGAGGCCCATTTGCAACCCAAGATGAAGTTTGTTTTTGTAAAAGGATTTAATTATTTTTGCATTCAGTTTGTGATTTAAATTTCCAAGCCTACTGCTTCCCATCCACTCATTCTTTATTTACACACATGGGATATTCCTGCACAGTTAATAGGCAAAGAGTCTATTGCCCCATCACTTCCCTAATGGCTTATATGGGCTAATTTTCCCTATGCATAACTACTAATTTATAATTGTGCTATATAATTAAAAGCAGAACCATCTTCTCAGAATGCAAATTTAAAAATACTTTRCATCAATTAATCACGTTTAATGTACTCACATTAACAGAACAGTAATTTTTAAAAAAGGCCCTGTCAAATATTTTAGACTGTAACAGTATGAAGTTTTCCAGGATAAAATGTAAATCTAGAGTTCTGTGGCTGTAGTGAGTGAGGGAGGCTTGGACCAAGGAAAGAGAAGAGCAAAAAAACCAAGAAGAATGGAAAGGGGGGAAGGCTGAGTTTTTTTAATTACATACGAGAAATGAGATTAGCACTTGCCTTATGTGGAAGACATTTTCTACTTTGCCACCCCACCACCCCTCTCGCTGT
This sequence comes from Malurus melanocephalus, assembly GCF_030028575.1. Lineage (NCBI taxonomy): Eukaryota > Metazoa > Chordata > Aves > Passeriformes > Maluridae > Malurus > Malurus melanocephalus. Next base: position 285,265 of record NW_026623355.1, read on the forward strand.
TTCTTCCCTTGGACTTACTTTCAGGGATACCAAGGCACTGCTGTGGATTTGGGCTTATGGTAACTAAATACTCCTACAGCACCACCTACCTAAASTGCTTGTATTCCTCAGTGCTGCAACATTTATTTTGAATGTGCCAAAGAACCTATCCAGTTTGCAAACTTTAGCTTCACCCATCTCTGTTTCAGGGTTTCCTTGCCCCTTTCTACAGTACAAATGATGAGTATAATTGCCATAGAATGGTGCAGTGCCCTAACCCTGTGCCTGAAGCCCAGTSCCAGGGCAGGCAGGGAGACCCAGGGCGGTAAAAGACATCAGTTATTTAAGAGCAGGTACAGCACCTGATTTTTCTGCTAAAAGTGACAACTGTGCTGCTGGGTTGCTGTAGCCCAGAGCGACCAAACTCAAATGCTTAGAGTAGACAAGGTGCTGGGTCTGACTCCAGGTCACAATTACTTTTCTTTCATGGAAGACAGTCAAGTACCAAGAAGGGTGGGTAGAGCAGGAAGCGGAAAAATAAAAGTAGTACCACATAAGAGAGGTTAACTGCATTTCTCATTTTCTGAGTAAGCAGTGTGATCAAAGTTTGAAAATGTCTACTCCTGTAAGCCTTTTAAAATTTAAATACCTGAGTGCATAGGAAAAACATACAAGATAAGAATCAGAGAAACCATTTAACATCCCACACATCTATTTTTACAAAGTTACAGCATTTTTTTTCCTCAGATAATCCATTTTACATTCCTAATTATTTCTGCACAGTGTAAAATATGCCTGCATGTAAAGCTTACAGTGGCTTCTTTTGCACAGATTAGACAAATATATACAAGACTTTTTTATTAAAATATTAAATGCAAAATTAGAGGTTGTAAAAACACTTTAATTAAAAAGAACAATTTTAAACTGTGTGCAAAATTATGTAAAAAAGAYTTTTTTGTTATTTCAAAGGATGAAAGATCAAACTTTGTTGGTTCAGGCTAAACTATTTTTGTGTCAAGAGCAGCTTAATACTATGTTTAGAAAGCAGAAACCCTCAAGAACTTGTATGATTTCAGCACCTGTGCTCTCAGTGAAAGGCTTAGTGGTCTGTGTGTGCATGAACTTCAAAACAATAAGAGGTCYATCTGGTCATTTCTAGAGTTCTGGTAGCTTTTCTCTTGAGCACAAATGGCTTTAGAAGTGGTAAAGCTGGAAACATAATCAAAATCTCCATCTAGGATTGCTGTGTTTGTTCAAAACATCAAAAAGGGTGGAGGAATCTGCATGAAAGAGTGCAGGTCACTCAACACCATCATAAAAGCAAATATTAATTTATTGATTTCCTAAATAACAAATCTTTACAGAAAAAACAAAAGCTTTAGTATTCATCTTACACAAAAAAAATTTAGTGACATTTTCTATTAAAGTTGAGTGCTTCTCTAAGAGTATGCCAGAATCTGTTCACTATTACATGAGCTTTTACCTTTTTGAGGTGAAGCTTTACAATCAAGTCTAACATGGCAATGCTATCACCATCTCTCAGTGCCTGCTTTGCCCACTTCTACCTTCCTCTCTCTGGGCCAGCMCAGGTACTAACACTGCTAAGCTGTGAACTGGCTGAAAACAGACTGAAAGACAAACCCCATGAATCTCTCCAGCTGGATCAGCTTCCTTCCCTTCCYACCTTCTTTCCTTGCCTCACTGCCTGGCAACATCATAGATGGATGGGAGGTGAGGTAGCATAATATAGGCCAGGGTCCTACTAAACAGCTAATTGTGGCCTCAGACTGTCAGTGCAGGGATGKAATCTAGCTTTATCAATCCAGTCAAAGGCCAGCTGGTTGGCCAATGAGCTGAGATGGTCACTTTTGTTTTTACATACAAAAATAGCACACTTGGAGCAGATGATAGTGAGGTGATGCTGCAGCTAAAGATTGTGCCCAGAAGTAGATTAGACCCTGGGTTAAGTTGTCTGGGTCAAAAGCAGAAGAAAGTAGAAAAAGTGGACAGTTTTGTTGCTGTTTTTCAGARGGAAAACTGAAAAAAAGGAATAGAAGAAAGAAAGGGGCACAAAAGAAATCACTTCTTTGACTTATCACTTCTTTGACTATGTATTTTTAGAGGACTAGATRTTACAGAGGTATTTTTTGCAAATATATTTCTATATCTACCTCTGAGGCTATGAAACAGTAAGTCACATGGTCCAGCCATCAGTACACTGCTTTGCAGTTCAACTTGCATTTTTCTGCACAAGTGCTTTCTGGGTGACTTCATCCTTTGACTGTTCCTACACAGAAGGTCAAGTGAACCAAACTTGAAAGGCTGAAATGGCTGCCTGGTCAAAAGCAAGAGAGTACCTCCCATTATACAAACTACTTCATTGCTGCAATTTTATGTCAGTATGAAGCTTAGACATTGGATTCTGTAGTTACCCAAGGAAGTGGCTCATTCTGTCTAACCAACACCTCATCCTAGTGCATTGCTAGGAGAGTAACATCATCTCCTCACTTTGCTCCACAGAGAAAACCARCTTTGAGAAGTTTTCTACAGGCTCTCACTACTGATATTAAAGCTTGAAGTAGCATACATATGGAGCCCTGGGAAACATGCAAAGCAGCAGCCCTTAAAATGACTGGTGTAGTTAAAGTCCTTTAAATTATGGCTTTAATAGGATTTTATTCATCACAGTGTGACATTCTGGGCATAGGAAAGAGTAGCCACATTCCCAGGGCAGCAAATGACAACTTATGTTGAGTAAGGTGGTTATCTGAATCAAAGAACACGATATCCCCAAACCCCATCTCCTGGGGTTTGTTATCCTTTCCTTCTCTAAGGAAGTCTAACTGCTGGGGCCTTTGTCCAAAGAATGGATTTGCATTTAATGTCCTGACCAGATAATTTGTGTGTACAAGTTCATCCTCTGCTGCATACTACCAACACAAGTTAACACAGAAGCAATCAGAAGCCAAACCAGTGCAGAAGAGAGCCAGCAGCTGGCTACGCAACCTTTTCTTAAAGTGCAGGCAGATATCAAAGTTCAGGCTGCATAATAAGACATTCATAATGCTCCCATCACCATGGCWTCAAGAGCAGCTCAACAACAGAAACAGATAATCAGCTTTTCCTAACAGCACAACACATGGGTACACACAGGATCTTGTTGAAGACCACTGTCTCCAGACTCTGGCCATCCCAACTTACTGATCTCAAGAGAGTGTCCCTGGAGACAAACACCTCCCACACAATCACATACTCCCAAGGCCGCTAAAGGAAAAGTTAACAAGTTCACTATTAGACGTTAAGTTAGCAAGATCACTTACTGCTAAAACTTGTCCTAATACTAAAGGATGTCACTGGCTTCTCCTATTTATTATATGATTTCATGGGAAAAAAAAAAAAATTTACTCCTCCAGGAGTCCATACTTCTTGCTCAAAGCTATCTTAATTTTGTTTATCTCCTGAGCATGGCATCAAGCACCTATCCATTTCCATCACCATTTTCATGCTATTCCTTAGACCTGGGATAACCTCTCTAAACTATACTAGAGAGGCAGCTCACAGACTGCCTCTACTTCTGTTCTCCCAGCTCAAGGCTRTGAAAATGCCATAAGAAAATTTCTATCAGTCTTCCCTTTGTGTTCCTTATATCAGTGTTTCAATCTTCAGCTAAACTGGTGTTCATGAAGACTAAGTTTAGCCCAAAGGCTTCTGCCCCAAGATGCCTTGTGGAAGAGTTCTCCATGCACAGACGCCACAGTGTTAGCCTATATTCCATCTCTCTAAATTAATCTTCTTGAGTGCCTCTAAGCTTCCAAGCCCAATAGATGCATTTACCCCCAGGCAGATGTTCTCACCAGTTTTCAGTCTTGCCTTTACCGAGTTCCCATTATTTGCAAAGCCCCAAGTCATTATGCAGCACGGTATGGAAGGGAATAGTTTCATCACAGCAACAAGCAACTCAGCAGACAAGTCATTCATGGACACAATGTATAGAYGCTTATGGCCTCCCTTCAGAGAAACCTCCTCAAGCAAATGAAACTGAAGGAGGTTTAACACTGCTGTTTCTACACTGAACAGCTGACCATGTCTAGAAGGAGAGGTGCTTTACCTTTTTCCCCATACTAATCGCTTATAATGCTTTTTTATCCCCACAGCTTCATTTGGGGTACCTTTGTAACATCTTCACTGATGGCTCCACCCAACAGCAGAGCCATCTGGTGCCAAGGAGAACATTTGTAATAGTTTTTATCAATTTTGAGCCTATTATCAGAAAAACAGCTGTAGGAAGGTAAGATTTCATGCTGTAGGATCACATCTTCCTACAGATTGTCATACTTCCCACTAATGGTTTCCTGCATGCCTTTTCTGTTATATTTATATAGTCATACTAATCCCTAAAAAACTACTACCACAGTAGTACAATATACTGTTATACTACTCAGATTCTCAAATGTAAGATCCAGAGCCAGCTTATGACACTAATCAGGCTGAAAATAAGTCTTTCCCCACCATTCAACTTCAGAACTTATAGCCATCACCAGCCTTTTTTTTTCTTTTTTTTTTTTTTTAATGTAGCAATAGAATAAGGACATGAATTAATGGCAGATGTGCCCATCCGCAGTTTGGATGCAAGTTCCAGGTCACTATCTGCCAAATACATCTGAGGAAGGAACACTCTACAGCTGCCAGCAAGGCAGAATTTTCTTCCATTTGCTTATGTTTCATGGACAGACACAGTGCCTTTTGTGGTCAAAGGCAACTAACAGGTACTAAAGATTAGTGCTACAAAAGGACATGCTTGTCTTGCTTTGAAGCAATATTAATGCCACAATAATATAATTTATTCAGGAAAATTTTTTTCTAGTGCCCAAGATACTCAATCTGTAGATGTTAAAAGCTTTGATATTCCTTTTCAAGTCTTTCATAGCCTTACTCAAATTGCCACAAAACTGTACCTACTTAAAAGACCCCTGTTTAGTTTTGATTTGGCAGTTCCAGAAAATAATCCTCTTTTTGCTAAAATGTCATGCAATGCTCATAAGTATCCATCTACTGCTAGGTGCATACATGTGTGTATAACATTCTATTAAAAAAAAAATTATTTTACTCTTGGATGCAGTGAACAAGATATACCTCCCAGCCTATTTTCAACCTGTATAGCTTTAAAAGTGCCATTAACCTTGATCATTTTGGCCAGCCAGCTGAGGCTAGCACAAAGGGTAGTTGTTGCATCTAAGATAAGAAAACAGATCATAAGAGAAATTAAGGTATAGAATAGTATGAATTATTTCAGAATCCTTATGAGAACAACCCTATTTTTCCAAAACTCATATGAAGAGCAAGGAAAGAGACATTTTGCCAGCTCTCTTTGCAGAGTTCATATAAAGGGGGATAAAAAGTCCAGTCCCCCAAAGCCAACCACAATGTAGCTTTCTGAAGCAAACTAATTTAGAAGGCAAGACAGAGTTAGCTTGTATCACTAAAAAAAGCCAAACAACAAAGCACCAGAACACAGGGAGACAGACACCATGGCTTAATCTTGCCTTCCTTTTGAAACAAGGCARTGGCCCTGGTCTTTGGGAAGTTACCACCATTAAACTGAAATTCATCTGCCTGGCTGGCCTTTGCTGGGAYACAGGACACCAGAATTTGCAAGGAGAGTTGTGATAGCTTTAGCTGGGTATCCCAGAGAACAGCTTTCCCATTGTCTTGGTTACTTGGCTCCCCTGCTGCTGAGCCTCCAAGTCCTTTCCATTCAGCTTCAGTGGGACAGCACTCTCTGGGACAAGAATGCTTCCCGTTCAGTCCTCTTCCCTATTTTTTCTCTTTTTATTACTCCTTCTGCAGGGCCTTTACCCATTTTAAGAAACTCTGACATCTGTTTAAAACTCCAGCTGTTCAGGCTAACCCTGCTGACTCTGATGCTATAAGCACACTTGCTAATTCATAACTCCACCTTCGAGAGAAAGGTAACAGCTTAGCCACAGGTTAGGCTAAGGGTGCTACCTGCTCCAATTTCCTAAGAGAAGATAACATCTGGACTGCTCCCAGCCAGATGTGTGTTCCCCCAGTCTGAGGGGTGACAACCTCCTAGAGGAACAGCAGCAAGTGAATTAGAGCAATCATGTCTCCAGGTGGAAAAGAAGTCAATAGAAGACACATGAAAATGTAATGAAAAGTGTCCAGGCAGGCATACAAAACAAGTATTCCAGCCTATATTCTCTAATCAAACAAACATCAGGAACAAATACTTGCTTGTTTTATATCAGGCCAAACAATTTCTACAGTTGTTCTTGCTAGGTGCATATCACAGTTAAATGATGCAGTGCAAGAACTTAACTTCTTATATCCATCTAGTTCTTGAAATCAAATATGATATGAAGCATTTCCCAATGCAAACCTTTTTCCTCATGAATTGATCCTCCTTGGATCTAACCAACAGGCAGATTGGATTTTTTCCAATCAATATTTCTGACATTGTTGTATTCTCCAAAGAATCTCAAAATAAAGTTAAGTTCCATTAAGTTTCAGAAATCAGTTTTGGAGACAAGAACAAGTTTTCACATGTTCTAAAAGTTGATGTTGGCATTCAAGCAGCATTTATACACCTCAAGGGATTTCAATCACTAAAATATTATGTGGAAACATTGAGGATCACTGTCACTCCTGATTTCCTAACAGGAAAATTATACATTTGCTTAACAGATACCAATATTCAGAAGGAAGCTGTGGTTTATATTACAAGTGGGTGTGAGCTGGGACCAGTCAGCATACACAACCAAGCAGGTTTTCAAATCTCTGCCAAGTATCCTGCAGGTCAATCAAGACAACCACAAACATACCCAACCCTATTTGGAAAATATATGTGCATAGACACCATCTAGAGGTTTCAGTTCTCTCCCTGCAGATTTTCTATCCCTGTTTTACCTATGACTTTTTTAATCTGTAGTCCTGAAAGTTTTTTGTGAAGCATCAAATATTTTCTGCTTTGTGACAACAGATACTGACAATATCCTTTCATCATGCTACCAATTAACAGCTTCTATTAATTTCAGGACTGTAAGACAGGTCCTGTATTGCAGATTAGTCTTCATATCCCTTACTCCAATACTCAGAGGAGCACTCAGAGGAGTGAAAGAGAACTTGTCAGAGTCATCCACTGGTGTTTCAAGATTAAGTTATTGACCCTTTTTGCTAGGTCTAGGAAGCTCAGCAGACCCCGAGCATCTCTACAGCAACCCAAAGTCAGATCCTCTGACTGAAGTCAGCAGAAGGAACAGAAAAAGCAAAGGGTGAACATTCTGGAGTAGCCTGTAGAAAAACTCAAGGAAATTTGACAGATGAGCCCAGAATGCAGTGAACAGCAGATTTTTTTCAGAAACTGGCAGGGATTTTCAAGTACTTCTTGGGGTGGTAGAACACACATGTATAACATGCACATATACACAAGCTTGTAGCATAATGCCTATGATGTTCATTGCTGGAAAGCAGCCCATGAGGAAATGCAGCTTCAGTATAAAGCTTTTTTAGAAGTGGTTCATACAAAACTAAATAGTACATTTTATGGTATAACCACTCAAGTTGAAAGTTTTGACATGGTACTTTGTTCACAAAAACTAACAAGACATGTTTTTAGCAAAAATATTTACATAGGCAGAATAATTTTCCAAGAGGAAAATGTTTATCCACATTTAAAGAAAGAAGAAAGGCTGCGTAAGTTGACAAATAGCAGAAAAGCACTAAATGATTGGGTCACCTATTAATCAAACAAACATTTAGATACCCATGACTGTTTAATCATGAAGAAATATCACAGATGGTGTACTCAACAAGGAGGACTTTTTTAATTAAAAAAAAAAAAAAAAAAGTTTGCAGCTCTAAGGAGCCTTATTCTAATACCAGCCCAGCTCTATCCCTGGAAACACCAAGAGTTCCTTCAGTACATGTGCCTTCCCCACATTTAACAGACAACCTGCTGTCCACTCTGCTTACCAGAATCAAATTCCCAACTGTACAAGGTCCCAGTAGCATGACAACAAGAAGCAGGGGAAATGGATCCAGAAACACTTTCTGTCACAGAAGACTGCAATAGTCTGCCCTGGGTAGTGCTGGGACTTTCAACACACCCCTATAGAAGGCTGCTTTGGAGTAAAGAGAAGCATACAGCAATGCATTTTGGTGCCCTGAATAACCTGAGATCACTGCAAATGTTTAAAAAAGCCACCTGCATGGATGACACACATGCCCTCAGGCACAACAGGCAGATCTTCTCTCCCACCACTGAGCTGTGTTGAAAAATAAGTAGAGGAAAAAACTATATTTAAACTGATCTCCGCAGCAAGCTTGCACAATGTTGTAGCAACAATCCCTCATACAAATCCAAAGGTTTTATTAGTTCACAGAGGAACAGTCAGAAGATAACAGTAAAAGCTGCTACCTGAAAATCAAGTCACTGAGTATATTAAGCACACAAAAGGAAGAAGTCTCCACAAGCCTCCGTGGCAGCATTTTGTATGGTGGGTTGAATAAAACTTGGATGCTGCTACCCGCAAAAACATTGTAACAGCTTTGAAGAAAGGTGGGTTTGTTTTGGATTTTTATTTAATTTAAATAATTTTACTAACCTGGTATCCAGATAGCTGCTGATCAGAGCATTATCATTCTGCTCCTATTCAGACACCATGGCAGTTTTACTAATTAAAACCTACAAATGAAGGGATAATGACAGCCTACAGAAGCATGAAACAATTAGCCTTCCCTGCTAACRCACTCCTCCTCAATGAAATACAGTAGTACTTAAAGTCATCCCTGCTGTTCTAATCCTTGGCAAGCTACATTCATTTAGAAAAGTGGATYATTAAAGTATCGCCCCCAAACAATCTGGTAACAGTTTGTGCCATTAACTAAAGAGTTGAGGTTACTTCGACAAACTCTTGATGGAGAGCAGCTCCACAAGAGCAAGGACAGGTAATGAAGAGTCCCAGATTCTGACACTTGATTTAAAACATTTGAACTCCATTTGCTGGACAACAGCTTAAAGCCACCAGTAGGCTTTTATATCCAGTGAGCYCATCACTGCAGATGTGATTTCATGCAATCCAAGCTGACACACTTAGTATAAAAGGAATAATAAAAACAAAATCACAAGCGTTTAAAAGCTGTGGTCCAGAGTGTTAATATGATACCATGAGTACAACTAGAAGAGGTTTTGTTTCTGGCTGCTGCTGTTCTCCATCTGTGACAGAGCTCCCAGGCTAAATACACATATGGTTGTTTCCTAACCCAGTTCTGTCAAGTGATGCTGGTTAGCCAGACAGAGATATGTAAACAAAGCTGCTGGCAGCAGCTCTGAATGGTATCGCTCCTAAACAAGCCCACTTATTCCTAGGTCTGCCAGTTTTAAACTCCTGTAACTTAATTGTGCTTCAATAAGAGCAATAACCGAGGTTAGRAAAAAGACTCACTTGTTTTTGATCATGGTCATTATGGAGAATTTGATCCATCACAAAGAGAACAAGTGAGACCTTTTTCTAATCTTGATTACTGCTCAGATTGGTAATTTTACTTATATACACACAATTCTGCATGTATGCATATATAAATATTAATGCTGTAAGCTGTACATGTATATACTCTTACAACTTGATTAGTGTATAATGAGAAAACCCATACCTAATSCACAGCAGGAAAAGACAAGCAGACAGATGAGGACATGAAGACATTACCCTATATTTCCTTGTGCAGCAAGTGTCAGAATCATACCTTTATCACATAATAAAAACTTTTAACTCAAACCACTCCAGTGGAGAGAATTGTACACACACTGGCCCAACCGGGAGATAATCCAAACTTAGCCACTATTGAACAGACCCATGCTCTCAAGCAGTACCTGTATATCTCAAGACAAGTCCCACAAAGGTGTGAACAAGCAAGTTCACACACCCGCTTTGGTTCAACAGCACAAGGATTTACCATAGGACACAGAGCACAAGAATGCTCTTCCAGTTATTTTGAGTTCAAGGACTTCCTGAGCCAGGTGTGGTTTCTGAGTATTCACTAACTCACGATGAATTTCCTGCCATGGAATTTATCTAGTTTGTTTGAACACAAATAAATTTTCAGTTTCTTTATAATGTTTCGGCTAYGAGTCCCACAATTAAGAATCTTCTCTTTCCACTCTGTTATTTAAAATATTGTTTAAAATATTGTTTAAAAAAAAGTAAAAAGTATAAATGTATTACTACATGTATGGATTTTGGCAGATACTTTTGAGGCTTTAAAGATACTGCTTAAAAGCGATAAAAATGGCATTAGAACTCAAAAAATACTTTTGAGTAAGACTCAACTTCATTTTAAAACTGTTTAGGCTATAGCAATAACTTTCAAATTTGTGTATGGTAGAAGTTTCTACAGGATGTACTAGCAAGTAGTGCMGTTATTAATTATTTCCAAAGTATGTACAGCACATAGTTCACCTAAGATTAGATAAAGGAAAACTTCTCCCTCCCATGAATCCTATTGTTCTCTCTTACAAGTCTGGGACTAGACAGAGAACAAGACCACTGATTTGCTGTCAGAACATGTTGCCAGATATAATTACAAGCTGAACAGAGATATCAAAGACTGACAGATCCTGAATAACTTGCTCTTCCTCCTTTTCATTAGAGTTCACTAAAGCTATTTTAATAGCTTAGAAGGCATCCATTTCATTTACACCATCACCAAAGACWTAAGAGCATTAAGACAAGCCTGAGAGTTTCAGCATTTGTGATAGATGCTGAAGACCAAAACAATGTCTCCCCTCCCTTACATCACCTAAGTTGATTACGGTGTGGAAAATGAAGTTRGACCACTATAAAGCAATTTGACCTTGCAAAACACAAGTGGTAGAAGCTTTTGGCAGCAGGTCAAAGAAACTTGCCTTATTTTCATAAATATTTTCTAGTTAGATTTATGAACCATCGTCCAATCATTACTTACCAGCTCTGTATTGCTTTTCATGGACATGCTTTTAAATGCAGCACTTAGTACAGAGGATMCCCCATTCTTTCCTGATGCCATACTTAATTTTTGAATTAAACTTCAGAACCAGAAGACTACATTTAAGACAGTTCTGATTGCTACTTCAATTGGACCCAAATATTGTTTTGCATCCTGGACAAAGCACAGGAACTCACCTGAAAAGCAGTAAATTTTTTTTAGAATAAAAAAAGTCCAAAACACCAGCTACAAAGAATCACTACATCGCTATTGGAGTATATACAAATTGTCTGTAAATCAAAATTTACTCTGGATGGAAAAGCAATACCTAAATACCAAATCTTACAACAAAGAAAGAAGCCAGCTTGGCTCCAGAAATCTTTCCTTATTCTCTTTAAAAGCACAGTATTTGTAATTGGCACAGAAGTTACAGAATAATGGTTTCCTAAGAGCAGTGAAAACTGCCAGTTAGACAAGAATATAAAAAGGATATTTTGGAACTTGGGGTTGATCAACCTCTAACCAACATGCATGCCCACAGCCCAAGCAGCCAGTGATGAGATTCATGTGGGACCTCATTCAGTGAGAGACACTTAACCTGCAGCAGCCAGACTATTATTTTAAGAAGCAAAACATGTCAGTCAGTGCAGACTATTACTGCTGCTATGTTTTCATGAAATATAGAACCGTTATTGAGAAACTTGTTTTATATTGCCAGTGCAAATTTGGAAATTTTATTTTTCTTAATATTACATTAACAAGGCTGAGTTTGATAACATCATCATAACCATAAAACAGATATTAGGCATTAGAGAAAATAATTAATGAGTGAAGGAAACATTTTAATAAAAAAACACAACAGGCACTTCACAGATATATAAGTTTAGTGTAAAGTAATAAGAAAACCTTTGTTATCTTACAGGTATAGAAGAGTTCATATTGCTTAACAACTTCCTAAGCAGCTACTTCATCCCTGCTCCAGAGATAAAAAACTTGAGTTGCTTAGCAGATTTCCTAGCRGATGAGAAATTGTTTATGGCTTAAAGGGAGCATGGCTCTTTCCAAGACCTCATGACTGCAGAAGGCAATTGGTATCCAGAGGGGTTTTTTTTCCTGTAGAAGATAGCTAATATATCCAGAAGAACCAAAAGTCCTTTGTGAGAGGTGTTTATGAGGTCATTAAGAATATATATGTCTCTATATTTTTACATATGTGTTCAATACATATATGCTACAATGTGGTACTTTATAGAAGTGAATGGTTTTCACCATAAAGGCCTAAGTCACTTTATTACAAAAACAAAAAGAGGCAGAATTTCAGAAGTTGTTAAGGCAGACCCCAGTGACCCATCCTGAAGAGGGGCCAAGGGCTTCTTTATGGACATGGGAAGGAGTACTGCACACATCAATTCCCACTGAGGGCACAACAAAGCAAATTAGTAAGTTTAACATGAATATTTGGTGGAACAAAAATTTTTTTAAAAGTCCCATTTAAATATGTGACCTAGATTAAAAAAGAAAAAAAAAAGGCACTAACCAACTCCCCCCTCCCCCCAGTCATTGATACCATTGYAATATTCTAAAACTTGGAAAATTCCCAGTTATCCTGAAATTGTTTCCCTGAACAAGACACCAAACAAGCTGTTCTTGGTATCACAAGTCTTTAGCAGAGCAGACAATGTTCTTTTGTGAGCTTTGTGCATTTGCTGGAGGCAGTTTAAAAAAAAAAAAAAAAAAAAAAAAAAAAAAAAAAAAAAGCTTCTTTGTTGCTGCTTGGGCTCTCCTCTGCTTTACCTGGGGTAATATGCTGTATAGTTCATGAAGAGCTGAGCCCCAGCAGGGTAGTAGGCTGTGGAGGGCTGGAGTGCTCGTGGGTTCAGAAGCATGGATGGCTGATACAGAGCAGCTTCTGTTGGCACAACTGCAGCAGGAGCYGGAAAGGAGTAGGCAGGGGGTGAAAGACCTACAGGGAACAAATGAAAAATAGATTAGGACCTCTGAAATTCCAGAGCTAATGAAGACCCTTACATACATAACTCCACAGTGTGTCAAGAACCTTCACAAGCTTCTCCTCCTTTCTCACCACAGAAAATTAATCTGAMCCACCAATGTGAGTTTGACTACAAAGTGTTATGCCCAGCCCCAGTCAAAAGTAAAGTCAAAAATACATAAACAAAACCACCTCTTGCTCTGGGAATAGGGTCTCTCTGATATATAGGTTAGTTTTGCTTGTCTAGGCTCAGATTTTAATGAAGTCTGCCTTCCAGAACTATGAGGCTTCCTCACAGTAAGAAGAAAACTTCCTTGACAAAGATCTGTCTAACAACAAACAAAGGAAAGGACACTCTCATCCTGGTGTTCCTTATCTCTTGATTAATCAACAGCAGAGTGAGAAAAGTAACTGGCTTTGCAGCTTGAAGTGTTAACACTACATTTAAAAAAAAAAAAAAACAAACCAAAAGTGTAGTTCATGCTGTTKCAACACAATGTTAGGTCCTAAATGAATTCTCACTGATAAGAGTCCACACTCCTCCTCTGCCATTCTCTTCTTTTGCTTTCCTCTTCTCCTCACCATTGTCACAGAAGTGAACATAAAGCTTTGAATAAAGTAAGCCTTTAATTTTGCTATTCAGCTACAATCAGCATCTCACTGTATTGTGAAATGGGGCAATAACAGGGCCAAAAGGCCYTATCTGAGGAACACATCACAGGCATTTGTGGTTGGAAATAGGAACACTAACACTTACATATTTCCAAAGTTTGTGACTCTCCCCAAGAACCTGTCCTAGGAGCTCTCAGAAGGTTCCAACMTATTTGGAACAGACATCACACATAGGACTATCTACTGCTGACCCCTGCTCGAGATACTTCATKGAGAGAAAAAACTYTCCCAAGGATTGGCTGAAGGTCYACCTGAACTCAGAAGAAACCACTTYCAGGAAGTTTGCTGCTGTACTAGCAGCTCTGACTAGCATGCAGAGGACATTTCTTCAAAAGTCCACCACCAAAAAAATGTACACTTGCATAGAGAGGCACACAGAAAGCTCCTCCTTTGCTTCCAAAATCATAAATGGCAGGGTAGTCAAGTATTATTTTTCCCATAGGCTCAGATTTATGTGGCATATATGCTTAGTAAGTTAATCCTTAAACTCTTAAAGCATTTCTCCCAAAAGTCTGCGTAGAAGTCAGTGTTCATCTAATMGCTCTGAGAATCAAAATTTATAAGAACATACAGATTCTGCAATCCTCTGAGGCAGAAGCCATGTGTATTTCAGTCCCACAAAGGCAATCTCAATTCCATATGAACAACAAAAGCAAAGGAAGATTTCAGTCAGTTATGGTTCAAAAGGCAGAACACATGATTAAGTCTCAAAGAGCAYTACCTATGGTTTCTTAAATCAAGTTTTGGAAGTGAAAAGGGAAGGTTTTTTCCTTGACATGTTCACCATGATGAAAAGATGTAAGTACAGATCAGTTTAAATGCAAACCAGTTCTTTAAGGTCTAAGCAGGGTTTAGAAATGACTATTTAGAATCACTCATCCCAACCAAGTTAAGTTTCAGGGAGGGGAGGGAAAATTTGCCACTGGAAAAGCAAAAGTAGCTGTTCAGTCATAATAATTTGCAACCAAATGGAAAAATAATTACTGCAAGCTGCTGATTACTTTTATGATTTAAGACAAAAGACCTTATTTTAACACCCCCATCTGATGATCCTTTCCAAGAATCAGAATCAACAAAGCTGCTCCAATACCTACCCACACACAGTGTATGGTAGACTGTAGTGGCAAGACTCAAGCAAAACTTACATGGTAACTTACATGGTGGCGGGGACAAGCCATTTCGATTTAAAGTGCCCCCCATTAATACAAAGTTCATCTCTTCAGCAGAACATTGAAAGACTTCAACATATCTGTCCTTCATAGTCTTCTTATGACACTTCTGTGCCGCCAGGAAAGCTCGATCTGCAGATTTCATCTGAATAAAAGCATCTCCCGATGGACGTCCCTACAAACAAGGCAGACAAAAAAGAAATGTTACCATGAAGGAGCAGCACAGCAATAATGTGCTGCTTCAGTCATAAATACATTCATCTCCAAAGTCAAGTAGAGTCAGCCATGCTGAGCACCCATCAGAATATTTAAACTCTCCTCTCCAAAGCTTTTCCTGCTTGGGATAACTTGATTGTATTTATTCACCTGGTTTGATTAAGCTACATTGTAACCTGTTACTTCTTTAGCTAAAAAAAAAAAAAAAATCTCAACGGGAGAGACTGTAATTCGGGAGTACTTTGGCACTTTGAGACCTGCAGAATTGGAAGATCTAGTTCCCATTAATTACCTGTGATTTTTAGAAGTGAAAGATAAATACACTCAAGGGCTCATTGCTAAACAATTTGTTTTAAATTTTATTTTCTGAAGACCAATATAGTCTGGGATGTTTTAGTAGGGTACTAACTAACCTAAGGCTCAGTATGACATTGCAGAGAAAAAAAAGAAAAGACATCTTTATATCTGTAAATGAGTGGGATATACCACTGAGAAGAGTCATTTTAGCCACATGCAGCTGCTGACTTGAAGTAGCCAAATCTAGAGAGACATCTGAAGCCAGGTCTGATTTAAGCTCTGGGCGAATTCTTGTCGTTTTGGAGGGAACAACTTTATCAGCATCCTTACTACAGTGAAATAAAAATTTAGTAGTGAGGGAAAAGCAGTATCCACGGAGAAAAAATCTGATAGTTTGGGAAGGGCAAGGGTTGCAGACAGCCCTCRGTGTTATAGGCACACACCGTTTTCTTCATCCAGGTTCTTTCATTAGTACAGTCAAGGGCTGATACTACTGCAAATCATTACTTGTGCTTTAATATCTGCACTTTTTCTTAGTCTCTCCCAGCACTGCAGGTTCATTACCATTTCTCAGACTTGGCTAGGTCAAGTCCTCACAGACACAGGAATGTCATTAGATAAACAGGTACTGAAATAACTATAATCTCTTCTGCATCCCCATACTCCTGAAAAACAAGTCCTGCTTTGACACCAGGAAGTACTTTTTAGTTTTGGTTGATATTAAGTGTAAAATAAAACAATTTTAGAACCATCATTTTTATAGAGTAATAATCAGTTTGTTCAATTGAACCACTCAGAGCATTTTCATAGTGTTAAAGGAGCTGCTGACTCCTCCCCCTGAAGTCACAAGAATACGAAGATAAAGATCACAGGAATGCACCATCCTTTGTCTAAAATGTTTTGGTATAAACTGCTTCCAGAAAACAATGGCAGTGATGTGACCCTTCAKTCACATCAACGAGCTGTTAATCTTGGTGCTTAGCTGTGACTGCTTAAAGAAACCCAAAGCTTCAGCTTCTGACTTATGACATAGGATTTCCTGTCTCTAGCAGGCTGCAGTCACATTTGTCCTCAAATACACTATCAGCACATTGTTCAGCAAGGCAGGGACAAACCACTCCTTTGAGAGCTAACATCGCCCACATTTGTGTTTTAAAGGCACTCCTCTCCTGGTACAAGAGGAATCATGCATGCTRTTGAGCAAGACTCTTCAGTTCAAGCCTCCTACTGGTCAGGATCATGGCTGCTGTTCTGGGATCACCAACCCCTCCAAGACTATGGCTCAATTTACAGCACGTGGGTCTCAGTGAAAGAAACCACTCCACAGCAAATGCAGCTGCTGACACAGCAGGGTTCAAGTCATTATTGCCAGAACACTTTTAGAAGAGATCTGGAGGCCCATTAATATCATGAGTGCTAATCCCCAAAGATGCTTCCCTATGGATATCATTATCAGGACTGAATTCACATATACAGGCATTTGGCAGAGTGGCTAGAAATGTGTCGCATTACCAACCTGGTGATTTAGTACCATGTGAACTCCATGGGTGCGAATATCTGTAGAAAACTCTCCCAGGAACTCCAGAATGTCCTCTATAGTAGCAGCATAGGGAAGACCACGTAAACGTATGCAGTCTCTGATGTTAGTGGGAGGCACAAATTGTTGAGGTAATACTGGAAGAATTGGGGGTGTTGGGAGAGGTATAAGAGGTGTGGAAGAGTATCTGTTCAGCACCTGTGCAAAAAGAAAAACAGATGACAGAAGCCTCCTTACTCGTTTTTCAACTCAGAAGGAACAAACATAACCCCAATGCCATCTGTTTTCACTCTGGGCAGTATTTTAAAAAACAAATGAGCTACATCCAAATATTAACTGTAAAACGTCTGAATTCTAAGCACTGTGTTGTGGTTTAAGCTCAGAACYTAGCATACTTTTATAGTTATTCAATGATAAACAGTCATTCAATTGTTTAAAAAAAATTCTTGAAAACCAGTTTTGTTTTGGGAAATTTACTTGAACTGCTAATGCGAGTCTCATGCGAGAGATCTTAGAACATGAAACCTGCATATCTACAGTATTTTCATTATGAAAACTATCTTAAAACATTCTACCATCTACAAAGTCATGCTGACACTTCTACCAGAAAGTATCTCCTCTGCAAAACTTTAGGAAGGTTTGGGAACTAGAAGCACATTTCACTACCAGACATCCCTAACCTAGGCTGCCACAGTCCATTCAAGAAACATTAGTAGCATTATTGAGTCACAGCAGCTGTGACAGTTACACTTTGAGATTTCTTGTTAATAATTTTAACAGCAAAACCCCTGTAAACAGTTCCCTGAATATTCAATCACTGCTCTTGAACTCTCTCTGAGCAAGATTAAGATTCATTTGCATTCATACAGCAATCAGAAGGTTTTATTAAACAAAGAAACATATGAGAGCACTTGAGAAAAATGCAATGACAAGAGTGAGCGCAGCAGCTCTGCCTTCTCATCATTAGTGTCATCTTTTAAACAAGGCACTGAAATGTCTAAATATAGGGGAGAGCTGCATCATTTCTAGGTTACAATGGCATGGCTATGATTTGCATCATAAATCATAACTTCTAGACATGATCTAAAAGGTATTTACCTCAACTGAAGCTCTGCAAACCTTTTGATGAGACTTAAACAGTCCTCTCAGMTCCACTTCCTTCCCCTGACAGCTTAGCTGCAATTAGTGGTCCACCAAGCCCTATTAAGGCAGACTCTTCAGGCCTAGTTACAAAGTCCTGCCACCCTCTGCTAGATAGCCTGTGCTGACAGAAGATGGCACAGGTCTGCCCTTGGAGACAATTTGTAGAACTCTTCAGACACATTATACTAGAGAGGACAACTCCATTAAAATACTTTTCTTTTTTGTGTCAATGCATAAAGATAAATCTTTTACAACAAGATTTGTTGCTAAACACTCCTTCTGACTAGATCATCATTGGACTTAGTCAAATTCAGAATATGTAGCATAAAACACTAGACCCACATCAACATTTTGCAAAGCTATTGGTAGCCAAAACCTGAAAGGTGTGTATATGATTGAGAACATCCCTAAACCATAATATCTTACATTTCAAGGGAGCAAAGTCTCATAGAAATTCAGACAGTGCTCATTCCAGTAAGAGTCAAAAGTGAGAAAATATAAGAAGCTTTCAAGCCAAGCATTATTTTCTTCCTCTACTGCCAATATAGAAGTTTGGACTACAAAAAGCCAATGTTTGAAAGGTTTGCACCCACCTGCTGAACCTCTGCTGCAGTGCTCCTGAAGAGTTCAATGTACCTCTTCCCCAGCAAATCTTTGTGCTTTTTCAGTGCATTTTGTGCGTATTCCTCACAAGCAAACAAGACAAAGGCATCCCCTGTTGGCCTGCTGTCAGGGTAAGTGACAAACAGGACTCCCTCCTTTCCTCCTGTTACAGGGCAGTGCTGTCCAAAGAAAGTCAGCACTTCTTCTGCCGTCACATTAAAAGGAAGACCTCGCATCCTGATGATTACTTGGTTTTCTTTTGACAAGAACTGTGCAACCTCATTGGAAGTACCTTTAACAAGGAAAAGTACAGAAGCATTTAAGTGTAGGCTGCCATGTAAAATCATGAGCACAGCTATATCCTCTCCACAGGCAGTTTTTGAGAAGGTAGAACAATATTTGCCTCTAAAGTCAGGCAATATGTCCCTCTGATAAACCATATATATTGTAGAGAACACCACTACAAATATAATAACGTTACTCTATCATTTAGAGGAGATTAATCTTTATTCAAAGGAAAAATAGGAAGTACTTGCAATGTTCAAAGCCCAAAGAAAGCAGAGTCTGTCAATCTCTTGTGTGAGCAATATCTGTGCTAGTGTGCTCCTTGCCTTTCTAACTTAGGAAGACCTTTGGCATACTCTCGAGCCATAAATATATGGCAACCAAGGACCCAGATCATTGTGCTGGAAAGGAAAGTTGGAAGGGCAGTTGAAAACAGCTCAGGAATTTCATTCTATCCTGACAGARCTGTCAAAGTCTGCCAGTGCTACTTTCAGTACTTTAAGAAGACCAATAGATGCTTATAACACTGCCCTATTCAAAGGCAGCTGCTAACCAAATTAACATCTTAATCTTTCACTTACAGCTCTCTTACTCTGCAAAGTTTGGTTGTACCAGACATGCACCATTCCTCACCAATGTTGCTGTGCAATGTCTTTACTTTGAATGGCATAACTACTACCAAGCCTATCATTTACCTATAGAGTTAACAGCTTAACAGCCTCTCCTACTCAGAAGCCTCAACCTCACATATCCAGTTGATCACTTAAAAAACCCAGCACAAATCTCTGTCAGGAAGCAACAATGACCTCAAAGAAGCATTACAAATGAAAAGCATATTGGTTCTTAAATTCTGTATGCTTGCAGATATAAAGGGAATGAAATGAGATCAAGAGAGAGTTTGAAGAGCAAATTTTGCAGCCTTTCAATTATCAGCAARTATTTCAAGATTCCCCTTAAATAAGCAGTTCCCCTAAATCTTCCCCATTAARTTTGAGGCAAAGATTTAATTTCAAGAAAATCAGTTCCATAAATCCCCTGTATTTACACTGTGATCTGTTTATTTTTATGTGCAAGCCTCCACAGCAACAGCAGTTATACTGTTTTGAAAAACTACTCTGGTTCAATTTTTTCAGCAATCAATAACATCTAGATTCCCACTATTACAAAGATGACCTCACAAATTAGGTTGATATGCAAGATCACTTTGCCCAATCAAATCCTGATTGAAAGGCCACTTGAAAGTGGCAAGAATGGGGAAGAGAAAGGTGGACAGATAAATCATGGAATACCTTGGACTGCTGCTAGCAGAGTATATAGTAAACAATACACCAGACAGCTACTTGTTTAAAAYGAGAAAAAAGGGCCACATTCAACAGGAGCACTTTACAGTCAAAAGTTAGAGAAGCTGATGGAACAAACCATCCATTTTCATCCCCTAAAAATTACCTCCTGCAATTTTAAGGAAGTCTTCACCTGTTGCCTTGTATACCTAAAGAAAAAAATAAAAGAGCATGTGATAGGCATCTAATTTGCATTCCTTTTGAGAAGAGGATTTCAAAGCCCATYACATCACTCACCTCTATGTATCGGTTCCCCATGTGATGCTTGTGCCTTTGTAGCGCTAGATCTCTATGCTCTTCGCTTACAAACCTCACAAGAGCCTCTCCATTCCTCCTTCCTTGGGCGTTGAGACAGAGTGCAGCACCTCCTCTGCAAAATTTAAATCAAGAGATGTAACTCCATCACCAAGGCAGCTGAGGAGCTACAAATGTACAAGTAAATTCTTAGCTACTAACTTGGCAATATTTAGACCTTTGAAGAATCTCGCTATGTCCTGGTCAGATGATTGCCATGGCAATCCTCTTGCTCGGATAACAGCATTGTCATCCACGAGTTCCATCTTGCTGCTGCAGGCAAAGAAAGAGGGAGTAATGCAGAGACATCTGCCTGTTGTATTTGCCACACACCACCCCGTCTGCTTGTCATTTGTTCTCCAGGAACAGGCTTCTGTCCCTGCTCCATGTCTGCTGGATGGCACTGCCAAGGCAGTGAGGTCCAAGTGGCACCACCATCCAAAGACATACAACAGTTGAAAGCCACTGTACAAGTTTCTCCAAGAGAAAGTTTGTTTTGTTAACCTGTCCAAGTTACCTTTCCTACTTTTACCACATTTTCTATTTGAGCTGTATTCTCTTTAATCATATTTCCAATTTACTTCCCTCTCCGGACATAATTTGTGCCTCTCCATTATCTGAAAAGGGTTACTGGTATAAAAATCAAGTACTTGCTGTTCTAATCTAGCTAGGTAGAAGTTGAAAAACAGAGCAATTAGATGTAACAGAGATTAGTGCTTATTTTTTCTACTGTGACAGTGTATAAGAACCAGACAAGACCAAATCTGTTCAGGGCTGTAATCAGTATACACTCTACTCCAGCTCAAAGAGTTGAGCCTCAACATTGCTAGTTCAGGCCACCACTGTGCTACTAGAGACTAATATAGCTAAAGGCTACATACACTGGCTGCTTAGCATGGGAATAGCCTAGCCACAGAAAGCCAGGCTTAATTGGTCATTACTGCAGTTTCTTTTGTTCTCTGACTTCTTGAAAGTGTCAAGTACAACTACCCAAGCCTGCCTTCCCAGCTATTGCAAGAAGAGCTTTTTTTGCACAGAAGAGCTTATGTGATTGATTAAGTAGATGAAGTGTTGTTCCATAGTAGAGGACTCCCTAGTACCAAAGGGCTGTGGTATGCCTGGAGGGTCATGTTTCTCACTCACATTTTAATTTCTCAGGTGGCCTTTCTGTAGCTGTCTGTCTCAAACTGTTCCCCCTTGCCTCCTAGTTCTGTGCTTCTCATTATCTCAAATAAAATGTGAATCTTCCACCTCATCCCAGAATTTTGTTAGTGAAAAGGAAAAMGCTTAGAACAATGCTGAATATAGTCCCTCAGCTCATCTTTCTGGACACTTTCTGCCAATGTTGCAGTTTTTTCTTACTTCTTTTGACTCAGAAACATCATCTRCTATTATGGCAGATCCTTAATCTGAAAGAGAGAACTAAGTATTTGTGCAAGATGAGAACATAAATAATGTCAGTTTAACACCAATATCTTATGATATTGCATAGGGATCATTGAGAAAACCACTGAGAAAAATCTATTTCTACACAGAAAAAGCACACTTGCATTAAAAAAAAAATACAAAAAATCCCAACCACCCAAGCAACAAAGCAGTCATCAACAGCAGATGAAATTTTATGTTTAAAACATATTTGGGAATAAGGATCACCATAGCTTAAACACTTGAGTAGTAGCACAGTATCTCTGGCACAATATTTTTATGAAAGTGTTTCTTCCCTATTAAAAAATATGTATGTAATACCTATGTAGTAAATTGCAGGAAGAGTTCGAGAGTTAGTAACTAACAGGATTATTTCTGAAATGCTGCTTACATTTGTTAAGCACAGCACACTTAGCACCCATTATAAGCACTTATTAGCAGAGCACAGAGCTAATAGCAGGKGACAACACTAAAAACTAACAAGAAAACGGACTTGCATCTAATCACAGATTGTCTGCTCCTTTTGCCCCTTGAAGGATTTAATCGATTCCCATAGCAGTGGGAAAGTAAATAAAAAWAATTTTGAGCTATTTGCAAATTAGGAATGCAGAGAAGTACAGCTTATCTAAACTGTAATTTTAAACAAAAAGTGGTGGGGGTTGAAGCATGTGCAGCAAGAAGAGGGAGGAGGTACTTACCAAGGCCCACTTTCAAATTTGTAGTTCACTCTTTCTGGATCTGAAAATCGGTGATCTATGAAATACAGCACAAGTTATTTTCTATTTTGTCAGCATACAGGACAGRCAGCAAAACCAAAGAAGGAACAGAGAAAACTCATTTATCATAATCACTTACTGTATGGTTCAGAGATTAATGTTAAAATTATATTCCCCATATCTTCRACTTGAGAGGCTCCATAGGGAAATGCTGGACTGTTCTTGTCAAGATTTAAATCTTTATGCTGGAGTTAAGTCACTCATCATCAAACAGATTTCTAGTTGGTGTCCTGCTAAAGCAATACACTTTCATGTTGTCCTTGATGGTATGTTGCTTCTTAGGAGAAGATTTAATCCATTTCCTGCTGGGGTACATTAGCTGCTCTGCCCTGGCCTCTAGCTACTGCCACCTGCAGAAGTGTAAGGTCACTCCAGAAAGTGTCTGGGGACATGACACCCCATAAGAAGGACATATTAAATATATGTGTATGCATTATGTATGTTTGATAGATACACTTCTGCATGTGGGAGAGACTGAAGTCCTGTCCTCTTTAATTAGCAACCACTTCAATCTCCAGGAGAAGATTTGGGGAAAGAGAAGAAGCAAACAATCAGCTAAAAGCTGYAGAAACAGAGGGATATACCACATGCTTTTTGACCAAGTAAATACTAAAGCAGAATAAGTATCTTACCACTTGAGCAAAATTCATAAATGACACCTTGCCTATCAGAAGTTATAAGTTTTGTGCTGTTGCACAGAAGTATTTTGAGAATCTGGTCAGAGTCCACCACTCGTGTACTTTGTCAAGGGGCAAAATAGARCCCCACAGAACCCATAGCTTCAATCTGAAGGATTTTGGAAATGACTGCAATAGAGAGCAGGAAGTGTTCTGCCCTGGAAAGACAGGCCGTAGAAAGACCAAATTCCATATACCATCTTTTTTTCAGAAAACTTGAAACAAAGTTTACAATGGTATCTCCTGCTTTCCATCATATTTGCCCCTCTCCAACACCAGGCTACAAGACAGTAAGACTGTTTGCAACTCTACTCCATTATCTACAAAGCAAATTTTTAAAAAAGGTCTTTTTCACTCACATCCTTTGAGGACTGAAGGAGTAAAAAAAAAAAATCAAGAAATAAGGAAATCTGGGAATAAGAAATACATTTTTTACTTGCCTTATCGCTTTGCATCAAGATTTTAGAGCAAAAGTGAATTTCTTAAACAAGATCCATCCTGATATGAAGGTAGAGTAATGMAACACATTGGAAACAGTCAAGTGCACAAATTATTTGCCCACATTCCCYTTCAGACTACATTAAACACATTTCAAATGCTCCAGAGCCTGCATTTTGATGTTCAAAAGTTGCTTCATAGCCCAARATAGATTTTCAAGAGGAAACTTGCTTTCTCCAACTAAAGCTGAGCCACATTTGAATTGTCAGACGCCTACATAAAGTGCAGGGAACAGAACAATTTCTGTTAGAAACAAACATCTCACAGCTTTGTCATATCATCTCATCAACAGGTGAGGCAGCACAAATTTCTTTGTGAGAYAAAGTCTTCCCTATTATTCATAGGATGACTGCAAGTCAGTTCTACAAAACAGATTTTTAAAAAAATCATTTAACAGTTGTCTTGTTGCAAGATAAAAAATAACTTTAACTGAATTAATGCATTCCTCTTCCACAGCAAGAAAAGGAAAGCTGCTGTGCCAACACAATATACTTAAGGCTAATTTGATTTTGAGGTTTTGTTGGTTTTAAGTGTGCACTGGAGTATGGAATGTGAGAAGATGATGCTTAGTCTTGGAAGAACTTTTKAAGCTTAAGTGAATGATCATAGTTTAAAAATCAGAATACTTAAACCAGTGATTCCTTCCCTCCARCTGTTTGACTCTAAATAGTTTGCTAGCGATTGCTTTTACCCTCCCCCTCCTCATACCTTCTYTGGTGTAAAGTACAGAAAACATTATATAGATTTCTTAAAAACCAAGCCAAAAATCCTGAGCAACCCCACAGCRTGGTTTAAGGAGTTATGACTATTTGTGACAACAAAAAAATTTCCTCATTGCAGTCTCTCTTCCTAAGCTTTAAACTCAAGCACACCTCCTCCCTCTGCCCCTGGGAAAGAGGGGTTGGAAAGAAAAATAACCCACAGACTCTCTCACAGAGAGGGTGCCTAAGTAGCACCACACAGATGTTTCTGGGCACCTTGTGCATCACAGCAGAKGAGTGCTGCTCCTCCCTTTCCTGACACCATTCCCCCTGTAGCATCTAACAGCTCTATGCTGGGCTTGTGCAGAGCCTCTGCTGTTTATACAGGGAACCAGCAGCTGCTGATGGTATAGGTGTTGGAACCCTGGTCTTGCCTGATCAATTTTTATGAAGATTTAGGAATTGTCTTTCCTCTGTCAAAAATCAAGATCAATTGGGCGGGAGTTTCAACAGCTATTTCAGCAGCGGACATGCATGCACTTGTGCTTGGCTGTTTGACTGTGCTGTCAGAACTGAAAAGACATTTCAATATTTCCTCTTGCAGAGCCAAAGATCCCTACAAGTGATCAGCACTCAGAGAAGGGAATGCAGCAGTGTGAAAGAGCTGGGAATTTGAAAAGAGTCTATCACACAAGGAAAACAAACAAGTACCCTACCCCACAATAATTTTCTTTAGTGAAAATGTTTTCTGAAGACACTAATCCACAGGAGAAGTAATTCCTAAATATGCTCTAGTGCCAACAGGAGCTGGTATCAGTTGTCAGACACAGGCAGTCAGTTGTGCCAAACTTCAGAGTAATAGAAACACAGTGCAGGGAAGGARGAAAGTCCTCAACATTATTGCAGGCATAGCCTCGCACCTCCAGCTCTGACTAGTGAGATGCACAACTTTTAGGCAAGGTTGGAGAAGAAAACTGATAGTTTTATGCACATGTAAAGAGCATGCTAATAATACTAAGTTAAAAATTTGTATTCTAATGAACAAGATTGACTACACAGACTCCTATGGACAAAGGCACTAGAAATTATGGTACTTGGGGAAAAATATTAATGAAATAGTGTCTAAAACCCAACCATTATTCTGTAAAGGGATAGAAGATACACACATGTGTCTCTGTACATTTATACTTCAAGGGTGTCTCCCCTGGGCAACTGAAGAAAGACAATTGCAGTGGATAATCCACTGTTAAGTGGATTCACTTCTTTAATTCACATTTAAAGAAGTGTTAGAAACCAGACCTGGCTGTCAAAAGCTATTATATGCAGTAGCATCCACATGTATATTCTTAATGAAACAACAAGCAAAATATAGTCCCAAATAACAAGTAATAATTTGTTATTCCCAAATAAAAAATAACTACATAATYTTGGTATGCAGCTGCAGTACCACCTGCTGCAACACTCAGCAAGTTCAGAGAGCAGGAAGGAAGGCATATTCTTATATTAGGGTGGCCTCTCTAATATGGAAGAAATTTCTAAATAATTTTCTCAGACTCATCACTGCMGCCTCACTCACTGTAAGTACCCTCCAAGACTTACTCCTTACCACTGTCTCCCATTTCTGTCTCTTAACTCCTTCCTTATCGAACAACTAATTTGGCCTAAGAGGACAGGAAACAGCATTGCAATTGTGCTCTGCACTGGTCCTTTCCCTATTCTCTTTTCTTATTTAAGTCCCTTTAGACAGAAGATTAAGTCTTTCTACAGAATGCTTTGCATAAAGATAATATAATATTACCCAGTTCCTGAGTACTATCATAGGAAATACAAATAGCAATATCCAAGATTCTCAGCTAATACCTGCTTATGGGCTTTTTATTGGCAGAGTTAAGAGCTGTTGGCTGTAACTGTGCTCCACATTCTTGTTTCCAAAACACCCAGGTAAAAAAACCGAAACCAAACAATACCCCAACAAACCAAGTTTCAGTACTAGACTATCCAGCATATTAAACAAATTGCTCTGGAGTGCCCCTGAGTTTCAACTGACAGCATCGGCAGGTACTCCTAGTAAGAAGTTATCMTCATATCCAGTTCAGAAGTGAGTGGAGCAAACCAAGTACTGGAGGAAGCAAGAGCTATTTGCCATTTAATGGCTTTTGCACACCCAATCTSGAGGCAAAGGATGAGTCTTCTGCAAATCTAATACAAATAGTCATGCAAGCTTTATTCACTCCACCCTGAAGGCACTCACAGGGTGAAAACTGGCTCAGCAAGCTTTGCAAATCAAGAAGTGCAGCAAGTATGGGAGGTACAGAGGGTGCAAGAAGAACCCTGCTCCTTTTGTATGCTTACACATTAAAAAAAAATTCGACAGACTCAAGTTCTTTTCTCTGCTGGAACATGATCACTTCTCTCAAGCTTYGTTACTCAAAATTTCTCATAAATGTCCTGCTGTCATTACACTTACACAATTCTGACAAAGTCTGCCAGAAAACTGTCTCATACACAAGAACTGTTTTGACACCATGAGTTAGGCAGCAGTTACACCCAGAGATAATTACAACTAGTCTCAGCTTTGCTTTGGTCCCTTGAATTTCATAGCATTTTAAACGCTGCTTTACCTTGATCTAAAAGAAATCAGTGGCTGTTTGTGTGTGAAATGTATAAMTTCTTTGGGGGCTGGGAGTAAAGATTTGTAAAGTTTTCACTTGAGCTCTTGGGTTTGGCATGGTTTCATTGCTGTACACAAATTTCAAGTAGCCTCCTGAGAGAATAAGTCCACAAAGTACTTTCTAAAGGAAGAATAACTCAGCCAGTTATTCAGTCTATTATCTCTATGCTTTTTTCCAAGCTTGTGTTTTCCTTGTTTGCAAGACATACATAGCCAAGCACCAACTATTCCATGTGCTGTATACTGAAATATGTATCTGGAATGACTGAGCAGTAGGAAATAATCTCCCCTGAGAGCTAGGAGCAGTATTGTACATTCCCCTTTTGCCTGTAATTTGTTGCTTAATCGAAAGTGACCCTTCAAAACAAAAGCTTTGCAAAACTTTRACTTAAATGATTGTAGATTGATATCCAGATTTCTCCTAATAATTTCATRTAATAAAATTTTCCTCTTACTGATCACAACCAGCTCACACACAGATAAATGGAGATGTAAGTACATGAAAGGATGTACCCAAAAATCATTCTATTCCTGTTTACCAGTCTGTAAATGCAGGTCTCTTAAATATCTAACCAGTACATGACACCCATACTAATGCTTTMTGTCCTCACCAAATTCTAACATATCTGGCACAGCATAGTTTCTGTGGCAAAAATCATGGAATATTCCCCTCACACACCTTCTTTAGCTATGGGGCCGAGAAACTGCACTTTCTACAAGTATAAAAAAGCTTGGTCAGATTCTGTGCAGTAATCTGCAGCTTCATTTCAACCTACTGCACTTGTTTCTGATTTGTTTGTATCTCTCACCCCAGCACATCCATACATGAAAAATGAAAAACTAAACAACTCTATATACAACTTCTCAAACTAGTCTTTAGACTCAGCACCTGCTTCAGCAATCTTTTTATCCCAAACATCACGTACATGTCCATGCTTTCCAAGTGCAATTAACCCATACTTATTTTGACTTTGAAGAAATTTAGTTGRTACATTTCAGCAAGGTGAGGAGAAACAAAATCATCATAGTTGTCAATAAAAGAAAAAAAAAATTACCCCTTCTGGTCTCTGCATCCTCTGCTCCCACACAATAATAGAAGAGAGACAGCTGATCTCAGCCATGTTGCATAAACATAGCAAGTTSACAAATGAGAGCCCCAGCAGTTACAAAACAAGATAAGCCACAAAAATTAATATATGATCAGAATTAAATTAGGTTTATATACTTTAAGAAGCATAGCTTATCCAGAAYTCAGACTCAAACTGAGCACATTTGGACAGACTGACCAAGATTCTAGGAACTTAGGAGAAAATATTACTGGCAACTGCCAAAAGAACCCTCAGGTTGCACTGACTCTTTAGAGATTTCCCAATAGTCAAGTAACACAGGGTAGTCTGCCCCCTCTTCCAGCAGGCAGAGAATACACAGTCCATCACCATGCCTGAGCTGACCAGTGACCCTCCAGGTAACTACACTCATAAAAYTCCTTCCATAGTAGAAAGACATACCCCAGACATTTCCATAAGGAAAAACCAAGTGCAGCTCCTTGAAGTAGCTCATTGTCTTTAATTTCTCCAGATCATGTCAAAGCATTCCCTAAACAATGTATTACGTTTTTGACCATAATTTTAAGAAGTCTCCATCATCCAGTTTCTATGCAGCACAGCATTTATTTCACTTTTCTACATAAAGATKCAGACTCCTACTCTAATTGTACTACTTTCATTCAGAGTAGGGGGAGAAGTAATTTTTGCCCCTTCATTAGCAGAGATTAATCTTAATTTGCAGATGACAAAGCAGAGYGGAATGGTCAAACATAAAAACCCACCCTATGTGTATTTTATGCCTCCAACAGGTACAAAGCCCAGGCAATACTAGTTCTGTAGCAAAACGCCAAAATAATTCTGAAGCCACAGACGTCAGCTCTTAATGGCAACCACTATGTGGACATAGTAAGCAAGTCAGAGGAAAAGTTATTAAAAACAACAGCAGCAACATCAACCATCAATAACAAAGACAAATCTCTAGGATTGCTTTATCAGTCCTGGATACCTGACTTTTATGACTACTACTTCAATAGTTCAGTAGGGAATTCAAATATTTTTGTGTCCAAGAATATGTTTGGGATGAGAACTGAAGCTTGCAGCATGAGGGGAAGCTGCCAGGGAGGCAAGGAAAAAGGCACAGYCAAAGCATGGCTTCTGCTCTTAAGCTCAGACTATGAAAGAGCCAGACAGGACAGGGTAACAGACCACTTTACACCATGCAGAAAGTAATTTTAGACATCCCCATCATTGAAAATGGAAACATATGACTGACTGCATCTTGGTGCCAGCCAAGCCTCACCCTGTGAGGTACAGCATGTGCACCTCCCAGGAGACAGAACACCACATGTGCCAGCAGCATCCTTGCCTTGGATTCATTCCTGTGTWAGAGATTCACTACAAGGTCACATCAAGAATAACCAATTCCTCACCTGAAAATTAAGGTGGTCTCTCAACATTTGCTCTTGCCTAAAACTAAAACAAAATTCTAACTGATGCAATGAAACTCAAACCTCACACTTAATATTAAAATTCGTAACAGCAAATTGAACAAATGAGCTGGTTACACTAAACTGATGTTTAAAGGGAGACACCTATAATGATGATACAGAAAACATACAAATTCAAGAAGAAATACAGGATTTGCTACATGGAAGCATTCATCCTCAGATGTTTTTATCTTTATCTTTGTGAGAAAACTCAGTACAGCTCCGAGTCACTCATTAAAGTTATACCATCCCTAAACACGTGTTGCAACCATTACTCATGAGCCTCTGTCCTAAAATTTAGCCAAGACTGTAAGAGTAGCAGAGACATCAACACTGTTAAAAGGATACATTCTGTCATGGCTGCAACATCGAGTTTGCTAACTTCAGGTGAGCCAGGGCAACACTTCTTGAACTCTTTCCGCAAGTCAAAAAAGGAGTAGAAGCATTCCGGCAGTAAAATATTCTGTAAAAGGAATAAAGTAACCACTATCACTTAGGGTGAGTTTAATCTTCTTCGTGTCTAGATACCAAACTTGCCAACAACTTCTGTAGAAAGGACAGGAAACACAAACAATCTTTGCTACGCATAGCTCTTCTTAGCCAGGTAAGTATGTTCATAAACTTTTTTGCTTAAACAGCTTCTCACAATGTTTAATAAGTGAAGTATGCTTTTGCACTGACAGAGAAACATTTGCAATTATTACTAGAGCCTCAAATCCAATATATACATAGGAGAGCAAATGCCTGTAATTGCAATATTTATCATGAATTCTGGATTCCAATTTTCACTGTATAAAGCCAGAGGGTAGTAAGTTCAGTTTGTAGAACAAAGCAAATTTTGCAAAATTAGCAGATATTTTAGTTTATAGAAAAGGCTGCTTTCAGAGAATAGTCACACTTCAAATATTTATTCCCAATAAACAAAAAACAACAAAAAATCTGACTGTGCAGATGAGGGTATGACATTGTGCAGAAGTTGTCAGTCTACCCATGGTTATTGCTATAACTAYAACATAGAAAGGCAGAAGCAAATGACGTAGCCCACTAGAAGTCAATGAAWGTCTTGTCCCACCACTACATCTACTACAGGCTTTTAATTTTTTTGGGAGTGGAAAGGAGAAGACATGAAGAAGTCTTGGGGGCAGCTGCTGATACCAACGCAGACCTTTACTCCTCCAGTTAGCTCTTCACCCCAGACAGAATACTTCATATTCCTCTAGGCTGTGTGTTGCCTGCAAGGCCTCTCTAGACTACATGAAAGGACTTTCTGGGATTTAACAACTAGTTAGCAACTTGACATTATAACAGATAGCAGGCTATGTGAAAGCAGATTTAGGGTGCTCAAAGAAAGAATTTTAGGCTCTAAAATAAGTTCTGCTTTGAGAACATTAGAGCTTATCTTAGCATATGGGCAGATATATTAGGCAAACGATACTCTTTAAAGACTTATGAAAATGTAGATGGGCTTGCCAACATTTCCTGCTCTAGTTTTAACATGATTTTCTTCCTTGATGTGAAATGAAGTTGTGTGCTTCATTAATGTTATTTTGGAATAGCTGATGCCAATTCATTCTCTGAATACCATGAGTTGCTAGATGGGTTCAGAATGATATCTAGGAATAAATATCTTCTCAATAACCTAATGCTTTCTGTCTATCTGGATTTTAGTGATCTCACACTCCAATCCTTGGTTTAGGATATTCATCAAAGAACTATTGCAAGTCTTATAAATATCTTATAAACATTAAATAAACTATTATTTAAGCTACAGGCGGCACAGAGCAAATGTCAAATGAACAATTCTTGACGAAACAGCAACAGAAGATTTTGATGAAGATTTGATTCCTGTCTGTGACCCTGTGATAATATAGAAAAGGATCCCCAACATCAAACTAATTTAAATAATTGTAGGATTTGTCCCTTCTTTTTTAAATATAATTTAAATGGATGACAAGTTTTACTTTAATAGCCAAGAAGAAAGTAATTTAAAAACCTGTTTCCACATTTTCTCATGTCACAGAAGTTACATATTTAAGAACTGTCCCTTCACTGTGAATCATGTTCACTGTTTGTCTTCAAGGCTATAAATACATAAAGCCATACCAACAAGTATTACAACCAAGCTCATTCAGTATCACAGCAGCACCCCTTCAAATACAAAGCAGCAAATTGAGGGGCACAGAAGTCAGGTACAATGAGAGGAGCAGAACAGCTCAGTTACAGAGCAATGCATGTTCATACCAAACCACAAAATGAGGCATTATTAATATTGAGGCAGTTATTTCAGAACTAGAGAGACAGGTATATTGCTGCAACCATATCACTAACAAAAAGCAGACAGGACTTCATAACACTGTTAGTGATTTGGCAACTCTAAAGTTATAGAAAACTCAAGACTGTGAGACTAATCACCACTCATAACCTGCCTCAAACTGCTCAAACTTACAAATACAAACACCGCCCTTGGAGTGTCAACTTGTTACATAAAGACTGAAAGGTGCTGTAGCTAAGCATGAATGCAAAATTTCAAGAGACAGTTTATGATTAAGGTGGCTAATTATTTAGCAACAATTCAAAATCCCACCTGTCAAYCATGTAGAAGCTACAGTACTGTCAATGCATTTCTCCTTTCTCATTTAAGAGCRTCTTCCTTCTGATTTAGCTTAAAAAGGCATCTCAAGGCTACATAAGGACAGAGCACTGTATATGCCTTCTACATAGACATGCTTTTTAACCTGGGAAGCACATTAACATAGAGTGATGTTTGTGCTAGAGTTGTTGGAGGTATCCTCATACTAAAGAGAAATTGATCTGTTTTGCAAGAAATCATAGAAAGCACATTAAGAGCCAAACTTAGGCTACAACTACATACCTTTTTGGAAGCTTCAGGGTGCAAAACCTGCCTAATGTGCAACTGTCCATCGGTACAGAAACAGAAAGAAGTACCTACACCAATGTTCAGCTCATTGCTCACGGACTGATTAAACTGTTGGCAGGAAGAAGAAAAGACATACATGTTAGAGATCAGAATGGCTCCACTAGATAATGTCACCAGTTGGTAATTCCTGGGCAGCAGGAACATGGAGCTGRAATCCCTTTTCATATAAGCCTGCTCCTTAACCTCTCTAGATTTGTTTCTTACTTGCTGAGCACATGCTAACTTCCATGATAGACATCTTCACAAGGAAACCATCCCTTTTCCCCCTTTTAATGAGATATGGCTACACAGACAGCCCACATCATAGAGAAAAATCCTTTTCAAGAAATATCTGCAAGAGCACTGCAATGAGACAAAGCTGATTGCAGAGAAGTGAGGCTGTGCTGGGGCAGAAGAGATTTTCAGACAGGGCACTCAAAGACRTCAGAAAGAACACAAACTTTCAACCCTACCCTAAATGGGAATCCCATACACCTGCCTGTTAATCTAGAGGCTTTAGTACCATCACCTGCTCAGGACTGATGAGCACAAGCCTTAACAGGGCCTGCCACCCCCTAGCCTTTTCAGGGGACACRTATGGGTGGCTTCTTTTAACAATGATTAAGGCTCAACCTCAGCTGACAGAAAAACAGGGTAGGGAAATAATTGACCCTAATTTTCTTCTCTTGGGGTTCAGTTCTTCRCAAGGTAAATAAGTAAAAGGTAAGGGAGAAATGCCCACAAAGMCCTACACATTTAGACTTCCCAGCCCATACATGTCTGTTTCCTATGCCAGGCTCCACTTCTTTGGGTGGAGGGGATAAGCAGATGATAATGCCACCTCTACTCCACGAGACCAGCACCTAGCAGCCAGTTACAGAGTGTCACCTGTCTCAATGCCTGCTCCAGCGGTGGAGCCAGTGCCAGGCTCTCCACATCCACTTGGGTGATCTCCTGGCACTCAGCCGTCAGCTCCGTGTGGTCAGGCCGGACCAGCACGTCATGCAGGTGCCCCAGCTCCAGAGAAAGCAGAGGAGGGGGTGAGTAAGCTCTCCGGGCCGAAGATCCCCACCTGCAGCACCAGCCCCTACCCTCCACCAGAGTTTGCTCCAGCCTGGGGCAYCCATTACCAGCCCAGCGCCGAGACCGCCCTGCCCGCATCCAGCATGGCAGGCGCCAAGGGGAGCAGCAAGTCGGGGTGCTCCCCCGTCGGGTGAAAATACCTCCTTACTCCTCAGGTCGACCACTTTCCACAGGAGCTGGAGCAGCTCTCGCTCGTCTGAGCCCAACCGTGCCCCGTTGGTGCCCGCCGTGGTCACGAAGAGAATCACCAGGTAATCAGGAGACGCCGTCATGGTGCCACCGAGCCAGCAGACAGGGTAAAAAAGAGAGAAAGAAAAAAAGAGAGAAAGAAAAAAAGAGAGAAAGAAAAAAAGAGAGAAAGGAAAAGGAGGAAAGGAAGGAGGGGGGAAGAGAAGAGGCCGGAAACTTTCCTTGCCCCAGGCGCTTCCAAGCGAGACCCAAGCGGCAGAACCCCCACCTGCAGCCTCACTCCCCAAGAACCTAGCGTGCGGGAGGCACACAGCTTCCCCCCCACTTTCCCCCGAGGTGGGTGGCAGCCGCTCCCACGCCAACTGCACCCCTGGGAAGGGCGCAATGGCTGCGAGCTTTTCTGCGCGGGGCYGCGGCACCACCTGCCCACCCCCGGCCCACGTGGTGCAGGTAACACACACCTGGCGCCGCCGCCCATTGGCCCCGCCGGGCGGGGACGTGGCAGCGCGGCGGGGGCGGCAGCCGGAGCGGGGGACCGGGGGACCGGGATTGCGGGCGGGACGGCCAGAGCGGAGCCGGGATTGCAGACGGGTTGCGGGGGTGCGGCCGTGGATGAGCAGCCCCGGGCCTCTGAGGAGCCTTAGTGCGCTCCGACGGCGGCTCGGACCCTGCCGGGCTGCGCCTTCCGCCGTCGAGGTTCGCTGTCCCGGGAAGGGGCAACTTCTCAGCGAAGGGGCGGGGTCGCCCAGTCCTGCCGAGACATGGCTCAGAGGGCAGCTCGGSTCTCCGTCCGCGGGCATCCCCGTCCCCCGGACGGAAGGGGAGGCGAGATGGCCACACCGCTCCTAACCGTCCCCGCTTCGGTCGGGGACAACAGGGGCCGAGTGTAGTGCCAGGGAGCGCTGTGGCGGTCCYGGCCCGGCTGCCCACGGGAGCAGCTCCTGCCGAGCGAGACCGGGGGCTCAGGGCGGTGGAGCCTTTTCCTCTGCCGTCCTCAAGGCAGCGGGATCGCAGCTTCCCTACGCCACTGGCACGGCGGATTGAGTCGTTTGTTAACAGCTGGCTGGTTTAGCTGTCGCAGCTTTGCCTCGATGAGCTGGTGATTTTGGCCCATGTGACAACCTCTCCTGTTTCACAGTGAAATCTTTATATTAAAATCTCTATTTTAAATGAATAATGYTCAAATGCAATTTTTTTATGGCAAATCAGAATGCAGGGTAAACAACTCTAACTTTCTGCAGGGAAATCCTCTAAGACACCTGATTCTTTAAGGTCCCAGTTGTTCATTTCCAACTTTAATGAGATGCTGCTTCTTGAAATTTTTGCTGAGATCACAGAATCATGGAATATACTGAATTGGAGGGGACCCATCAGGATCATGGAGTCCAACTCCTGGCCCAGTGTAGGACACCCCAAGCATCACACCATGTGCCTGAGAGCATTGTCCAAGTGCTTCTTGAACACATGATGAAGGCTTGGTGCTGTGATCACTTTCCTGGGGAGCCTGTTCCACTGCCCAATGGCCCTCTGGGTGAAAAACCTTTTCTTGATATCTATCATAAATCTCTGCTGACTCAGCTTCACGCCATTTCCTCAAGTTCTGTCCCAGTTCACAAGAGTGAAGAGATCTGTACTTGACCCTTGTGAGGATGTTGAGGACAGTAATGAGGTTTAGCCTCAGTCTTCTCCTCTCTTCTCAACAAACCAAGTGACTTCAGCTGCTCCTAATAACGTTTCCCTTCATGGCTTTCAACCATCCTCATGGCCCTCRTTTGAATACTCTCTGAGAGATTTAAATCTTTCTTACATTGCAGTGACCAAGACTTCACGCAATACTCGAGGTGAAGCCACCCCAGTTCAGAGGACAATCTCCTCCCTTGCCCAGCTGGTGATGCGGTGCCTGATGCCCCCCCAGACATTGTAGGGCCTCCTGGCTGCCAGGGCACTGTTGACTCGTATTCAACTTGCCATCAGCCAGGACCTCCAAGTCCCTTTCTGTGGCACTGCTCTCCAGCCTCTTGTTCCCCAGGCTGTCAGTACAACAGGATTGTCCCATCTTAGGTGCAGAATCTGACACTTAACTTTGTTAAGCTTCATACAGTTGATGGTTGCCCATGTATCTTAATTTGTCAACGTCCCTCTTCAGGGCCTTTTTCCCATCAAAGAATTGACAGCTCCTCCCAATCTGGTGGTGTCAGCAAATTTACTTAGTATGCCTTTGAGTCCCATGTCCAAGCCTTTAATAAAAACATTGGAAAGAACTGGGCCAAGGATGGAACTCCACTAGTGAAGGTTGCCAGCCTGCTGTCACCCCATTCACTATAACTCTTTGCACCTGGCCTATGAGCCAGTTGCTCACCCATCATGTAACCTGGTGTATTCAGCTGTGTGCTGGACATTTTGATGATGGTGCTCCTTGTGTTTTTCTTCATTCCTTGTGCTGGTGCAGGTTCACAGCTTGCACCACCTTTTCTTAACACATACACGTTTGATTGGCAGGAAGGGAGCAGATGTGTTTCACCACTGTTAGGGATCCTGCCAGCCACTGACTTATCCACATAGTGCCTGGCATCCTCTTCCTGCCCTACAGTAGTTTGGTGTAGTCTGGTTCTCCTTGTGGGAGCTGCCACCAAATTCCAGCACTACACATGAYGGCTGGAGTAATTTTCACTCTCTCTGGTCCAAGATTTCAAAACCATTKTTCACTGGTAGCAGAGACTGCAATTTGTGGGGTTAAAATGTCAAATTAATCCCTCCAGTTTTTAAAAGCAGTGGATTGAATCTGCCATGTGAATCTGGTATTGGGAAGCATCTAAGCTTTTGTCAGAGGGTTAGAGAATCTGGTTTCTTTGGTGCATCTGTCTTCTGACTTTGATGCGTTGGGTAAAACGTAAGTGAAGTAGACGTCTGGGGTGTATATCCTCAGCAGTGGCTGCAGCTGATCTGTACTCAGAGAGGAGTAAATCTGAGGAGTTGGGTTTGTCCTCACACAGAGAGTTTGCTTTGTTAGCCTGGAGCAAAAGGATTCAATGGTATAGAATTTCTTTGTGCAGTTTTYCTCTCAGATCTTAGTTTACTGCAACTTCTTAGAAAACCGTTTATACTTTAATATAAAAATCCAGAAGTACTTTTCTGAAATGACTTCACAGTGGAGCATGCCAGACAGAGAGTGCTGGCTTGGTTGGCTGCTCATCTTTCAGTGAAACTTAATCATCTCCTAGGCAGTTYCCTTCTCAGTGCCAGCTTGGCTTTTGAGATGCAGCCCTTGTCTTTGTGAGAATGATTTTTGGATGGGCACCTGTTCCTTTACTTGTGAYTTGTTATGTTCTGGCTCACACACTTCTTTTTTTGTTCTCTCTTCTGCCTTATTGTCTCATCCTATCTTGTCTCTTTCCATCTAGGAATGTGAGACTCCCCAGATTATTGTTACAGAAGGCTGCATTATGTATAATAACCTCTTTCAAAGGTGAAAATGTACCCAGAAAGTATTTTTAATTCCCATTATGTCTTTTGGGTAATTGACTAATAATTGTTTTAATTTTTTATTTATTCATGAAGCGGGTTGTCACTAATTGCTACTGGTGGTGCCACTACCTGTTATTTTTCTCTTTCTTGGCTAACAGTCCCTAAAACAMCTGTTTTCCAGCCACAGTTCCAATTCCACCCTCTTTCATGCATGCATCTGGTCTGACAACATGCACCAGTTGGTCAGGTTCCTGTGTTTGTTGCCCAGACTCTTGGYATTTGTGTACTCCCATTCCAGTTGCTTCTCCCTGGCCATTTATTTTGCAGGTACTGGTTAAGTATAGTCTTTGCATGAAGTGTCACTTTCCAGATGACATCATGTTCTTACCTACAGGAAGGTACTATGGTGCTTTGAAGCAAGACAACCTCTCAGGGCTCCTCCCAGCACATTGTTACTGTACCCATCTCCTCTCTGGTATATAGTTTGTTTCCTGCCTGCGGTCTGTCTTGCCCAGCCCTTTTGCTAATCTCAATGTAACGGTTTCTCTGTCATTTCTGTGTTAGTTCTGGTGTTTTCCCACCAAGTCCTTTAGTTCCACTTTCTGTAACAGGGCATTTCTGAAACTGCTCACATCATTCTTGCTAAGGAGTTGGTCCTAACACACCCCCACCCCTGGCCCCCTGCAGTGTGAGAGACTCATGTGCCCTTTTATTTATTTCCCCCATTATTTCCCCCATTTTTCTGAAGCTTCCTTCTCTCACCCATTGATCCCCTTCCTCACAGTTTATTTGAACAAACTAGTGACTTTGCACTTTTCAATGTGTCCAAATTTTTTCTGCCAGTTTTGAATCTCCCCAATCTGCTCTATTCTCTACAGGAAGGTCTTTACCCCAATACCACCTGCAATTGTGTTATCCTTTTTCTGCACAGCCTSTTGGTCTGTGCGAAGCATCCCACCTGTATCACTTTTCCCCAGTTTCCTTCCAGAATATCAACTTTTYACAACTGAAATTGGACAGTCAGCTATATCATTTTTTTAATGTGCTAATGTTTACCACCAACTGCTTTTTTAATGTCTTTAAGAAAACTGCTGTTCCTGATGAAATTCTGTTTTTTCCTCTTTCATCAGTGGACAAAATACCCCCCAAAATATCCAAATTGCTTCCTGATATTGTGCAACTGTGTGTGACATTCACTGCTGTTCTACCTTGACCTGTAAGCCCAGCCATGTGCTGAAGTCAATGACACTGCATTCAGAGCCATCTGAATTTAATTCTGCAAAGCTGATTCTGCTCACATCCAGAGCTGCAGCTGTTACCAGCAGCGAGGGAGTCACTGCAGATAAAAACGCAGGGCTCGAATTCCCCTGMCAGTTGCTGAAATGACTTGCAGTGGCTGACCTGGTTGCAATACTGTTCCAGGCTATCCCAGGAGAGAAGTCATCTGACTGGGACTGCGGTCCTATGACACAATGGCACACATGATGATGCCCATGTTTGGAGTAGATCTGCAAAGCTACTATGCCACAGAAGGCTCCAAAGAGCCCACAAATTATCAAACCAAGCTATGCCAAGTGTCAAAAGGCATTGTGCTACTTCAGTAAAATACATACAAAAGGGTTTTTTTTCCTACCTGAAATTATTGTRTTTTACTTCAGGAGTTTAGATCTAATGAGAGAGGGATCCAGACTGATGCAAGAACAACAGCAGGCAAATTGCCAGCAGGCCAAGGACGCTCCTTGGTTTTAAAATTGAAATATGTCTTTAAAAGGATTTGTACTTTAACTATATCTGTTCAAATAGTATGAGATAGAACCAAGTTTTCACTGAATTGAGAAGAGATGCTAGTTGATGAGTCTCCCCACACTGCCACAAAACACCTCTTCAGGTGTGCCAGTAGAACTGGTTGGGGAATTGCATGTTGTGGCCCAGCTCCCCARCATGTGTTGTGGGGACAGGAACTTCCTGAACTAGTTTCACCACTGCAAATAGATATAATTGAACCACAGCCTTGTTTAAAGTGATGCAACATTTTCATGTGGAGTACAATGCAGAGGACTGCTGTTCCTGGTCTAAGTAAAAGTTTGGAGCRCTGAGAGAGCAGTAAGCTCAGCTACTGAAACAAAAAAAGGGGCTTGTGAAGTCCTGATGCACACATAAGCTGGTGTATTTCATTAAGCAGCTGTTTCAGAAACAAGATGTGGTTAGCAAGGCATAATTATCACCGTTAAGGAAAGTGCAGGTATTTGGCTGAAGCTTTAATCTGGAGGTGTAACATCTTTTTACAGCTTCCTCCAAAGGCACATGGTGCAGTTTTGCTGTAAGACAGAGCTCGTACAGAAAATTTGCGTAACCCACACCCCTTGCATTAGAGTAACTCCACATCGTTCTCCTGGCTTTGGCTTCGTTGTTTCCCAGGGCTTGTACAACTTAGTTGCTGTTGCAGAAGAGCAATGGGTGCTGAACAGGTTTATTAGGCGCTGCGGAAAGGTAGAAAGGAGCTGTGCTACACGAACTTGAGAGAAGCGACGACTTCTTACACCTGAAAAGAGTTTGTTTTCAGCGCGGGAAAGGCTGCAAAGAAAATTTCTCGGGYGGGGCTGAAATTAGCCAGCACCAATCTTGCAAAACCGAGCTCGGCACGGACTGCGGACTTGCGGTGACGCCCAGCAAGGCCTGGGATCTGTGGAGAACGGGGGCACCGCCCCGCTGCTCACAGCTCCGATTGCTACCCGAGTTTTAGCGGGTGAAAGGTTGGACTCGACGATCTCAGAGCTCTTTTCCGACTTGATTCATTCTGTGACTCCTCGAGTGACGAATGACGGCAACTCCCTCTGTGCCGCCCCTCACG